>NC_087529.1:1816000-2118666 GCF_963921805.1 Phalacrocorax carbo
AATGAGCCGAAATGAACTCTCTTCCTGCCCTCGCCCCTCTCCCCCGTTTGGCCCCAGAGATGACTTTCACCAGGAGAGCCAACGCGTGCAAACCGGCCTAGCTTTTGTGCAATGAGTGCCGTTCTAGGCGCTCTCCCCCGCCTCCCGTAAGCGATAGCAATAATCTCTCTGGTTTCATTCCTGACCAGATCTAATTAAAATTGAGCTGTTAACCGTATTTTTTCAGGTTATGAATAATTAATAGAACATTTACTAAGTAAGAGAGTTGGTTATTAGCATTTTCTTACCTTAAATAGCCCCCAAATAATCTTTGCATGAATAAAGAGTTCCCTTTAATTTTTGTCACAAATATTGGAACTTAGGTTTTATGGGTCAACCCGTAGCACCATTTCTCCACGTACTTTAATAGTCTGTTTGCTCAAAATGAGGGAGTTTGGAACTCGGTGGCCTGCAATGTTTCACACGCAGCCAGCCGCCGCTTTGACACTCTGCACATGTTCTTGAAATGAAACTCAGATGGAGTACAGAGGTGGCAAATACAGCTGTCTTACCGACCTGCTCCAAAACAAGGCGTAGAGAGAGATTAGGAGCAAGAACTAAACCCCACCACCTTGCTTTCAAACCTGAAGAGACTTTCTACATTTAAAAAAACCCAAAAATTCTCCTGAGTCAGGGAGAGGGGATTATTCAGTTATTTCGTAAGTGTCGCCACATAAAGGATACCTTCACAGAAACAATCTTGGCTATTGTCACTGATCTGAAAGCAAAGTTTCTAGAATTTAAACCATACCTGATGTGTTAATTTTAAAAATAAATTATTCTCTTTCTGCCTCTAAAGTCTGTGAACTATTGGACCATGCAGCATGGCAGTTACCCACAAATGTATTACTGTTGCTTTTCTTTAAAAAAACTGAAGTTTGAAGGAATCCAAGACTGAGGAAGTGGAAGAATGTGTTGAGTTATTTCCTTGTCTCTCGGGAAAATTATGTCACTATCAGCACTCACAGAGACTTAGTTTCTTTTTCCAGGATTAATTCACTCTGTAAAGTACACATATAATCCTGGCTTATGACGGGAAACAGCTAGTCATTATTAGCAGATAATCTTGGTTAGCTCTTAGATGTTTTCTTTCACTTTCAGAAAGTCAGATCCCGAATTTCCAGAGTGGCTCGTTAAAACAGAGCTAATGGCAACAGTGCTAACGGCAATCATTTTTAAAATGAGAACAAAGAAAAAAATACAGGAATTATTTTTCCAGAGCCAGCATCTGGTGATTTTGTAGATGAACTTCCAAAGTAAACCCAATAATGATTAATATTAAAGTACAAAGTAATAACTAGTCAAGGAGACTAACAAATGCCTCTGTGGACGATGCTGTTAAGATTTGATTTGCAACTGGTTTATAATAAGAATCAGCTGCCAAATTAAGGGAAAAAAAATGTGGGTTTCATTTTACAGCTGACCTGAGAGCTCTGGGCTCCCTTTCAGATGGAGTCGAAGATGTTCAGTGCTGTACAAAGCGCGGTCTTTAACATGACATTTTGCACAAAGTTTTGATGCAAAACAAGGACAGAAGTGGCATTAGGACAGCAACTGTGCTGCAAGTTTTTGAAGAAACGCTTTTCTAGTTCTGTTTAGGTGCTACAACATAATGTCTCTTGTCAACACTACACATCACACTGGTGCCTAAACAGGTAGAAAAGGAACAAACCTCTCCCTCGGGCAGCGATGCCACATGTTTGTAAACATCCTGGCTGTAGGTGACCTCAAGGAAACACTAACAAAGCATTTCCAAGTGAAATGGAGAGCTAACAGTGACACTGGCTGCGGTGGGACACAGAGGCAGGCACCTTCGTTACACTACCCCGAGAAGGTTCTGTTATTTGCCTCAGTTTAAGAATCAGAGCCTGTTATTTGTAGCAAACTGTGGGGACTTTTAAAAAAAGCAAAATTCCTCGGACTGAGAAGCTAAAGCTAAAATAGGTTGAAATTTATTTTACTGAGAGTGTCCAATATTTGTTCTTGCTTTAAAAGTATTCCTAATACTAGAAGACAACAAATCCACTCAATAAAATATCTCCTATATGATTCACACTAAATTTTCTGTTAGCCTGAAATTATTATCCAGAGAATCTGACTTATCGGAGCAGTCAGCAGAATTCAGATCAGTAGTTCATCGTTTTACATTTAACCTGAAACCTACCATAAAACGCCGAGTGTCAGAGTCCAGCCACCAAGATACTGCGCTGCTGGGAACAAGGTAACTTCCTCTCAGTTCTCTTGTAAAGGGGCACATCTACCACAAGTTTCTGTTGATTACAGTAGTATTTTTATGGAATTACTTTTGGTTTTGAAGTCCAAAGTCTTAAAAGGAAGTCGCATAAAGCATGAGCAGAGCATGACTCTCTCAGGTCAGCAGACAATGACACACTCTGTGATATGGCTGCCCGGTACCATAACCCAAGACTGATAAGAGTCTGTGCCAAAGTACAACTGCGCTCCCCAACATATGCCGAGATGTATATTTGTTTGTTTGAAATGTACGACCAGGCATTCTGGGCAAGCGCAGTTACTAGAAGGCTTTTAAAAGTCTCATGCACAGAAGCGGTTATTATGAACAGCAGGTGAGAGCTGACAGATTCCCCCAAACGCCTGCACAAGGCGCTGGTTACAAACACGCACGCTCTCTTCCGTCTTCAAACCGGTATATTTTCTCCTTCAGCTGTCAGAGCAAAATTTATAAACACTTTAAACTTGCAAAATATCGTTTAACATCTAGAGAGTTTCATAGCCCTGATGCAAAAAAAAACAAAAAAGGGGGGGACAGGGATGGACACCTCAACATTTTGAAACTATTTTCACCTCTAGTAATTATTGTGCTATAAAATTTAAGGATCGGTAGCTGAAAGCATTGTGCAAGTAATGACGAAATTCTTTGTAACTCTCAAAGAGATAAGTCAGCCGGAGGCTAATTGTATGATTTCATACACTAGAGACAAAAAATAGTGATAAATACAAGTCTCATTATGATAATAGCTACCACAAGATACTAGTTGTGTAAAATCAGGGAACTTTACATACTTTCTTAGCTATCGATCTTGATAAAGAATTCTGTGCTGTAACCTAAACTCACTGCATTTTCTTTAGAAAACCGAGTCCTCTGTCAGAAGTAGAGCAAGCCAAGCCAAACGCACCTGGGACCGCCTGGAATCGTGATCCAGCCCCGGTAAGAGCACAACCCTGCCTGTTCTCGGGCAGGTGGCTCCCCTGGGACCAGCTGTAGCTCTGCCTGACCTGGGCTGTGGCTGGAACGGTGTTGATCATGGCTGGAAATGGTCTTTTATAAAAACTGTTACAGTCACACCTAGCTGAGGCTACACATAACGTTCCACTTAAACTCACAGAATTAGACATGGAGACATCAAGTATTTATAGAAGTATCTACAAACTGCCTTGTGTTTTTTTCAAGTGTCAATGAGCTGACCTTTAGAGTAAGGGTTTCATGACATCGGGCCACGCCGCGCAGCCTCCTCAGGGTTTGGTTTGCCTGTGCCGGTTTACTCTTTTGGTATTGCTACTTCTTTGCCCTCCCAGCTTTCTAAGAAGCATATGTGGTGAAACTTGGGCAGAATTGGTCTTAAACTTCTTAGTCTGAAGAGAGCTTTTGCTAAATTTTTGCTGTGCCTTGAAGTCCTACATTATTAGACACGCTGTTTCACCTGCATCAATACCTGATATGAAACATTTTTTAATAAAGGGCAAACACTGTCATAAACATTCTTCAAATTCAGATACAAATGGAAAACTGGAAATTCCACACTCTCCAACTGCCCCAGACAAAGGAAAGCCCTTATCTTCGCATTGAGCAGAGATGAAAGAAAATAGGTATGGAAAAGGTAGAGCATGAATAGGCTGAACGTTAGCTATGTAAAAATGTTAAATAAAGCTAAAATCCTTCAATTTTTCCTGATTATTCTGCAATCAGCCTGCAAAAACTAAAATTAATGGAAAAGGCTTGTGGAGGTTCACAGACCTCCAGCGCTATTTTGCCTTCACCAGAAACGTAAAAGGACAGTACCTGATTAAGAACAGCTCTGCCATTGAACTGCTCATCTTCACTGTGTGTTTCAGTGTTTCCAAGATTAAACAGAATATTACACAGAAGGACCAAAACGGAAGGATGAGAGACTTATTTAGAGAACTAACCTAAAGATGAAACTTGCTTTGTGAGATGTTATGCTCGACATTTTCAGCTGGGTGTAAAAGTTAAATCGGCCGCGCCTTTGAAGCATTCAAAAAGAGAAGCAAATAAACAACACTGCATCTGCATCCATCCACTCAGGTGGTTTCCCAGATTACATTCGCTGAGATTACAATTGTGTCCTACCAGATACTTGAGGGCAAGAACACAAATCCGCAGAACGAGGGCAAAACCCCCCAGGTCCCACAAGGCCGTTTCGAAGCAGACACGTACAGAACTTGGGGACGTGGTATCCAAAGATCATTGCAGAACCGCTTAAAGTTCTGAGGAACTGGGTCCGCTTCAAAGCTCAAAAAATATGAGACTGGCAATTTAGTCATGAAACTCCTACTGTGGCAAAGAGTCCTTGGTTTGTGGATCCTTGTCCAGTTGACACTGTGGGCACCTGAACTGAAGGTGTTGGTTTCCCTGACGACTTCGATAGGAGGGGGAAGGCCAGCGCAGGTTGGCCATCCCATCCTGTGCTCAAGGTCCTCCGCTGTATGAATAATCTGCCTTGTTGTGCATCACGAGCTTGTTGTCTACAAAGTAGAAACTGTCCGACTGTGTCTCATAGGGATGAAGGATCATCTCTCGAACTGCAGGGGGGGGGAAAAGAAGAGAAAAATAAAATTATTTGTGCTACACAGAAGCCCTCCTGAGGTGTTTGATTGCTCCGGTAGCAGCAGACTCTCAAGTGAAAAACCAACATTGAAAGAGGGCCCTACCCAACCCATAGGATGACAGCGGCTTTCAGAGAACTCAGACATAAACCAGATACATTAAGGCTCCATACATAGGCTCTACCTAACCTCAAACCGGTATCACGCCAGAGTTGAGGGCTTTTGTTTTGTTTTAAAAAAGTGATGAAACAGTGAACTCAAAAGAAACGTGTTCTGGTGCGACATTAAATCAGCAGCAGTGCATCACTGTATTTTCCACAGACTGCAACATCAGTGCGACGTGCGTGGTTATGGGTTGTAAAGAATATCAGGTGACACAGCCTCAGTACTGGTGCTAGTGTGTCTTGGGAGAGAGGGGAGAAAATAAAAGTTACGTTCATACTAGAACTAAAACCTCTCAAGCTATCAATACAGCACGGCAAACAGACCATAACATCCAAGTCACCCACTTATTGGACCTTTTTTTAATCCAAGCTTTTTGGTTGGTTTATAACACAATTATCTTTTTTCTCCCTGACACTGAAGCTTCCCTTCTATGAATTTAAAAAAAAAAAAAAGCAGCAACTGTCTGGTGGGTGACAAGAGACACGCTACTAGAAAGTGAAATCTCTATTAACACAGCTACAAAACCTCCTGGAAGTATTCCACCCTACCCACTTTCTACAGACAGCTCTGAAGAAAGGGCTTCCTCAGAGCACCTTTGAGTAACGTCACTGTGTGGTAACCCCGTAATTAAAGCGAGCTTACTGAGATCCTCAGAGAGCTGTGGGAATTCATAGATGTGCTCACAAGTGTTTTTACTGCTGGGGATGCAGAACCCAAACTCAAAATCAAAACTCTTGAGCAATTGATCCCGGAAGTAGTGCCTCTCAATCATGCGGAAGTTATTAATGGGTTTGTCCCCTACTGTAAATTCCACCCTGAAAAAGAAGGATAAGACTGAAATGAGCTTTCTTCCTTAATTAAGCTTTTCAACCCTTCCTGAAAGGTAGATGAGAGCTTTTCTAAAAAAAGGCAAAAGTCTAAACCAATGGTACCTACCAACTTATCCTTTCCTCTTTTTCTTAAAACATGCTACAGGGACACAACACAGCGTTACAAATCATAGATTATACTAGATTTTGATTCTTTTTACAAAAAGAAAAGGACATACAAGACAATCTTACAATCTTAAACTCAACTTCAGTGAGGAACAGATCCCTCCAACGATCCTGGACAGGCACCTCACTAAATCACTCACTAGCCGTTCCTTAGGGCATTGGGTTTTTATGCAAGTTATTTGAATTCTTCTGGCGGGTACTAAAAAAAAAGCCAGATCTACAGAAAATGGTCTTTCTTCTGTTCCTGCTTTGTAAGTGGTAAAGGGAGACAAGTCCCAGCCAGCACTGTCTCCAAGCTTCTCTTACCAAGAAGCATGACCTCTTGGAGAAAGAGAGGTACCAGTTACACATGACAGGCTATGAGCAAGACAGGAAGCCACTGTTACTAGTTTGGCACGAAGTGAAAGGCCAAATAGTGGCCAAAGCGGTGCTCATTGACACATATCTTCAATTTTTCTTCCAAAACAGAACCTGAACGGTGCAAATCTTAAAGATCAGCAGGAAGTGGTAACGTGCAACCTCACTCTAAATACATTCTCTGACAACACATTTTAATTCTTTTGCATCATAACCAACGCTGAGTTTTAATCAAGCTCTCAAAAACACTTTTTTCTTTTTAAGCAAGACCACTGTACGTTAGTTCTTGTGAATGACATCTGCTGCTGAAGGGCCTGTCAAACTGCACTCCAACATGAGTCCAGTGTAATGATTTCTATATACTGAAACAAATAGGGTTGTGCTGGAAGCTGTAACTGATGCTCGGTTATAGTATTATGGGCTTAGTGACATAACAGCAATGGGCATAAAGCTCTTGATTAGATCTGCTAATTTAAACTTAAGTGAACGTCAAAATAAACAAAGATAATGAACCTGCCACGCTATGACCCAATATCCTTCTAAAATCTCCAGTAAGGACAAAGAAGCCCACCAGCCTTCTCTTTGGAGGGCCAGAAGAGGAAACACCAGCCAAAAATTGCATCTCCCCACGCATGCTACTTAACTGCAGGTAAACCTGGAGTTAGTAGTAATAGCATAGTTAGTAATAATCACTACTAACTTTTACTAAAGAAAAAATACACTCTGTCACCTGTATTACAGTAATTTTGGCCTAAAGCTTTACAGAAAGATGCTTCAGGTGCCAGGTTTGGCGTGGTTTATCGGTGGACACAAGCAGTACTACCAGACAGGTCAAAGACCATGCTGGCACATAAAGCGTCAAACATTACTTCAGCATTTCACGTGCAGCTATGCATTAATGTTTTCTGGCGAATGCAACGTGGAAGGCTGCAGACATGCCTTCCAAAACTGGCAGCACCTCTCACAAACAAACTAGCACTCAGGAAAGAAGACTTGGAATATCCGGCTAGTCTGTCCACCTTTTTTAGCCCCATTTAGCATTAATCTCTCGGTGCCATGCCTACTCCCGAGGTAAATAAACAAGCTAAAGGGACAGAGAAAGCAAGGCACCCAGCAAAGATGTTTGGAGATTGTCATAGTATCAAAAGATCCCTATTAAATCAACTCCCAGAAAAGATCAACAAGAGCCACTTTTTGTAAGATACCCGTTGTATCCAGCACTAGATAAAGTAGCCCAGGAGCAATTACTTACGTGGCTCCCACTTGCCGAAGTCTAAGAAAAGCTGGGGTAAACTGATAGCGTACAAACCGCCCAGCGTTGGGGTCGATGTCCTTCTTGTCATTGTGCTCACGTTCTGGAAAAGCGCAAAGCAAAGCTCTGTCACAGTCACCCAAGAAACAGAAACCCAGCGAAAAATACGTGCAATCATACATTATTGAGTCATATAGGCCAAGAACCTATTCTGAGAAAGCCTGGTGATGCGCTTACCCTCCTCCTATCCTCTCTAAGGCACCCACTGCTGGGCAGTCAGACCGAGAATTGCAGGATGGCTCTTTGGTTTGCTATGCTTCTTCTGAAGTGACTCACTGCTCCTGCCTTTGATTCAGGAGTGCTGCATGGCTCTGAACAAGGCATTTCACCTTAGCACATCTCGTTTGCTATCTCTAAGATGTTTCTATTTCTACAGAAAACTTCCTCTCACCTGCAGGGAGATGGGGAAGATTAAAAGAGTGCTTGAGTAGGAAAATAAAAAGTGCGCTGGGCTTTTATTACCGCTGGCAACAGGCAACACTTTGATGGTTACAAGTAACACTTAAAAATCATGAAGGAAAAAAAAAAAAGGCAAATTTTCAGTTTGTCTGATTTGCACAATTGACAAAGTTTCTCCCTTTTGGAAATACCATTTCCCTGACTCCTGAGTGAAAGACGTTAGGCTAACAGTTAAACTAAGCGCAGGGGGGCTCTAGCTGATGAACAGCCAAGAAACGAACACACGGTGACCTCCTCCTCCTCCTCTGCTTCTGTTTACACCATCCATCTGTCCTTTCTCATCACAGATGGCAATCATAAGAATATAGCAGCAACAAGTTCTGTTCACCGTGTTGGTACAAAGGGACACCTGAAGAGTATTTCTGCTCCAAGCTGGGGCTCTAGCTCTCTTGCAATTGAGAGCATCTCCTATTTGGGGGAAATGTATCAAGTAAAAGGAGCGGGAAAAGGCAAAAGGAAGCAGACACCAGCATTTGTTTGCTCGTGAAAACAGTATCTGTGCGCGTGCACGCTCACCTGAAGCTGCTGGTTTGGTGATTTCAAACAAGACTGTGCCAGACTCCATGTCCCGGATTTTGAACCTGGTGAAATCTATCTTGTAAACATTTTCCTCTGGAGTGCACAAATAATCTGCAGAGGAAAGCAAATTTACATGAAGGCCAGAATTACCAGGTATTTCTGGCTGTTCTTCGGAGGTCACAACCAGCAGTGAAAGCAGCCCAAACGCATTTCCGCTACTACCCTGGTTTTAACCCAAAACTGACACCTGTGAAGACAGCCCCAGTTCTGAACGCTCACACTGCCCTGCTAGGACAGGACAGGGAAAGGCTTCTCTCCCCCAGAACTCGGAGGTCATCACCTTTTTCCAGCCCTGTGCCAGCATCTTCTGCATCCGTTTCCCCTCAGGGTACTGAGAATAGACAGCACCTCCATCAAATCCCAGCCTTTTCAGCGTAAGAGGCTTTGCCTGTTTTAAAAACTGCCCTCTGGCAGAACACAAGCACTAAGCAGCTTTGTGAGCACTAAGCCGGCACGTAACTGCAGCAGGAGTGTCCTCCCTTGTGCCACCTCCCCGATCTCCAGCCCTCTGCAGACAAAGGACGGCCTCTTCCCTCCACCTATGCTTGGCCCATGCAAGGACTCGTTTACTCCTCAGCACTGAAAATGGTGTTGAAGCCTTTCCCTGTACTCGGAACACAGTTGGGGAACAGAGCCCTTCCCCGCTTCACTTCACTTCACAGGGAAGTGATTCACTTCCCTGAATCATTACCTTTGGGAGAAAGTTATGTTTCTGGCTTCAGCCTTGCTGCGCCCTGGGACAGCTAACCAGCCTGGGTACCAGCCTCCTCCCTCCGAGAGGGCAGTGGGGCTCCCTCCTCCCCACAGACACAAGCTCAGACAGAAACCAGAGCCATAAATTACTTTATCCTGGCAAATCTAAATAAATGTGTGTATACAAGCCAGGTTAGCTTCTGAACAACCGTGCATCTGCATGATGTGGGAGACTTGTTTTGAGGTTCTAAGGTGAAAGTAGTACTTTAACATTCTAATTCTAAACCCTTTCTCAGCCTACTAATCCCTGCTGTTGGTCTGAGTTAATCACTCAGCCAAGCACAAGTCTGCTTTCCTATTTCTAAAATTCAAATACAGCCATCCACCTAAGGCTTATTCATTGAATATATGAAAACAAGTTACAGTGCACTCGGAGATCATACCCGCCCATCACAACCCCCACGTCAGCGCCGGTATAACCAACCGGGTACCCACACCATGGTTGGGGGTTAGGGTTCATGGGCAGTGCTTAGCTCATCCCATAGGTAGGGGGGTTAATAAAGGACTGCTGTGGTACAGTAAGAGAACGTCCCAAATGCCACGCATTGCAGCTACCGGGCAGCAAGGTATCTCACGCTGGGATCTGTAATTACGGAAATTGGGTCCCTCCGCAGCGAGAGACGCAGCCAGCTGGAGGCAGTGCTGTGGAAGGTGGCTCCTAGGCGCTGCTGAGCATGGACTGCACATCCGGCGCCTCTGCCTTCCTAGAAACCTTTTATTCTCTGCAAATCTCCTTAACCTGGAGAAGTGTCTGGGTGCTCACTGGTACGAGGAACAGAGGCGTCCAGCGTACTCTCTGGACAGTTTTACTGCTCTCCTTTGTCACCACCATATGGCCAACGCTCAAAGGAATGGGCTTGAAGAGCGAGGACCGTGCTCGAAGCACCTCTGGCATTTGGCAGGGAGGTTTCCCTCTCCTATCAACACAGCTCAAAGGAAAACTAACACCAGCACCCACATTATCAGGAAGAACAAGATAAAAGCTCAACCTTTTTACTGCCACAAGAAAATGCCAGCCTACTGTTAGACAAAATAGCCCAAGAACCGCACAAAATCATTTTTTCTGTCTTTAAAAGTAGCCAAAGAGATGGGACAGACATTTAAATCACCCCCTTGCCTTAAGCCCCGACGTTTAGCAATCCTCAGGTAGATGCCCTGCAATTACACGATGATTTTAGGTTCCAACACATCAGCCAGCCCAAATCCTTAATCCACCCCACGACTTCCCAGCTCCGAGCAGCCACATGCAAAACTCAAATTGAAGGAAGCAGGAGCAGCTTCCCACAGTCCCGGCTTCGCCTCCCTCGGCCCACGGCCACGCTCAGCCCAGCTGCTCTCCACAAAGGCGAGGGGCTCGACCAGAACAGGCTGCCGGTCGCCTGGGAGCCCGGGACACCTTCCCTAGAGCACGCAGGCAACGTCTGAAGCCGCGTTTGTCTGCAAGTTAATTATTAAGTGTTTTTCCTCCTGCAGAATTCCTGCCCATCCAGCACCATGGCAACAGCTTTATCCCCCTCCTTGGCAGCAGCGTTGCTGCAGTAACAGTGTCCATGACTCATCTGGAGCAGAGGAGAGCAAAGCAGAGCCACCGAAGAGGAGTAAACCCCAGGCAGAATCCCCACCAGGCTCCTGCTCATTCATGTTTGCACCCCTGCACTATATTTTCCAACTCTTTTTGCACTGAAAATATTTTTAAAATAATTTAAAAAAAGGTTTAAATCAACATGCCAGATTCTAACTGGATGACATCTGGGAGGATCAGCTGCCAGAGTACTGCAGTCAAGTGCTTTTTCCTCTTCTGGCAGTGCCCAGTCTCCTAGCAGGAAAAAAAAGAGGACTATATATTCCTCTCAGTCTGTATAAAATTTTCTTGCTACAATTCCTGTTCAAAAATCAATCGAAGTAGCCACGTGCTGGTTTTTTCCCCCCATACATAACAGAAGCCCACAGCAACACTGGAAGGTCTTACTGGGAACGGGCTGCTTGCAGTTGGCAGATACTTCTGCTTAGCTGAGCACTGTCAGATTTGCTAATCTCATTCCATACGTACTTATTTTTAAATTACTGTAGGGCCCAGTTGCCCACACTTCCGTGACGCACTTAAACATGTCATCTGCTTTCATTATCCTCATTCACCAGCACCACAATTTGGGGAATGGAGGCAGCATCCGTGTCTATTTTAGACATAAGGCAGCTCCAACCTCCATCGAGCGAAGCAGATCATTACAAGAAAGGCAGGCTTGGTCTCTCAGGACAGAACATTTTCTTGTTTCTCCCATTTCCCCTGAAGCGGGTTGCGGCATTTCACCGTTAACAGCCAAATAACCACAGTATCTCCTTGAAAAAGTCTTCAGGACTCAGCTGGTTCAGGGCGTTCAGAGAGCTCGCTCTGAACAAGGGATGGACACACCAGCACCACCTCAGGAAACCCAACAGATTGGCTTTTGTCCCGCAGTACCCCCATTAAGCAGTGCAAGAACACGTCACAAAAGAGGAACATTTCCTACTCCTTCCTAAAGCCCGGCTAATTGCCGTATCCCAGACCTCCACACCCAAACTCTTCCTGGAAGTTCACCAGCTGAGCTGAACTTGTTCTCAAAGCAAAGAGCAAACTCTTGTGGCTTGCCCAAGCCTGGTATTAGCGGCTGCTTCTCACTCGCACATCACTCTTCCTGCCGGTGCCTCTGCAGCTTCTTCCCCATAACCTCTGGTTCATGCCCAGAGCTGCAGCTCCCCACTATTAGAGACATTTTCCACCTTAAGACCTACCACTGTTTTGAGGAGTTTGGAAGCACAACTAGCAACACTGTGGTGGTCTCGGGAAGCAGCAGCGGTGATGGACTTCCTGAGCCAGACACAAGGGATTCCTTCATGAACCCTCCTACTCCCTTTGATTGAAAAAGTGATTCCAAAAAACCCCAAACACCGATCTGTAGCAAGGCATTCGTTAAGAGGTCTCCAGCTTTGCTATCAGAAACAGCGGATGCTCACTCCCTGTTCACAGTTCTCAGGCGGTACCTCCGCTGCCCAATCCAGAGAAGACCCGGTTCTTGGGAAACCTTCCTCCCCTCCCAAAACCAACCAAGATTTGCAAAAGAAACCGGCAAAACAGCCTAGACAGTGACAGGAGGCACATTGTTGTGAACAATGATACCCAGTGAGCCCTGCTGCGTATTTCCAGCCATGTGTTTTAACAAGCTGGGGATACAAAGGAGCACAAAGGAGAGGAATAATACAATGCTAGGTAATACAAGAAGAAAGCTAATGAAGGCACTTTCCCCTCCTGCCCTCTCCCTGCTATTTCAGTTACCCAACAGATGAGATTAGGCGTTTGATCCTCATCTGAGAAAGCTAAAAAGTCGACGCTATATTTTCAGATTTCCTTTGCAAACACCCTACCAGGCACATTTTACCAAGAGGAGTTCATGGGCAATAGGGTTAGCGCTCCTTGTTGTGCTCCTTTCAGGCTCCCTTCTCCTCTACGACCAGGAGAAAGCACAAGTCCCCTCTCACAGACATGACAGATATTTCTGTGGTGCTCATCAGAGCGTCTAAGCTCAGACTGGGACGCTTCTATTTTAAGGCTTTGATAGCCCACAAAGGAAAGCAGAGTCTACCTGGGGTAGGAAAGAACTCAAAATCTAGTCATGAAAATGGGTGTAAATCAGGAGGATGCTGTACAAGAAAATGATGCAACAACAGCAACTTGTAATAGGGGCGTCTCTCCCCAACACAGGCAATAACAGGAACTTGGGGAACGAGAAGGCGCCTGTAGCTGTGCAGGCCTATTTCTTAACATGCATTGGCCAACAAGGTCAGGAGCTATTTTGAAGACAACTCCCAAGACATAAGCCAGGTATAAAGCAAAAACAACTGCAGATTAACTGCTAGGAGCTGGAGATTAGGAGATTATCAGATTGAAGAGTCTCAGGAGGAAGCGAGCAAAAATAGCACGAACCCTGTGAAGATGCAGAGCAGTAACGCAGGACAGAGTGCAAGACCTCGAGGGGAAGGCAGGGTGAGTTTCAAGCGGTATCGATATGCCTGCTTAGACAACAGGAATTCAATTAAAGAAGAAAACTAAACCGTTTCCCCTGCCCTGCCTCAGCAGTTCAAGTCCCGTAAAGAGAGGGGCAGAGAAACAAGCTAAGCCAGCCAGGATCCGCTCCGTTTCTAAAGCCGTGGGGTTTGGATAAGCAAAGGCAGCGGGGATGAAGGGGCAGGGAGGCACCTGCAGCCCTCCCACCTACCTTAGGCTACTGTGAACGCCCCAGAGGAAAAATCCCGCACCAGGAAGACCCCACGGGGGGTGGTTTCCCGCAGCGCTGCATTTACTGACCAGCACCGTGGATGAAGCAGAGGGGTGCCTCCAGCGGGCTCTGAGCCGGGGCCCGTACGTGGCCCGTAAGACGTACCCACCTGGCAGCGTGCCTGGCCACACTACGCACCGAGTCTATTCCACGGCTCACCAGGCTCTGCTTTTTGTGGCAGCCTGCTCATCTTTTCTTTTTTTTTTTTTTTTCAATTTTTTTAGCTAGAGCTTTCCAGACTTCTCCCTCTCACAATTAATTTGATCACAGCCCTCCAGGCCTTACTGAGGAAGGACAGAGCTGCTCTTCCCCCATCCCCAAGGCACACAAACACTCTTTCCTACCCCCTTGTTCATGCTGATTGCACTCAAATCTGAAACCAGGTGCACAACGTTAACAAAATCAGCTCACTTTGCCCTTACACAGGGCTAAGCCAAAGCAACCAGGCCCTGCCCAAGCTCCCAGGCTGGCTCCCCCTGTGTATGCCAGAGATTCCCCTTAGCTTTGCTATTTCCACCAGGGATGGCCCAAACCCAGGACACTGGAGGAACCCACTCAGCTGCCAGCCCAGCACCCTGTGCTACACACACGCCATGTGTGCTGCCCCTGGAGATCTTTAGAACCCCTATTGTACTGCGGGACTACTAATAAAACCCTTTATCTCACAACACTTCAAGTTGTGCATTATCACAAAGCCTTGAAAAGGTTCATAACGTCTATGTGGTGTCGCTGAGGAAAGAAGTCAGGTGAGAGCGGATTGACACAGCTCTGGGGCATCGCTCTGGACAAGAAATCAGCATATCAAAACGCTTCTACACATCACAGCCCTGGACAACTCCGAACAGTGATTCATTAACCGCCTCACCAACACCCCCGGCTCATCAGGGCTCCTAATACAGTAAATGTTCCCAATTAATTGGGGAAGGAAAGTCATGGTCCAGGAGCGGCTTTGAGGATTGACTTGCGCACATCAGCTTCCCACTAACACTACGGGGAAACTGGTGAGAAAGTCACCCACGGAGGGTCTGCCCTGACCGACCCGCGGAGGCAGCCCTCTGCCAAGCCGGCCTTCAGCTAAAGCCGCTAAGAGACGTCTCAGAGAAATCCTGCGTGACAGCTCGGGGGGAGATTAGTTTCAGAAATGATTAAGTGTGCATTCCTTATTTTTAGGTTTTGTTTTGTAATTGTTTCCAAGTATGTAATCAATTATTTAACCTTTTGGTCTGCTAAAATAAAATAAGCTTTAGAATAAAGCTTAAAATACAAGCTTTAATCTAGTATTACAGACAGCCTGTACAGGTGCCTGAAGCTGTGGCAAGCAGGGCGGTCTCAGAGGCTGAAGCTCGCCTTTCGTTACGTATCTGCTTGAAGCCTCGTACTATTGCACACTGGCAAAAAGGGATGGCGTTACCGGGGCTGTAATACCACCTTTCTGCTGACCACCGGTGACTCTAACCCCAAAGATGGAGGAAGAAATTAAAGCTCTGTTTGAATTAACCTTGCCCTGCAGCTAACGCGGGAGTAGCACAGCATGACCCAGCAAAGCTGCGAGATGCAGCATGGCCAAAGACACGAGGGACGGTGCTCGGGGGCGACAGGCCCCAGCTCCTCGGCTGGCTCCATGAAGCAGAACACGGCATTTACAGGCACCAGCATCCCAATAACTGCAGCCAGACTCCTCCGGTCCTCTGGCTGCTTCAGTAATTAATTGCAATTTGAACTGAGATCTGCCCCGCTCCTTTGCTAATCCTAAATTAATCACGTCGTAAGGTTTTCCCTCTTTTTGTAACCGCAGTTGTGTGAGCGAGTACCAAATCCTGCTAATTGCAAAGAAAATGGTTCATTGGCCTTACACCGAATCCAGCTGGAGCAGCGCCAGAGCCAGCCCAGCCAAAAGGCCCAGATATTCCGGGGCAGCACCCCAGACCCGTGAGGCTGGACCCTAGCGTGCCCGGAAACGTCACGGCCCTGGAGCCGCTGGAGAATTTAACATTGAAAGGACGCAGCATATGCAGGACAGTTTGCACAACTCCCCCTTTAAGCTTATTAGAAGCACATTAAGAGCAGAGCCCAGCTGGCTCTTTGCGCCGGTTCCAGGCGGGGTTTCTCTGGGTTAGCAGTAAGCGTGCTTTTGCCACAGAGCCACATCCTGCACCTCCACCCTCCCAGCCCGAGACATTTAACATTTGGTCACTTATCAGCTGTACCTATTGGAAGAGGAAAGCCCAGCTGTGCTTCCTGATGCAAAAGCAAGGGCTTTCCCTCGACCCAGATCCCAGCGCAGGGCTAACAGCCTGCCTGCAGCCTGCCCGCACGCTGCCTGCTCAACAGGCAGCAACCACAAGCAGCAGTTCGGCTCCACAGAGAGCCAGCTCTTCCAGGGCTGAAGGACGGGCAGATTTGCCCAGCGTATCAGGAAGCATCAAGGAGCTCCGCAGCAGGCAGAGCAAGCATAAGACGGCAAAACCCGGCTCCAAAAGAGTGTGTGCAAGATCAGCACGCCCCAGGCACAGGCAGGGCTGCAAGGGCCCTCCAGGTGCGAGCACGGCGCCCTGCTGCCGCAGGCAGCCATGCACGGAGTCCATGCTACGGAGTTCCCTGTGGAACTGGATCCATACGGGACTCCATACAGCAGCTAGGACTCTGCCTCTCCCCACACAAGCTGGAAGGCCATTCGGAAGCACGCAGGCTACTCGTGGTGTTAAGCATTTCTAAAACACACGTTCCTGCAGTACCGAGCCCTCCTCTAACATGGTTTATCCTGGGCTTTGTTTGCTGAAGCAACGTTAAGATGTGGCCAGACCGCCCCAGGCCCCTGGGCAGCGCATGGCTTAACCGCAGTCCCCCGACGGTGCGAGCTACAGTCACAGGCCGATGAGTTCAGGTAAAGATGAATCAAACGCCATCTGGAACGACAAAGGACATCCAGGGCACCAGGACATTTCCACTGCAACCCCACCGCCAGCTCCCCCTTCAACCTCAAACTGAGTGAAGCACCACAACTTTGGGCATCAAACCCAGAACTGCTGAAACAGGGCATCGTGTCTGCCCCGATCAGCGTCTCCATGGGAGAGATTGGGGCTGGGGTAGCCATGAACTTCTCTCCAGTCTCTTCCAGAAGACTGGAACGGTTTCACGTTGGTATTTTTGGCAATCTGTTTTTAAGAGCTTGCTGTGGCACGTGGAAATCAGAAAAGGCCACAGAATGACCCAAAAATAATAAGGGTCAAAAAAACATACTTGTATCTTTACTCTGTATTAAACCCACAAGGTGGAAACCCCAGCTTGGGTACTGCAAAATATTCCTACGTAATAAGATACAGTATGCTCAACGTGGATGTATCGTATACCCGTATCCCCAAACGCACACGGAGGCGTTCAGGTGCAGAGAGCATTTGCTGGCTCCCACGTACGCAGCAGGACAGACAAGCGCTTCCCACGGGGAGGCATTACCCATGGCTCATTGCGGTGCCTGGTCCGTGTTTGGCATGACCCCCCCCGCACCCCCTGTGCTACCCTCGTACCAGCAAGCCCCATAGCAGGAGGGGAGCAAAACATTTACATGCATTTCACATCCTCCCTGCGCTCCGGAGCATGCTGCCCCACGGTTGGAAGAGGCAGGCGACAACCAGCTCCTCTCCCAGCCTGGCTCTGAAGCCAGGGTGAGCAGCTCAGCCTTCCCTGCGCCCTGGGAACGCAGGTGCTCACCAAGAGCCATCCACGCTGGCCACGGTGATGCCACATGAGGTCCGCACGCCCCAGGAGCGAGGGTGCGGGGTGGCCACGTGCCTGCAGCCCCTCCAGACAGCACCGCCGAAGGCAGGGACACGCAGGCTAACCACAAAGCAAGCACGCAAAGCGCTTAATGCGGCCATCGCTTGGATTCACCATCTAACTGCTGCTCCTCCGAGTGTGCTGGCAGTACGCTTCAGTGCCTGCTGCACAGCTCTCCCGGCTCCAGGCAGGGGACTGCTGGGCCTGGGCAGTGAATCACGCTGCTGCAGCCCATCAGAGCATCTCAGCTCGGAGAAGGGGATGCGAGGACACCCCAGATCAGCAGCCCCTCTTTCAGCGCAGCCTCCCTGACCCCTGCAGCCAACACCAGGTCCCCGAGGGGCTGTTCTTGTTCAGCCCTGCTCGCCACACGCGGGCTCCCGGGGCCGCCTGCACGCACCAACGCTCGCAGCCGCATCCTTCCTCTCCAGGGCTCATCACACGGGCAGCCCCGGCCTGCGACAGGAAACCTGCTCTAATGCCACATCACAGAGCGCTCCGAGGCAAAGCGGGGCGCGGACGGGCACCCAGGCCAGCCCCCCTCCTCCCTGCCAGCATTTTTTCCTCCCCTGCCCAACCTACTGCCCACAGAGAGATGACCCAAAGGTCCCAGGACATGCAAAAAGGCTTTTTTTGGGAGGCAGCGGGGCAAACCACCCCTGGGCATCGCTGGGACCGGGCCGGCCTGAGGCACATGCCGTCTCCCAGCCTGGCGTGCTGCAATCCCGACAGGTCCCACGCCGCCGCCGCCGCGCGGGGCAGCCACCGGTCCCAACCGAGCTGTTCAGCCAAGCGCAAGAGACCCTCCAGCCGGCTCCCGCGCCCGCCGGCCCCCGAGGATGCTCTCAAGACCAGTGGTGCCATACTGGGGAATGGGAGACCGGGGGGCTGCAGGATGGGTCCAGAGAGAAGACCCCCGCCATGCTGAGGCCACGGATGGAGCCTGCCCCACCGCTGTGGGCACGGGCTGGGGGCTCAGCCCTGCGTGAGGGGCACAGGCACAGGAGGGGGTGATGGGGGGGTGATGGGGGCATCTCGCCACTAACCGGGGTGGGGGTGAGATGCTCCACAGCCTGTGCATCCTTGGCGGGGGGGGGCCCAGAGCCGCAGGCCCGGGCATCCCCTGGGGAAGGGCCGGTCCCCGGTCCTTAGGGGTCCCCAGACCCCAGCGCATCCCCGGGGCGGCCCCCGCGGTCCCGCACCCCGACTCCCTGTCCCTTGGGGAGGGGGGGACCGGCTCCCCCTGCACCCCCCCACCTCCCGCCAGCCCAGGCAGCCCCAGAGGGGCCGCGGTCCCCCTCCCCCGCGGACCCCCCGGCACCCACCGCTGGTGACCCGCTGCAGCCCCAGCACATCGTCGGGCCCGATGAGCGCCTTACGGCCCAGCTCCTCCTCGGTGCGGGCCGCCGCCGCCCCGGCCCCGGCCCCGGCGCTCTTCTTCACCTTCATGGCCCCGCCGCCGCCGCCGCCGGTGTGAGCGGCCCCGGCCCCGCCGCGCCGCCGGCCCCGCCGCACCGGGAGGGGCATCGCCGCCCCGCCCGCCCCGCGGCCCGCCCCCCGCCCGGCCCAGCGCCCCGCCGAGGGGGGAGCGGGGTACGGCCCCCCGGCTGCTCGCAGAGCCCCCCATCATGGCGGGGAGGGGCAGAGCCCAGCAGCCGGGAGGGGGCGAATAGCCCCGAGCCCCTATCCCTGCCCCCGGGAGCACGGGGGTGGTGGGCAGAACACCCATAATGGGGTGTGGGGTCCCATAACCGCCCCCCGAGCACCTGGGGCTAATGCACCCAGTGGAGGAGCTGGGCCCCATTCTGGTGTAACCCCCATGTCCTCATGTCCTTTAACAAGAGACAGATCCCCTTAAGTAAGAACAGCCCCCCCCCGCTAACAGTTGAACCCCATAACCATCCCCCCCAGACAGGAGCCAGCCCCCCTAAAGCAATGAGGGGGAGGTGCAGGGGCACACAAGGCAGGAAGGGAGGCTCACACAGCCCCACACCGGACCCCCACCACAACTGGGGGTTTTCTTTATTTATACAGCAGCTTGTTCTGAACACAGTGCAGGGATGGGGGTGCACCCAGGGACCCCCCCTCCCTCCTCTCAGAGCTCAGCAGGGCTGGGTGGAGAGCTCAGGACTGGACTGAGAGCGTCTCCCACCCCTCAAAGGAGCCTCTCTTTCCACTCCGGCATGGTGGCCGTAGCAGACTCAAGCCGAGCTGCCGAGCCCGGCCCCGCCACTGATCTGCGGCACCTTCTTGGGCCACGAGTCCGTAACAACACACTGCACGCAGTGGGGACAGCCCCAGCCCCAAGGCAAAACACCAACACCGTGGGCTCAGTCCATCTTGGTGGGCTCCTTCCTCTGCTGCCTGGCCTCCCGGACAATCTTGGCCAGGGACAGGAGAATGGGGACAGCCATGGGCAGGAAGAGGGGGATGTAGATAGCAAATTTCTGGTCGTCAGGGAAGTAGAGGAGATGGAGGAGAGATGGGTCAAAGAAGGCCCGCTCCGAGGAGGTGACTGCCTCCTTACTGGCCTGGAAAGCCGAGTGCAGGTGACCCATGGCCAGCTCGTCAACGGCGCTCTGCGCTGTGGCCACCGCTCGGTACACCTGTGTGGGAACAACACTGACACTCAGTCCCTGGGCAGGCAGGAGCACAAGAACAAGCCTGGGGGGCCTCACTCGCTGCCTCAGGGCACCCTGGCTCTACCTCAGAGGCAACGTCGTCTTTGATGACGATGTTCCCAATCTTGTCCAGGAGCTGGGCCAGCGAGGTCAAGGTGGTGGACACGGTGGCGATGTTCTCCACGGTGTGGGTCCAGAGCAGGCGGTCCAGCTCCCAGTCAGCCAGGCCCTCATTGCCAGGGCTCTCGAGCAGGAACTCGGGGGGCAGCTCCTCCCGAGATAACCCAAACAGTAACCTGGGAGGAGGATGGAAGGTCCCAGCCAGCAGCACAAGCCCGCGGTCCCACATGCGCTCCCCACTATTCCCTTCCCTGCTGAGTTTGGTCTCCGCAGGGCTCAACCCACCCCCACTGGCCTCCTGTGTCAGGGGCAGGACAAGACAAGCCTCCCAGCCCAGGAGAGGGGAGATGCACTAGCACCCCTGGCCCAAGAGCATTGCTGGTCCATCATCAGCCCCTCAAAGGCCACGAAAAGCCACCCTTGGCCTCCCAGAGCCCATGGAGGAGGGAGCAGGAGGCAGGAAGAGCACATCCTCACCGGAGCTGGGCCAGGAAAACCTCCATCACTCGCACCATGTCCACGTCCACGTGCAGTGGGAGGGAGGCTTGGGGGGAAGCTGGGGCTTCAACATTGTAAATCTGCAGGAGAGTGTGTCATGAAGGCGCAGCCGGAGCCCTGGGGCTGGCAGGGCTGCCAGCGCTCACTGGGGCTGGGGAGCCGCCACCTTGCCCAAGTGCTGCTTGGCACCCCCACAGCCCCGTACCATGATGCCACCCCAGCGGGGGCTGTGGAAGGCGTTGGTGCTCACTGGAGCTCCGTCCTTGTCCTGGATGTACAGAGGGGAGTGGGAGCGCTCCGGCACATACAGCAGGAAGTTCAGCACAGGGTAGAGGGAGGCAGCGCTGGAGCCTGCAGCAGGACAGAGTCAAAGAACTCCCCTGGCCGGCAGGCAAAGCGAGAGCAGATCGCCCACGCGCAGCGCTGGGGCAGAGCCCAGCCCTGCTCCTCCTGCAGCAAGCCCTGAGCAGAACTGCCAGCCCAGCAGGTCTCAGTCGCCCTCGCTCCCACCTGGGGCTGGCAGGGCACGGTGCTGAGGGAAGGGAAGGGGCACAGGACACAGGCAGAGCTGTCCCCGCTCCCTCAGCGGGGCCCGTGACAGCCGAGGCAGGAGCACAGCGCTTACCCAGCCTGGCCTCCACAGGGTTGATGACGTGTGGGAGGCTGTGGGCGCTCAGGAGGAAGCTGGAGGACTCTTTGTCAAAGCGTGGCGTCACTCCTAGGACAGCGTAGTACAGAATCTGCAGGCACATGGCAGAGAAGTGCATCCTGCGTCACCCAGGAAGGCCAGGCCTGGTCTCTCCCCACTGCCTCTCCCAGCCCTCACCTGCGAGTCAACAGAGAAGTTGGCCAGCAAGCTCAGTTTGTCCAGGACGGGCTGCACGTAGCGGTTCACAGCATCTTCAATGTCCCAGTCCACAGTGTGAGACTTGGGGTCGGGGTTCAGCAGGCTGAAGGTGATCTCATACCCTGCCAAGGGCCCGCAGCCTGTGAGGCGCTGGCACAGCCACCACCTGTCGATCCTGAGGCTGGGCACGTGGCCATGACAGAGCTCCCAAGAGCAACAGGACCTGATCCCCTCCTCCCTGGCCCTCCCCGACACAGGGCTGCGCACCAGTGCCCAGCACGCAGCGACCACAGCAGGGATCCTGGCCCAAAGCAACTGCCAAGGACAAAGGCAAGACCCCGGGGTCTGTTATCCCAGAAGACATCCTGGGATGCTACAGGTACAGCAGGACCAGCGCCTGCGCCAGAGCCAGCAGGCCCTTCCCAGGCCAGGGAGCGGGGCTGGGGTGCACGTCCGTACCCAGGCTGGATTTCAAGTGCCGCCGGGCATCAGGGCCAAGCTGGCCATCGGGCAGGCGGTCCGAGAGGGCGGCGGCGATGGAGCTGGACGTGAAGGACATCACCTGCGTGAGCTGCTGGAGGCGGGTGCGGAGGGTGGCCAGGCCCCCCCCAGCCCTCACCAGGGCGCTGCGGTGCTTCCCCACGTACACGCTGATGCCCTGGGAAAGGGGCAGGGGTGAGGGCCAGGAGCAGGGCTGGCTCCTGCCAACGCACTTGAGAACAGCACGGTGCCACCTGCAACAGCCTGGGGACAGATGCTGCCCTCCGGGGCACCTTCGAGGGGTGAAGTGCGCAGAGGCTGGCGCCGCAGGGTGCCAATCCCTACCTGAGGCAGGAGAGGGGAGGTTTCTGGGACCACGTACACAGTCAGAGCGCCCAGCAAGGCATCCTGCAGCAGGTGCAGACCAGCATCAGCCTCTGGGGAAGACAGAGGCATGAGCAGAGCTGGGAGTTTCACTTCAATCCTCCTCCCACTCTGAGATGCAGCAAAGCTGAGTCCTCTGCTCAACCAGCCTTCAAGAGAGGAGCCTGCTCCCCGCTGGTGCTGCCCCAGCTGCCACGATCCCGGTACCTCAGTCCCTCACCCTGGTACCTTGTGCGGTTGCCACATCCAGCGCCGCCTCTTCCTGAGCCGTGGTGCTGCGATACGCTGTCTCGTAGCGGGCCGTGACGCTGGTTCTCACTGCCGGGGAAGAAAACTTGAGTGAAGCCACTAGCCCTGGCCCCCAGGCCCTTCGTAGGATCCAGGTGCTACGAGGGACAAGGGACAGCCCCAGGGGAACACTTGCCACAAGGTTCTTTGGGCACCAGATCCAACCTCCGGTGACCGACCCACCCCGATGCATGCCCAGGGTGCCCCATAGGACATCCGCGCACCGGCCAGGGCTTGTCCCACCTGCCAAGGGCTGCCATCACCCCCATCCCCAGGGAGGAGAGCCGGCCTCTTCCCTGCAGTGCCCTGGGGACCTCACTGTCCCCCGGCACCGCCAGCCCAGGGCGGGGTGGCAGGGGTTCGGGGACCCCCAGGCTGACAGCCCGGCACCAGCCTCCGGGGAGGGAAACCGCGGGGACCCCCGGGACAGGGCGAGGCCGCCCGTGGGGACGGGGACGGGCGGAGGGGGCTCTCACGGTTCACGGCAATGTCCATCTCCTGCACATCCGTGAAGGGCAACGGCCTCGGCAGGTCCCCGGGCACCGACCGCGGCGCGAACACCACGGCGACGGGCACGGCCAGCTGGAACTGAGAGAGGCGTGAGGCCGGGCGGCCGAGCCGCGGCCCCGCGGCCCCGCCGCCCCGGCGCTCACCGGCAGCCGGCCCAGCCCCTCGATGCCGGCGTAGGGCAGCGCGGCGCGGTACGTCTCGGTCGTCCTCCACCACAGCGGCAGCCCCAGCACCACGGCGATGGCCGCGAAGGACAGAGCGGCCCGCCGGCCCCGCGCCCGCTCTGCGGAGACAGCGCTCAGCACCGGCCCGGCGCCCGCGGGCCTGCGCGGCGAGCGGGGACGGGGACCGGGACCAGCGGTACCTGCTTCATCGCCCACCATCGCCGCCGCCGCCGCCATCTTCACTTCCCGGACCAGCCGGGGGGTGGGTCCTAGTCCCAGCCCAGCCATTCAGAGCGCTCAATCCTTACGACAGCCAATAGAAGTGCAGCCTGGAGGGCCGTGGCGCAGACGGGCGGGAAGAGATACCAATCAGAACGCGGTTCCCCCCCCGAGGAGGTGGGATTTGACTGTAAGGCTTCTACGAGTGCTGCGGAGGGACAACCGGCACCGCGGGGCGGGGCCGCAGCGGGCTCCCGTGCACCGCCGAGCGCCGCAGCCGGGAAACGGGGGATGCGGCGGAACAGGGGCTCCTCACCCGCCCCGTGGCCCGAAGGGAGAGCCCAGCCACCGCTCCTGGCTCCCAGAGCCCCGCCACGGGTGTGGGTGGGCTGAGACCAGGCACAGCTCATTGCATGGGTGAGCATGACAGGCTGCAGGTGGTGCCCAGAGCCAGCGGAGGGAGGGGGCAGCATGCGGTCCCGGGGCGCCCTACAGCAAAGGAGGAGGCAGCACAGCACGTCTCTACCGTTTATTTGTTGTTAGGCTATTTGGTACACGGGGTGCACATGGCGAACACAACACAGGCGCCCCAAGGGCGGCAGCAACCAGGACTGCAAAGCTACGGCAGGGCAGGGGCACCCCCAGGCCTCCCCTCCCCCTGCCCCCCACGCGGCCGGGCCTCCCCCCCCACGGGCCTGGCTGGAGCCCACCACCAAAGGGGCACCCGAGCAGCTTCAGGGGCCGGGTAACCCGGGACCCCCCAGTTTCATCTGCGGATGCAGCAGTGTGGGGCTGGCCCACAGGGTGTGCTCCCCTTCCCCTCCCCGCGTGGCGGCTCCCCTGGGTGGCTGGGGTGGAAGCGGGGTGTGAGCAGTGGCGGGGAGGGGGCCGGGGCGGGGGCCGGGGCCGGTGGGGCACCCGGCCAGGGCTCAGTAGGCATGGTTGGCCACGTAGAGGGACTGCCCGGCGGCCCCCGAGTCGTCCCCGCTGCCCTCGTACTTGCCCAGCGCTGCCAGCCCGTTCACCTGGGGGGAAAGGAACAGTTAGCGGCCCCTGCGGGGTCTGGCCCCCAGGGTCCCCCAGTCCCTGGGGACGCGGACATCAGGGTCCCCCAGCCCACAGGGACGTGGCCCTCTGCGTGCGCCACCCCACAGGGACACAGCCCTTGGTGTCCCACGTCCTTGCGACACAGCCCTTGGCACCCAGGTCCCATGGGTGTGTCCCCCCATTCCCCACAGCCCTCGTTGTCCCCTGTCACTCCACAGCTTCTGGCATCCCTCTTCCCACGGGGACACAGTCCTCAATGTCCCGTGTCACCCCAGGGAGCACAGCCCATCCCACAGGGACCTGCCCTTCACATCCCCCATCGCCCTCTGGGGACATGTCCCTCACTGTCCCCCTTCCCGCAGGGAGACAGCCCTGTGTGTCCCCCCTTGGGGACCACGGCCTTTGGCACAGCCTTCGGTGTCTCCTGTCACCCCATGGGACATTGCCCTCAGCAACCCCCACCCCACAGGGCACAGCCTTTGGCGTACCCCCTCCCATGGGGATGCAGCCCGTGGGTCCCCGCCACCCCACGGGGACCATCCCCATCACCTCTGCGCGCTTGACGAACTCCTCGGTGGCGGCAGTGGCGTTGTCCCGCTGGCCGCGCCAGGCGTTGAGCGCCGATGCCTGCAGCGCCCGCCCGTAGGAGAAGGTGAGGGCCCATGGCCGCACCAGCGGGCACGTGTTGATGGCGTTGAGGTTGATGGAAGCCTCCTCCTCACTCTGACCCCCGGACAGGAAGGTGACACCTGCAGAGAGCAGGGTTATGGCACCAGGGGGGCCACAGGGCATCCCCCCCGGTTCCCGCCACATCCTGATGCCAGTACCTGGCACGGCCGGGGGCACGGTGCGGCGCAGGGCAGTGACAGTGGCCATGGCGATCTCCTCCGGGCTGTACTTGGTGGGGCAGGAGTGCCCGGGGGTCACCATGTTGGGTTTCAGCAGGGTCCCCTCCAGGTAGACGTGGTGGTCACTCAGTGCCTTGTAGACAGCTGCCAGCACCTGGGGGAGGACGGGCAGCGTGGAGTCCCCCGGCCTGGCACAGCACAGCGCCCACCCTGCTGCCCGCTCCACTGCTCACCTTCTCCGTCACATACTGGCACCTCTTGAGGTCATGGTCACCATCGGGCAGGATCTCTGGCTCCACGATGGGCACGATGCCGTTCTGCAAACACCAGGCAGATGCCATCATGGGGACATCCCTGGGCATCGCCCCAGCCCCATGGCAATGTAGGCCCATGCCTGGACCTGGGGGACAATGCTCAGCACCAAGGCTCAACACCCACCCTTCCTGGTGATGCCCATCCTAGTGGGGTGAGGCCTGGCCCCATGAGGTGATGCCCAACCAAGGAAGGCCCATTCTTGGCCCCACAGAGCAATACCCATGTTTGTGGGGTGATGCCCACCCCATGGGGCAATGCCCAGTCCTGGGGGGCAATACCATCCATGTGAGATGTTACCCAGCCCACGGGCTGATGTCCAGCCCCATGGGGTGTTACCCAGGTACGGGGGCAATGCTGAGCCCCATGGATCTGTGCCCATCCCTGTGGGGCAATACCTGGCCCCCTAAGCGAACAGCTACCCTATGGGTCAGTGCCCGTCCCGTGGGGCGATGCCCGGCCACAGACGCGTACCTGCTGGCAGATGCTGGCGTAGCGGGCCAGGACGTTGGCGTTCTCCATGATAGCGAGCGCAGAGGGGGTGTTGTCACTGATTTTCAGCACGCAGCGCCACTTGGCGAAGTCAGCCCCATCCTTCTTGTACTGGGCACAGCGCTCTGACAGCCCGTCCAGACCTGCCAGGCAGCAGGTCAGCCCCGCAGCCCCAAACCCCGCAGCCCCCCACACCCCTACCCACTCCACCCACCCTGCGTGGTGGTCTCGCCATCTGTCCCGGCCAGCGGCACGACGCCCTTGTCCACCTGTGGAGAGAAGGGGAAGGCGGTGCTGAGCCTCACCAGCACCCTCCGAGCACACTCGACACCCCACAGACCCACCGGACGCCCCCCACACCTTGATGCCCACGACGATGCCCTTGTCCTTGATCATCTGGACGAAGGGGGTGCCGTCATCAGCCTTCTGGTACATGGTCTCGTGGAAGAAGATGACGCCCCCGATGCATTTCTTCACCCGGCTGTCGGCGCTGAAGAGGATCTGGCGGTACAGCCGGCGGTTCTCCTCCGTGTTCTCCACCCCGATCTGGTTGAGGCGCTTCGCCATGCTCCCTGCGGGCACCCAGCACCCTCGTCAGCCTCCGGCGTGGGGAAAAGGGGCGGTGGGGCAGATCCCCCGCGCACTGACCTACGGACTCATCGGCGGCCAGGATGCCCTTGCCCGGGGCCACGATACGCAGCGCGATGTCCGACAATTCCTTCTTCTGCTCGGCCGTCAGCGCGGGGTACTGGTGCGTCATGGTGGCGGTGGCTGCGAGCGGACGGCGGCTGAGTCACGCACCGGCGGGGTGATACCCCCCCCCCGGCCCCGCACCCTGCGGGGCGCGGGGCCCCCCCCGCGGCCGGGACCCCGGCCCTGCCGCTCGGCACGTTGCACAAGCAGGCAGCTGCCCTCGCCCCGGACGGGCAGGGCCTCGTGGAGGATGCCGGGGAGCTCCCAGCCATTTTGCCGCCTGCTCGCCCGCCCCCAGCCCAGCCATCTTGAGGGAGCGCAGCTTCGGGGGGGGGTCCGGGGCAGGGAACGGGGGGGGCCCGGCGATGGCGGGACCCCGGGGCCGAGGATACCCCGGGTGCGAGGTAGGCGGAGGACGGTGGTAGCCCGGGGATGGAGATACCGGAGGGGATGGGATCTTCCCTGGGAATGGCGCTACCTGGAAAGGGGGAGACCCCGGGGGCGGCATAACCGGAGCTAGGGGTACCCGGGGGCTCGGGGTACCCCGGGGCTGGCGCCGCCGCGGCGCCGGGGAAGCCGCAGGGAGCCGGTGCCCCCCCCCCGGCCCGGGACGGCACCACCGGGGCTCGGGCAGCGCCAGCGGAGGGGGTATCTCTGGGCTCCCCCCCAGCACCCCCGTACCCGAGGCTCCCGGAGCTCCCCCCCCCCGCCCCAAAGCCCTACCCGAACCCCGGAGCCGCACGGAGACACGCCGGCTCCCTCCGGCGGGGTCCCCGGGCCGCCCCCCGGCTGCCCCCCCCGGCTCCCCCTTACCGTGCAGGGCAGGCGGCGGGCGCGGACTGCGGGCTGCTCGCTCCGGCCCCGCGGTAAATGGGGCTGCGGTGCCGCAGAGCTACGTGACCGGCGGGGCGGCACCCGGTAAGACCGGCCCCCCCGGCCCGCTCCGCCCCCCACCTCCCCCACCGCATGCACCCACCCCACCCCCCCCCCCGGCGCTGGTGGGGACCCCGGGGGGGACAACCCGGGGTCGGGGACCCCGCTGTGCCGTCCCTTTGCCACCCCGTGCTGCTGGTGGGGACCCATCTGTGCACCCCCCACAACACCCCCCTGCCCGGGACCCAACTGAGTCACCCCGTCGTGGGCAGGGACCCCCATGCCACCCAGGGACCCCAGTGTGCCACCCCGTCTTGCTGTTGGAGACCCCTCTGAGCCACCGACTCTGTTGTGCCGTTCCTGGTTATGGGTAGGGACACCCCCACCCCCGCCACCCCCTTGCCGCTGTTGGGGACCCACTGTGCCCCCCATTGCCACGGTCAGCTACAGGCAGGGGCCTTCCCCTCATCACCTGTGGGCCAGGGACCCCCCTGTGCCACCCCACTGCTGTGCCAGGGACCCTGGCCATGTCACTTCTGCCACCAGGGGCCAAGCCCCGGCAGCACAGAACCCCAGAGCCCTGGGTCAGGGTGGGGGTTCCCACCGGAGACCAGTGTCGTCCCCCCACCCCAGAAAAGCCGCCTGGAGCCGGTGCAGGGACAATAGCCGTGTCCCCCGCTCACCCCAGGGCCAGCTGCCAGAGCCACGCTCTGCTGAATCCCCGCCGTAAAAGGAGGGCTCAGCTGCCCCGCATGGCCCTAATCCAGGGAGGGGAGTGCATCTCCCCTGCATCCCAGAGCCAAGCACAGCTTGGGGCACCCACTGCCAGCCCCTCGTCTCAGGGAGCCCTATCTGACCCCTCGCCAGCAGGGTCACGGTCACAGCAGGGAGGGAGGCGATGCCAGGGAGCAGCAGGCGCTGCTTCCCCGTGAGCCACCCACGCACCTGGTAGGTACAGGCATAAACACCACCATTTCCTGGGTGCAGAGGTAAACAAAGGTGCCAGCGCCTGGGGTGTCTCAGTGCCTGCCCCATGCGGGGCAGCTGAGCTGCGGTGGAGGGCAGGGGAAGGTGATCCCCCCCCCCACCTCCCGGGCAGGAGAAACAGGGCATTAAAAAACCAGAGCACTTGTTGGAACGCTGCTATTTTGGGCCACGCCAGGGGAGGGAAGCGCTGTGTGGCCCCCATGGTGGCGGGGAGCATCCTTGGGGTCGGGAACACCGGGAGGGGGATCCCACAGGAGGTGCCCCAGCAGGGAAGGAGGCAGGCGATGCTGGAGCTGTGCTGGGAGTAGGGGGGGGCCCTGAGGGAGCCCCTCCATGCAGCAGCAGGGCTAAGGGGGGGCGGGGAGCAGGAGCTGGCAGAGCTCCCAGCGCCTGGCAGGCAGCACTCCCAGTGACCCAGGGGATGCTGCATGCCGGAGCCGCGCTGGGAGGGGAACCGTCCCCACGCAACAGGCGTGTGGCCCACAGCCCCGTGATGGGGGTGCAGGATCCAGCCTCCGATACCCTCTGTGGGGGAAGGACAGAGGGAATCTAGGGCAGGAGGAGGAGCAGGGGCCCGGGGAGGGAAGCTAGGTCAGCCTGGGCATGCTGGCTGCTGCCAGGGCCGTGGGGTGGGAGCCTGGGGAACACAGCGCCTGATTGAGAGCAAGCGCCAGCTGGGGGGGATGAGTGTCCCCTGGCAAGGAGGAGAAGCCCTGGGGCACAGGTGGTGCAGGCTGGACCAGTTGTCCCCACCCAGGGCACCAGGAGCTTCCTGCATCCGTGTACCAGGCAGGGTGAAAGCCAACAAAACTTTATTCAATAAATAATTACACAGCATTAAGAAGAGGAAGGTTTCACGCTACGGGCTATAGCGGCTCAGCAGCTTCCTTGCTGCCACTGGCCGGCTTCAGGCCCAAGTACCGCAGCAGGCCGTGGAGCTCCTGGCAGCTCGCTGCCACGTCAGGCATAGCCAACAGGACCTGGGGAGAGCAGCAGCTTTAGTGACGGCGTTTGGGATGAGGGGTTGGGTCACTGCAGTCACAGCAAGGGTGAGAGCCATGAACCACAAACCTTACCTCTTTCATCTTCTCCTGCATCTCCTCGTGGGTCCTCAGCACTTTCTGGGCATGATGGAGCCTCATCTCCAGCCCTTGGACCTGAAGTGGGAGATGCCTGGTGGGAGCCTGCCCTGAGATTGGGCAGGGACCAGCCCAGGAGGGAGAGGGGACTAGAGCCAGGGCAGCCCCTCAGAGCTCCCCGTACCTGCTCCAGGTACTTGTCAGAGAGCAGCAGATTCTCATCCTCTTTCTCCAGGAGCAGCAGCCGCAGTTTATCCACCTGCAAGAGCAGCAAGTGCCACTGAGAGCTCACTGTGGGGCGAGAGCCACGGGGTGGGGGGCTCTGCTCTGCTGTCCCACTGGTCGCCCGCTCAAGGAGCAAAGGCTGGAGAGATCCCCTGACCAGAGAGGTGGGTGACACGAGGAGCCCTCAGCCCCAGCAGCCCCCCCACCTCACCTCCTGCCGCAGCAGGACCCGCTCCTGGACGTAGGCAGCGTCCACCTTGGGCTCCTGCCCCCGCATCTCCTCCCACAGCACCTTGGCCTCCGTCTCCGCACGCTGGAGTGAGCGCTTCAGCTGGGAGATCTCTCCCTTCAGCCTCTACACGGGGAAAGGAGATGCTGAGAGGGGTCCTGTGGCCAGCACCCCCAGGCGTGCAGCTCGGCCAGGCCCCCATCACGCACTGTGACTTCCCCACTCTTGTCAATGAGTTGCAGCATCTTCTCTTCCTGCTGTTTCACCACGTCCTGCAGCTCCTTCTCATTCTGCAGGGGGAAGTAGTAGTGTCAGGCAGTGCCTGGCCCCAGCCACCCCCAGCACCCCTGGGGGGCAGGGAGCAGGTTTTCTTATGTTTGAGAAGGTCAGATGAGCCAGGAGCACCCATGGGGCATCGCTGGAGCCGGTCACCCAGATTTCTCCGTGTCCTAGATCAGCATCCGTCCCAGTTCGGCTCTGCCCTGGGGTGAGTGCTGGCCCACTTCTGGCACCGGCTCACCTCTAGCTTGCCCCTCAGTGCCTTGTTCAGCTTGGCAATGGTGGCAGCCTGGGCATCCATCTTCTCTTGACTCTCGGCCGTCACTGTCTCCAGCCGGAGCTCCAGGTCAGAGCTGGGAGAGAAGAGCTGGGCTGAGCGGGTGGGGATCGCAGCCAACCACCAAACCCCCTCCTGGGCATCCCACCAGCCCCGTAGTGGGAGAGGCCAACCCGCCAGTCAGAAAAAGCCCTTCTAGCCATGTCAGGAGAGGCCTAATCCAGAGCTGGGGTGAGAGGCAGACCCCGGACAGGCTGCCTGCAGGAGATACCATGCCCGGGAGAGCGGTGCCCATGCCTCGCCCTTGACACGATCCCCCACTGAACTCACATCTCCGTCTGCAGCGCCTTGAACTCGCTCTGCTCCAGGTCCTGGATGCGGGAGCTCAGCATGGCCAGGTCAGAGACCACAGTTCGCAGTTCCTTCACGCTCTCCAGCAGACCGTCCTCGGGCTCTGCAGGCAGGGCACAGGCTCAGGAGCGGCACGGAGGGAACGTCAGCCGCAGGGGACACAGAGCCAAGCAGGAAGGCATGCCTGCTCGCCCCCCTCCATGCAGGCAGCCCTGCAGCTTTGGAGCAGGGTCCAGGGCAGGGTGACAGCCCCAGTACCTAATGGCTTTGGTGTAGAGGCAGGTTTGTCCTTGGTAAACGCGCTCCCACCTCCGGCAGCTTCACTGGCATCTGCAAGAGGAGAGGACAGAGGCGCTGCTCCCACCCCTGCACGCTGCAGGGAGCATGGCCAGAGCTCACCCACACACCCATCTGCCCTGGGGAGCTCAGAGAAGACCCTGGCCACTCGCAGGAGCCATGACCCAACCCACAGCTGCCACAAGGGAACAACCAGGGGATCCACAGGGAAAGGCTCGGGGATGGCACCGGGATCGCCTCCTCGCTCAGCAACAGTGCACATCCCCAGCACAGGGGGAGCGATCCCCGATACAGGGACCCCTGCAGCACCCCGACAGTGGGTCCCAGCTCACCTTTCCCCGACACCGCTTTCAGGACGCTGCCCACGAAGGACCCCCCACTGCAGTACGGGGTGCGGCATGCCGGCGTGCGGCAGGCGGGGGTCCAGGCACGGCGAGGTGTCTGCCAGCCCGGTGTCCGCGGAGCTGGGGTCCAGGCTCTGCTTCTCAATGGGGCATCATCCTTCAGGGGGGAGGGAGAGCTCGGTGCTGGAGCGTGGCTCAGGACAGCTCAGTGCTGCCCCAGCAAATGGCGGGGGGTCTCAAAGCCACGCCATGGAGAGCCACAGGGGTCTGACCCGCTCCGTGGGCCACTCAGTCCGTGGGGCAGGGCTCCTACCTCCTCTTGCAGAGCAACCCTGAGGCAGTCAGCAAGCTCCTGTAGCCGCATCTTGCTCTCAGTGATGTCCGTGGAGCACCAGGAGACTTTTTCCCTCTTGAGATGCAAGTCGAGGAGCTCAGCCTTAGTGCTTTCCAGCTCCTTGCTGAGGGCTGCCTGCTCTTCCCTACAGGATGGCATCAGCCTCAGCAGGGGCAGCGTTCCCCCTCCTTGGTGTGGGACAGGAACATTTCCCACACCTGCCTGCCACTGTGACCCAGGGGGGTGCAAATCCCACAGATTTATGCAGCTTCCCCCAAGATGGGGGTCTGCTGGGCTTCCCCAGAGCCTCTTCCACCCGCCTGGGCAACCACCCTTGGTGGGACAGCAGTGACCAGAGCTGCGTCCCCCTGTGTGTCCCCTACTCCCCAGGAGGGATGCGATTTCCAAAAAATACAGGGGTTCAAGCAGAGGCAGTGAGCAGGGTCAGTACCGCAGGCGCAGGTGGGAGTCCATCAGCTCCTCGTACTGCAGGTTGTGCTCCTGCAGGGCGGCCAGCGAGGACTTGAGCCTGGCCTCCACCTCCAGCAGCTGCGTACGGGACATGCAGTTCTCCTGGTCGAGGAACTGCAAGAGGGCGGGGGAACAGAGCCATGAGCACCTGGCCAGACACCCGAGGGGGCCCACTGGGACCCCCAGCACGGTCCCTCCCACGCCTCAGGGTGCAGTTCCTGATTAGGGGCAGTTTTACCCCAGCAGACCAACCCCCAGAAGACCAGCAGTTTGCCAGGGGCATAGGATGGGCTGGGGGATGACACCATGCCTGCAGCCAGAGGAATTATCTCCAGAAGCTGATCCCTCCTCCCCAGGAATCGCCGCCGGGCAGGATGGAGAACAGCGCTACGTGCGGGATGTCAACCGCCCTTGCTGTGCTTAACCCCCCCGCAGGAGGGCTAATCCCGCTCCTGGCCGGCCGCCGGCGTTTCCACGAGGCCGTGACGGGGCTGGCAGCGCGTGACAGCATGGGCAGGGGCCGGCAGCTCCTACCTCCCGGCACTCGGTTGCCTCCCGCAGCTCCTGGCACAGCCCGTTGCACTCCTGCTGCAGGGTGTCCCTCTCCCGCGCCAGCCTGTGGGAAAGGGATGGGATCGGGGGGTGCCACGTTTTGGGGGCAAGGGGTGGCAGGAGGTGGCTCGGGGCGGGGGGTGGGTGTGGAATGCCCTGCCCCAGGGCTCAGACCCACCACGCCATCTCCTCCCACTGCTTCTCGTTCTCCTGCTGCAGCGCATCCCGCTCCTGCTCCACGTTGGCCAGATTCTTCATCAGGGAGCTCAGGTCTGCGAGGGGCAGAGCCGTCAGCGCGGGGCAGGGGATGGGGGCAGCTCCAACCCCTCCGTGTCACCCACCCCTACCTGTGCTGAGGCGCGAGTTGGCCACCGTCAGCTGCTCCAGCTGAGCCACCGCGTCCCGCAGAGCCACCGAGGCCTCCTCCAGCTGGCAGGATGCCTGCAGACATGGTGCCCTCCAGGCTTGCTTTGGGCTCCTCTTCCCCATGGGGGGTTCCCACACCAAGGGTGCCCCAAGTCCTCCAGGGGAGTATCCCAGACACCCCCAGGCACTGCTCAGCACGAGGCAAGCCCCTACCTCCTCCTTGGCTTGAAGAGCTTCACCTGCTCGCTGCCTCGTGGCATCGCGCTCCTCCAGGCAGCTCCGCAGCTTGTCGGGCACGCTCTCCAGCACGGCCCGGCACCGGGACACCAGGGCCCTCGCCTGCTCCCGCTGCAAGGGGAGACGGTGCTGGGCAGAGCCGAGCACAGCACAGCCGTGTCGGCTGGTGGCTCTGCCCGGCTGCGTGACCAGGGATGGGTCTGGCAGCCAGGCTGCCCGTGGCACCCAGGGCACAAAGTGCTGCGAGGTGGAGCGAAGCAGCACCAGCCTGGACTGCACTGGCAGGAAGGTGAGGGGGCTGAGCCTGCCACCAGTCCCCACGGGGACAGCCCTCACCTCCGCGTCCAGGGCTCGCCTTTCCTCCTCCAGATTTTCAAAGGTGACGTCTATGAATTCCCTGAAAGGCTGAGTCTCAGCAACCAGGGATGCCTGCAGGGCAGGAGAGACGGGTCAGTGCTGCCATGGTGGAAAAGCCACATTCAATGGTGGTGGAGGGAGGTGAGCACCGGCCCCAAAGCCAGATCTGCAGCAGCTTCCCAGCTTCGGCACCAAGAAACCTCTGACGGACCCAAGCCCATGGCAGACCATTGCTCAGAGCATCACCCAAGCCCAGGACACGGGGATGCCCTGCCAGCCCCGCTGGGACCCAGCAGGGAGGCAGCGGTGCCCACCCGCTCAGTACCTGCTGGTCGATGGCATCCACCAGCAGCGTGCCCAGCTCTCGCTGGGAGGCCAGGCTCTGGTCGCGGGCACTGATCCGGGCGCTGGCGTGGGCACGGAAGGCCTCCAGGAAGCGATCGCCCTGCCGAGGGAAGGATGCTGCTCCGGACACGGCATCGCACGAGGGGCAGCTCCCAGGAGCCATCCCCACACCCTGCTGTAGCCCAGGGCTCCTGCTCCCAGCAGGACACAGCCTGAGCCAAAAAACCATCCCGAGAGCTCCGGCCACCCCAGGCAGCCACAGCCCTTCTGGCCTTCCAGGGCCACATCAGGCTTTTCCCCCCAAAATACCAGAGAGACCTTCCCCCTCTGCAGAGACGGGCAGAGCCGTGGGTCACCCCATCACAGGCACAGGGATGGCAGAGCCTGCCCGTATCACCCCACCAGCTGCCCCCCTACCTCCTCCTTGGCTCGGAGGGCTTCATCTGCTCGCTGCCTCATGGCATCCCGCTCCTCCAGGCAGCTCCGCAGCTTGTTGGGCACGCTCTCCAGTACAGTCCGGCACCGGGACACCAGGGCCCTCACCTGCTCCTGCTGTGAGGGGGGACGGTGCCCAGAAGCACCAGGTATAGCCGACAGCTGCCATGTGCGCCGACAACGCCAGCATCTCCCAAAACCGAGGGAAAAGGGTGCCCAGCCCAGCTGCGTGGGGCTCACCTCCTGGTCAAGGGCTCCGTGCTCATCCTGCAAGCTCTGAAATGCAGCATCCGCAAGGCCCCGAAACAGGAGGCACTGCCTGCTCCAGGCACTCTGGGGAAGGGACAAGGGCACCGGCACTCAGGCAGCGCTCCCGGGGCTGGCACAGGCAGCGCCGGGCGTGCGCGTGCCCTGCCAGGCTGAGACCAGGCACACTCGTCACATGCCAGCCAGCCGAGACGCACCGTCCCCGCGGTGGTTAGCTCCAGCTCCCGCTGCAGGTCCCGCTCCGCGCCCCGCTGCCGCTGCAGAGCCTCTGTTTTCTTCCACAGCTCGAAGTAGAGGTTGCGGTAGATCTCTTCCTCCTGAGGGCATCCCGGCAGAGCGGAGGGGGCTTCGCACCGGCCCTGCTCCACCCTGCGGTCCAGAGCGAGCCATTCGGCTCTGACACCACCCATCCCTCCCTCCCGCGGGCCAGGTCATCCACAAATGATTCAAATCCAGCATGCTCAGCAGGTCGAGCTGGGCACGATAACGCGGCTGGAGCTGCTCCAGATGCATGATGCCATGTGCCGTGCCACGCCACTGGGCTGCGGTCCAGCCGGGGACACCGCTCCACCGAGGCCACGGAAAACGGGGTGGCATTGTCCGGGCAAGGGATCTTACCCCTTTGGGGTGGGTGACATCCGTCTGCGTGAGCACATCCCTCTGCTCGGCCGGCCCCACGCTGGGCAGCGGCCGCTGGCTCTCCTGCCAGTCACGCAGCTGGAGCGAGAGGGCTTCGATGATGATGAGGGTGCTCTCCAGCCGCCCCTCCAGCTCTGCCCGCGGCAGGGACTTCAGCTGCTCCCGGGGACAGCTGGGGACAGAGAGAGGGGCTTGAGGCAGGGACAGCCCGTGGGTGCCACAGCCCCATTTCAGGGGGGCACATCCCCACGCTTACTGCCAGAGCAGGGAGTCCGTTTCAGCAGCGCTGTCCTTGGCACAGGGGGGGCCGCCCATGGATGTGTTTGTGCTCATCTCCCGCAGGTCCCGGGGGGTCATGAAAGTGCCAGTGACCGCCGTGGGCACGGGGGTCACGCTGGTGCCGGCGACCGCCGTGGGCACGGAGGTCACGCTGGTGCCGGCGACCACCGTGGGCACGGGGGTCATGCTGGTGCCGGCGACCACCGTGGGCACGGGGGTCACGCTGGTGCCGGCGACCGCCGTGGGCACGGGGGTCACGCTGGTGCCGGCGACCGCCGTGGGCACGGGGGTCACGCTGGTGCCGGCGACCGCCGTGGGCACGGGGGTCACGCTGGTGCCGGCGTCGTGCCGTGGCAGGGGCAGGCTGTGCCGCAGGGATTCCAGCAGGGACGAGGTGTTGAGGCTCTTCTCCAGCCACATCAGCGGCAGCATCCAGGACACGGCAGCCGGGGCCGCCACGGGCAAGGGGGTGGTGGTGGCCGTTGCCTCTGGCCCGGCACGCTCAGAGCCACCTGCCTTTGTGTGAGGGGGTGTGGGGGGGCCCTGCTCTAGGGGGGCAGGGGCCAGGGACTCAGCCCCCTGAGGGGTGTCTTGGCAAGGCAGGGGACCCACACTCCCACCTCCAGACGGGGGCTCAGGGTCCAAGGGGCTGCAGGAGAGGTCGGCGTGTGCCACTCGCCAGCCATGGAAGGTAGCTTCCTGCGGGGTGGAGCTGGTGCCAGGGGGCCCAGGCGTGCAGGGTGCTAGAGTGGTGCTGCCCAGGGAGTTTGGGGTGCAAGGCGCTGAGCTGATGATGCCAGGGGACCCTGGGGTGCAGGGCTCTGCAGTGGTGCTGCTGGGGGGCTCCGGGGTACACAACCCCAGGACGGGACTGCATAAGGGGGCTGGCACAGTGCTGCTGGGGGACTTTGGGGTGCAGGGCCCTGGGATGGGGCTACCAGGGGGCTCCAGATTGGCGCTGCTGGGAGACTCTGAGGTGCTGGGCCCTGGGATGGGGCTGCACAAGGGGGCTGGCACGGTGCTGCTGGGGGACTCTGGGGTGCAGGGCCCTGGGATGGGGCTACCAGGGGGCTCCAGGTTGGCGCTGCTGGGAGACTCTGAGGTGCTGGGCCCTGGGATGGGGCTGCACAAGGGGGCTGGCACGGTGGTGCTGGGGGACTCTGGGGTGCAGGGCCCTGGGATGGGGCTGCACAGGGGGGCTGGCACAGTGCTGCTGGGGGACTCTGGGGTGCAGGGCCCTGGGATGGGGCTGCACAGGGGGGCTGGCACGGTGCTGCTGGGGGACTCTGGGGTGCAGGGCCCTGGGATGGGGCTGCACAAGGGGGCTGGCACAGTGCTGACAGGGGGCTCTGGGGTGCAGGGCCCTGGGATGGGGCTGCACAAGGGGGCTGGCACGGTGCTGCTGGGGGACTCTGGGGTGCAGGACCCTGGGATGGGGCTGCACAGCGGGGCTGGCACGGTGCTGACAGGGGGCTCTGGGGTGCAGGGCCCTGGGATGGGGCTACCAGGGGGCTCCAGGCTGGTGCTGCTGGGGGACTCTGGGGTGCTGGGCCTTGGAGTAGAACTGCCAGGGGACTCCAGGCTGGTACTGCTGGAGGGTTCCGGTGTGCTGGGCACCAGGGTAGGATTCCTAGGGGTCGTGGGGGCATGAGGCTTCAGTGTGGGACTCCCAGGGGTCTCCGAGGTGCTGAGCTCCAGGGTGGGAGTGCCAGGGGGCTCTGCGATGGTGCTGCTGGGGGACTCCAGGGTGTGAGGCACTAGGGTGGTGCTGCTGGAGGGGAGCAGGATAGCACTTCTAGGGGGTCCTGGCGTGCAGGGCACGGGGATGATGCTGCTGCGGGTCCCCCGGGTGCAGGACACTGGGGTGGCGCAATCATTGTCCTACAGGACATTTGGGGGGGTGGGAGGAGAGGTCAGGGCTGCCCTGCCCTTCCCCCCAGCATCCCATAGCAGTTTCCCCCAGTCTCCCCATTTCCCCTACCCCAGTAGATACACGTGTCCCACCACCACCCTGGTACCCCACCCCCGCATCCCCTCCTATTACCCCGACCCCCGTCCCGTCCCGCCCACCACCGCAGCGCTCCGCCAACCCCGCACCGACCTTGAGCCGCAGGCGGCGGAACAGCGGGGTGAGGCTGGTGCGTTCGGCGCCCGGCTGCAGCCGCAGCTCCTGCAGGGGGGCGCGCCGGGGCCGCTGCTGCGCCTGGGGCGGGGGGCGGTACCGGGGGTCACCGGCGGCACCCCCGGCGGCACCCCCGGCGGCACCCCCCACCCCCCCGCGCACGTACAGGGAACGCTCCGCCCTGCACCAGACCCGCCACCCCCGCACCCACCTCCGGGCACGGTCGGGGCCGCGCCCCCCAAACCGGTGGCCCCCCCCCCCGGCCCCGGGCCGCACTCACGGCGGGGATCTGGGCGGCCCGCATGGCGCGGACCCGCTCCGCTCCCGCTCCGCTCCCGCTCCGCTCCCGATCCGGTCCCGCTCCGGTCCCGATCCCGCCGCTCCCCGCGCGCTGCCGCCGCTGCCCGTTTGAAAACTACGCGCCGCTCTGATTGGCTGCTCCGCGCACGCGTCACTCCGCCGGAGAGGCTGTTAGAGGCGGGGCTATGCCCGGCGGTGGGCGTGGCTTGTAACGAGGCTCCGCCCCCCCCGCGGGCAAGCACTGTGCAGCGCCGAGCACCGGGGACGCGCAGACCTTGGCGGGGGAACGGGATCGGGCCCAGCACCCCCAGCAGCAGTCCCGGGGGAAGCAGCTCCGCACGGCCCCCCCCAGGCCTGCCGGGGGAGGGGTGGGAACCAGCCCCGCAGCCCCCCCCAGGGGTCCCACTCGAGTCAAGGCAGCACCGACAGCAGAGCCCGCGGCTCTCGGGTTTATTGCTCCTGTGGGGAGAGGTACAGTGTTGTGGTCGGGGGGACCCGGCCCAGCAGGGTCCAACCTGCTACTAGGGTGTGGGGGGGGGATGTCGATGTCCCTGAGTGATGCCGGGGGTCCCCGGGGCCGTGGGGGCTCAGCCAGGCCAGGGCCGGCCCGGAGGGGCAGTGAGGTCACAGTCGAAGTCAGCAAAGGCAGCGGGGTCGAGCGGGGGCTGCTCAGGGGCACGGGGGGCCACCGCCACTGCCACCGGGTCCTTCTGCAGCAGGTCGGCATCGAAGGCCACCCCACGGAAGAAGGGGTGGCCCTGGAAGTGGTGGAGGTAGCGTAGGCGACGTAGGGGGTTGTGGCACAGCAGCTGGGGACCGAGGGAGGACAGTGAGTAGTGGGGACCTCAGCATCCAGCCTGGGGGTCTGGCAGGGACCCCAAAATCTGGGCAGGAGGGTTACCTCAGCAAGCAACCGGGCCAGCGCACGACTGAGCGCAGGCGGGCTCTCGTAGGTGCTCGTCTTGACGCGCTCCAGCATGGCCACGTGGTCCGCTGCCGGCGCCACAGGGAACTGGGGGGGGCAGGAAGCAGATTTAGGGGCTCCATGGGGTGCCCTTATCCCCCCCACCCCATGGTCCTCACCTCCCCGCTGGCCAGGGCGAAGAGCAGGACTCCCAGGGACCACCAGTCGGCTGTGTGGCTGTAGGGCCCCCCACTCAGCACCTCTGGGGCTGCGGGGACAAGCAAGTGAGCACCCATGGGGGCCATGCCCCCCACCGCAGGCCCTGCTGCAGCCCCCTTACCCATGTACTGCAGGGTTCCACAGATGGTGTGGGCTCGCTCACCCCAGTGCAGGTGCCGGGAGAGGCCGAAGTCGGTGAGCTTGAGGTGTCCTGCGGGGCAAGACACCACATGGGGATCCACAGACGGGGTGTCCCCATGGACGGGGTGTCCCACAGACGGGGTGTCCCCACACTGGTGCCACCAGACTCTTACCTCTCTCATCCAGGAGGATGTTCTCCATCTGAAACAAGACAGGTGCTGGCATTGCCTCTCCATGCCAGGGGGTTCAGAGACCCCCCCCAACCCCCTCCTCTGGCCCCCCCGGCCCCGCTGTCACCCACCTTCACATCCCTGTGCACGATGCCCAGGTCGTGGAGATACACTGGGAAGAAGATGGAGCCGTCAGAGCCGCAGGTGCCCTCCCGGCACGGTGCCTGCTGCCACCCCCCTGTACCCAGCAGGCAGCTGCCCACCCCTGGGATGGCTGTCCTGCCTGCAGGTCCCCAGCAGCAGGGACAGCGGCGGCGGCTGTCCCCAGCATGGCAGGCCACTCACCCAGCACCAGCACCAGCTCGGCAGCGAAGAGGCGGACGGTGGCCTCGGCGAAGCGCTCGGCGGCGCGCCACAGCGCGTGCAGGTCTCCGGTGCTGCAGTAGGTGCACACTGCCGGGACGGGCGACGGGCCTTACCGATGGGCTATGCCACGGGGCCGGGCTGGCACGAGGGGCACCAGGGCGGCGGGGGGGGGGCAGCTGGGTGACTGGGGCCACACATGATGGTGACATGGGCACCAGGACCATGCACGGGGTTGGTGACAGCGCTGGGGCTGTATGGGCAGTGAGGCGGCACCAAGGTGACACAAGCATCAATTTGGGCACTGGGACTAAGGTGACACGGACACCACAGCCCAGGGCACTGGGAGCATACGAGTACTGGGGCCATGCACCGCAGTGACATGGCCACCGGAGCCCTGTGGGCACTGGGAACACACAAGCTACATGGACACCGAGGTGGCACGGCCATCAGTGCCACCGAGGTGCCTCGTTCACCCCATGCTGGTCCTGCTGCGGCTCGTCCCCATCCCCATCCCTGCGGTGGGTGGGGGGTGGGAGCCGGCAGCCAGCGCCTGGATCCCCGCAGGGCAGCGGGCAGTGCGGGGGGAGCGTGCGCGTGTGCAGGGACACGTGTGCGGGCGGCGGGGACACGTGCGCGGGCGGGGGGGACTGGGGGGAGCCCGTGGGCAGATGGTCACTCACTGATGAAGAGGTGGCGCTGGCCCTGCCAGCTGTCCCCCAGCCCGTGGACAAACGGGTGCCTGACCTGTCTCTGGGGACATAAAGCAGAGAGGGTGAGCGGCCCCCAGGGTGGGGGGCTGGGGGGGCTGGGGACCTCCCTCCTGCCACCCTCCCTCCGCAGCCCCAGCAGCCTCCTGCCATCCCCACAGCTGCCCTGAACCCCGTCATGGGCTGGGATCCACCCTGGACTCTCCCAACCTGGATGCTGACTTCTTCCTTGCACTGCTTGAGGGTGTCACGGCGCAGCACCTCCACTTTGGGCATGACCTGGGGATGCGAGGGGCCGTCAGGGGGGCAGGGGGTGGGGATGGGGCACCCACGGGCCCCGGGGACAGCACCCACCTTCACAGCGCAGACCTTCTCCCGCCCACAGTCCAGCACTTTGAGGATGGTCCCGAAGGAGCCTTTGGCCACGAAGCCCAGGATCTGGGGGGCGGATGGGGGGTGCAGCAGGGTCTGAGCACCCCACGGAGATGGGCTGGGGTGGGTCAGGGTGTGGGGTCCTGCGTGGGGTGAGGGGGGGTGGCACAGGACACCCAAGGCAGGCGGTGGGGACACTTGGGGACCAGGAGAACCCGATTGGGACCCCAGTGGGACACATGGGAACCCAGGATGGGGCACATGGAGATGGGGGACAGGGACATGGAGACCCCAACATGGCAGGTGTGGGTGCCAGCAGGATGCACAGGACCCCGACAGGACACACGGGACCCCGGTGAGACACTTGGGGACCCCATTAGGGTGCAGAGGGACCCCAGTGGGACACCTGGGGACCCCATTACGACACCTGGGGACCCGACATGGGGCACGGGGACCTGACGGGGGCAGAAGGGGACCCGGTGGGACGGCCGCGGCTGCCGGTAGAACACACAGGGCCCCAGCACGGCGGGAGAGGAGAGCCGGTAAGAGGGTCGGCGATGCCGGGATGGCGGTGCGGGACGCCCCGACGGCGCGGGAGGGTGCTCGGGGACCCCGGGAGGATGCTCGGCGTGCTGGGGGACCCCGGGAGGACGTGCAGGGACCCGGCACGGGGTGCGAGGGGACCCCTTAGGGCGCTCAGACATCCCCGTGGGACGGCGGGAGACCCCGTTAGGATGCACCGGGACCCCGTTAGGAGGGTGGGGGGGCCCGGGACGGCACCTTGAGCTGCTGCTGGCGGGCGGAGGGGCGGACGGGGAACTCCGGCAAGAACAGCGAGACGAGCTGCGGCAGCGGCCACCCGGGCAGCGGCGGCTCCTCGGCGGGGCCCCGCGGGGCCAGGGCGAGCCCCGGTGCCGGTACCGGTGCGGCGCGGCCGAGCAGCGCCCGCACCCACGACCCCAGAGCGCGGCCCTGCGGAACCGGGGGCAGCGTCAGCGGGGGGACCCCGGGGCCGGGGGGGCGGTTCGGGGGGACCCCCGGGGCCACCGCACGCACCTGGGGGGGCCGCACCGGGGCCGGGGCCGGCCCGGGGCCGCTGCTCGTTGCTCCCATCACCGCGCCCGCCCGGCCGCGCCCCGGGTCCGGGCCCCGGTAATCCGCCGCTTTACATAACCCCGCGGCCCCGCCCCGCCCCGCCCCGCCCGGCCGCGACCACCCCCCGCCCCGGGGCCGGGCACCGGGGCTGCCCCCCTGCGCACCCCGGGACAAGCCGCCGCACCGGGGCTCCCCCTTGCAACGGGTGCGCACCCAGGGACGCCCACCCGGGACTGATCCCCGCTACTGGGCGGGGCACAGCCTCCGGGACCCCCTCCCCCTTGCACGCTTTGGGGTTCCCCTTTCAACCATCCATCCTCCCTTCGAGACCCGCTTGCCGCAGCCCCCCCCCGCCCCGGGGCAGCCGGTGGGGTACCTGCAGCCCCCGCGGAGCCCTGGCACTGCCCGCGGCACCCACGGACTCACGACACCAGAGAGGGACAAGTACAAGGGCTGAGCCTGGGGCAATGCTGATGCTGCAAGGGAGCCCCAAACCCCCAAAGTGGGTGTCCCGAGTAACCCCCAGGGAAGGGGAGGGGGTGAAGCCACAGTGGGTGGGGCGCTGCCGAGCTGATATGGGGGACAGCGCCGAGCCCAGCACGGCAGCGTGAACGGGGAGGCGAGTAACGAGCTGCTGGCCCAACCAAGACTGTTCCAAATTAAAAACTCTTTATTTAAACTCTGTCGTTCCCCCTTTCTCCCAGCCTGGAACAATCCTGCTGCTTCACCGGGCCCAGGGGCCGGGCCCAGCACCCGCGCAGCAGGGAGGGGGGAAGCTCGCAGGAGCCCTCGGCATGGGGGGCTGCACCCCACGAAGCAGCCCCGGAGCACACTGCGCCCCTCATCCCCGTGCTGCCGCGCCCCTGCCCCACAACAATAGGGCTGCCGAGGGCCAGCGTGTGGCTAACCCCCGCCTCGGGCATTGCCGTGCCAAGCAGCGCGGCCCCCCTGCCATAGGGGTGTCCCTCCAGAGGGGGGAGCACGGGGCGCCCCAGTCCCTTCCCGGCCAGCCGGGTGCTGCCGTCATTTGCGCCTGCCGAAGATCGATTTCTTGCTGGGGTTCTTCTCACCCACACTCAGCCCGATGAGCAGACGCGCCTTCTCATCCTCCTCCTGCTGCTGGATGGTCCCGTCCGATTTGTTCTCCAGCTTCCCCCGGGCCTCTGCACCCGCCGCCGGCTTCAGGCGTAGCTTCTCTTTGATCACCTGCCCCGGGATTTAGGGGGCTCAGCACCCCACGGCCACACCCAGGCCCCTTGGCACGGGTGAGAGCCCGAGCTGCCGAGCCAGTGCAGCTGCTTCCCGCGTGGGAGAAGGTGCCGCCTGCCGCAGGGTTAGTGCCTCCGTCCTGGGCAGAGCAGCTCCAGCAGCCTCCCTGCGAGCGGGCAGGAGGCCCCGCGGGCTGGGGTCCCCCGTACCTGTGCCACCAAGGCTTTGCGGCTGTCCCTCTTCACCGCCATGGCGAAGTCCAGCCACGTCCACGTGTTGTTGTGGTACTCCAGGCACGGCAGCACCAGGTTCAGGTCGCCCCAGTCCACGCTGTTCTTCTCGCCCTGGGTGACAGGGGTGGCAGGCAGTGTGGGATGATGCCCCAGGCCACTGCCCAGCCAGAGGGGCTGCGCCCCCTCCCTAGCATGCCCCGTACCTTGTAGCTGACGCAGAGCGGCACCTGTGGGATCTTGATGTAGATGAAGGAGTTGTTCATGGCCGCGCGCTCCTTCATCTTGTCGATGTCATCCACGGGATGCTGGGGACAGAGCAGAAGGCATGAGCAGAAGGGAAGGAGAGGCGACACAGCCAGGAACCAGTGGGGAAGGGACAGCCGGGCACTAGGCCATGGCATTGCTTCACCGGGGAGAGGTGAGAGCTGCTCTGGCGTGGTGTTAGGAAAATGAGATGCTGCAGGGATCGCATCAAGCGTTCAGGTGCTGGGTTGTAAAGGATGCAAATCCTCATGGTGGGAGGGAGCAGGAGAAAATGGACAGGCAAGCAGGGGAGGAGATGGCTGCCCAGCCCCACAGCCGAGGGAAAACAGACTGGCTGCACAGCAGGGCTCTCCCAGATTCCCCCCCCAAAGCAGCAGCAGGTACCTCAGGTGCTTTTCGGAATGATCTCCTGACCCCTGACGTCCGATTCAGTCCTTGAGCGACTCCCTTCCCTGGGCCCAGCGAGTCATCGGCCACCATCAGCTGCCGCGGCTTCACAGGGATCCCTGGGACAAAGAGGGGGTGAGGCGGTGGCTGGTGTCTGTCTGGGGGCGTGCTGTGACCCAGACCATTCCCAGCTTGGCTGCTCTCCCCACTGAATCCCTGCCCACAGGGGAGACCACGAGTCCCCGCTCCTCGACGCGTGGCCTGCCAGAAGCTGCCCACAAATACATCCTGGACGCGCAGCCAGAGCTGCTCAAGGACACGGCTCACGTGCCACGGAGGAGGGTGACCAGGCACCTCTCACCTGTCGTCACCAGCTTGGACTTGTCTTCCTCATCCCCCACCTCCTCCTCCTCCACATTGCGGCCGGGGAAGAAGAAACCCATCATCCTGTGGAAGAACTGGTGGGTGAGCTGGATGGTGAGGGGCACCACGTTCACCTGTGGGGAGAGAGGCACGTCAGAGCTGGGCACACGCTGCCCGCGCCCCACGGGGACCCTGACACCTCCCAGCCCGGCCCCAGCACCTCAAAGTGCTCCTTGATGGAGATTCCCCCCACGGGTGGCCGGACCTTGCTGAAGATCCTCAGTGCCAGCTGCCGGCCGGACTGGCAGGAGCTCTGGGGACGCAACACCACCTGCAGGGAAGAGAGGATGGGTGGCCGGGGTGACAACAGGCCATCCTGGCCGGCGACCCCTGGGTCCCCAGGGTGCAGGGCTGCTCCCCCAGGCTGCCGCTTGCCTTGTACACAGCATTGGGCAGGAGGTTGTTCATCGTGACCCAGCCCAGTTCCAGCAGATGTTCGGCCGTGTCGTCGGACTTGTTGACCTGCGCACACAGACCCGTCAGCCCCGCACATCGCGGGCCCCGGCTCGGGGGCTGTGGGTGCCACCCACCAGCTCGGTACCTTGCTGTAGAGGAAGCGTTGGAGCTCCAGCTCAGCTATGCCCAGCTGCCCATCCTCCTCGGTCAGGCGCCAGCGTGCCTGGGCGAAGTAGAACTCAGTCCGCCGCGCCACGCTCACGTCTTCTGGCTGCTTTCGCAGCTCCATCTTGTTGGCTCGCTGCAGCTGGAAGTCCTTGAAGCACCTGCAGCAGAGAGGGGAGTGCTGGGACGGGGGAGCCCTGGAGTAAGGGGGACACAACTTCTTCTGGGGAAGCCAGAGATGGCCCCTACCTGATCAGTATGTTCAGCTCCTCGCTCTCCAGCTGCAGGTCAGCTTTCTCCTGGCTCAGCTGCTGCTGCAGCCTGTGGTTGAGGTCGAGCAGGCTCTCATTTTTGCTGTCGTCCTGCAGGGACTGAAGGACAGACAACCCTCAGCACCCTGTGCCCCGGAGCAGGGACTCTGGGGAGCCAGGCCCTGCCATGATGCGGGCTCACCTTCACGTTGGAGTACATCTGCTTCTCCAGCTGCCGGATCTGGGCGACGTGCTGCCTCACGGCCTCTTGCAGGTGCAGGATACTGCTGCGCTGCTCCTCGGGGTTGCTGGAGATTTCCAGCTGGAAGCGCACCCGTTGCTTCTTCTCACTGTGCTCCTGGACACAGGGACAGGGGAAGGTTAGGAGTACCCTGGGTGCAAGTGGGTGACACGGTGACCTGAAGCCGCACCGGTACCTTGCGTTTGGGCTCCACGTGCAGCAGCAGGTTGTTGACTATGTCAAGTATCATGGCATACTGTGCGGGGTTAGTGGAGATCTCCAGGTCATGGTGGATCAGCGTGAATGTGTCCACAGCTCCTGCATGGACACGCAAAGGGCAAGCGGGGCCTCAGCATGGCCAGAAATGGGATGCGTGTGGGGGCCAGCCGGAGATGGAGAGGGATGGGGAAAGAGCCAAGGTGGTTACACTGGCTCCAGGAGGCACAGCGTGGCCAGCACCACCTGGGGCACTGCAACGTGGCTGGGGACCCCTCTCACACGCACCCCTCTGATCTCAGCAGGGCTGAGACAGACCATCCCTGGACTTAGCTGGCACCTGTGGGTCAGCACAGAGCCCTACCCACTGGGACGCACTGCCTGGATGTACCCACCCTCCTGCTTTTTCAGCAGATCCTCCTTCTCCTGGTTGGCGGGAGTCTCAGGGGGCTTTATCTGCGTAGCCAGTTCAGGGTCAATGTCATGGCTGTAGCTGATATAGTACATGCGGCAGCTGCAGCGAGAGATGATCCTCTGCACCTGCTGGGTCTGCTGGGCTTCTGAGGGCTGGTTCCAGTCTGGGGACAGGCGGGAGGACCACGGTCAGAGTACCATGTACTGGCACGTTGGGAACCCAACAGTGCGGGGCTCAGAGCATCAGCCAGCTCCCGGAGCCGTCCGGGGACAGGCCAGGTGGTCTCAGCTACACCAGCCTCGGGGTCATGCATGAGCAGGATTGGGGTAGGCACAGCAGCCAGCTCTGCGGGCAGTACCTGTGGTGGTGCTGACCATGCCCCCCACCGCCTGCCCGCTCTCCATCAGCTCCTGCACCGAGTCCAGGCTCCGTTGCCGATGCTCCTCAATATTTTTCACCTGCGGACGCAAGGAGGCATCCCTGGCTGACCCTGCTCTCCCTGCCTTGGCCAGTCCCCCACAGAGCTCTGCCATCACAGCCTCCCCGAGCCGCTCACCTCCAGCCAGAGCTGCCCGTGCTCCCTCTCGGTGGGGCCGCTCTCCGTCGTGGCGAAGTACTGCATGCCATCCAACAGGCAGGTCCAGGACGTCTTCTGCTTCAGTGTGTCCCCGTACCAGGCGGGGTGGTGCTGGCACTGCAGCAGCTGGGCCTTTGCAGCGGACACGATCACGCAGCCCTCCGTCTCCGCGCCGCGTAGCACCATCTGCGGGGGGAGAGACCCTGGGGGTCAGAGGACCCCTTTTGGGCCAGGCACGGCCCCTCTCACAGCAAGGCCGTGGGGAGCGGAGAGCGTGGGGACAGGCAGGCTGGCCGAGGGCAGGTACCTGGCAGTTGACCAGCTCGATGAGGCAGTTGCGGTTGTAGATGTCGTCGGTTTGGCAGGCGGCGATGCCACACAGCTGCTCGCTAGCCCCCGACTCCTCCTCCGTGAAGACCACGAACTTGTCTGTCTCCTCAATGAGCTTCTGCAGCATGTAGGCCCCTGGGGACGGAGAAAGGGTCAGTGCAAGGCTGTGGCGGGCTGGCTGGGGGTGACAGTGGGGGGGGAAAGGCAGGCATGACTTCGTGTTTCCCATTGCTCCCCTCCCTGCAGCACTCACCCCCCGAGGAGGCTCTCTCGGTACGGCCGCTGACGATGGGAGCGGTGACTCTGGCAGGGACGGAGTGAGCAGAAAGCGGGCCCCGCTTCAGCTTTTTGGCTTGCAGCTGCGTGTCGATCTTCAGCCCCTTCAAGGCCTCGGTGGACAGGTTGCGCTTGAGCACAGCTGCTTTCTTGTACCCGTCGTAGAGGCCGAAGGCGATGTCCCGGTTGGTGGTGGTCCAGGATGCCCGCAGGTCCACCAGGTGCAGCTGGTGCGTGTGGAAACCATCGTCCCCATCACGCAGGGGCAGCTCCTGGGCACGGAGGGACAGAGCCTCAGCATGGCAAAGCCACCCACAGTCCCTGCCCACAGGCTTCACACACAGTGGGCTGGGTGCCCTGCCAGTCCCTGCAGGCAGGGCATGGGGTCCAGAGCCCGGGGGACCACCCTGGAGCCCTACAGCCAGGACCTGTACCAGGGATGCTGTGGCTGGAACAAGGTGCCTCTTTGGCCACGTGCTCAGGAGATCAGAGGCCCTGCAGGTCTGTCTCCTCTCCAGCCAAATCCCTCCCCCGTTGCACCCAAAGACCAAGGTCCCCTTGTCCCAGGGGGATGCCATCAGGCCAGCGCAGCCAGGGTTACGCCTGCCGTGCCCCGTGTGTTTACGGCGGTACCTCCTCAGCCGTGCGATTGCTGTGCCTCTGGTAGGTGAGGGAGGACAGGCTCAGCAGGTGGGTTTTCTTCACCAGGGTGTCGAGCCGGTGGTCGGCGTTCTCGTCGCAAGTGGAGGCCATGAGGTGCACAGTGACCTGGCTCAGGTCGCTCACCATCTGCGTGATGCTCCACTCCGAAATCAGGCGTCGCATGACCGTGCCAGCTGGGGGAGGGGGAGAGGGGTCAGCCGGGGCCCTGCCCTGCCTGGAAGCGCTGCCGGCAGGGCCCCCACTCACCTTGTGGGATGAGCCGCTGGGTGCCGCGAGTGAAGATGTGCCCCTGGCAGCACTCCACCTGGATCCCCCGCTGCTGGGCGAAGGAGGCCCAGTAATGCACCTGCAAGGGAGCAGAAAGCAGAGGCTGAGAGCCTGGCGCAGGCAGAACGAGGAGGTAACGCCAGACACCCACCCCCAGGACTTGCCTGCAGCCGGGGGAAGAGCGCGGTATAAGACAGCTGCTTGTAATGCTGCCCCAGCTTCTTCTTACTGGGTTTCATGTTATTGAAGAGCTTCCCGCGGCAGATGGGGCGCGTCACGCTGGTCCATGTGGCCCAGAAGTTCTGCATCCAGCGGAGGGTGCTGCTGTAGAGCAGGATCCGGGGCTGGGAGTGCTCTGAGAATACACCCGCCATCAGCCAGCACCGTGGGGCAGGGACACAGCAGCACCCAACCCAGAACCGATAAGGATCGCTAAAACCAGCAAGCCCTGCCCCGTCCCCCTCGTGTCCCCAGGGCGCTGTCACCCACCCTCACTGGGTCGCGTCAGGTCCATCCGGATGGAGAGGTTGAGGTTCTCGGAGCGGAAGGCACGGTAGGAGTCGTACTGCTGCCCCACTGGCACCTCAGGCAGGAACTCGGGGGAGCGCAGCACCACGCCGTGGTGGTCGTGGGGGTTCCCATGGCACAGCCACTGCAGGTCCAGCGTCATGCACAGGTTGGGCAGGTGCAGGAAGCAGCAATCGTCATATCTGAATGGGGAAAGAGACCCTGGTTACCCCCTGGCACCCGTGGCACCCCCCACGCTCCTATGCCCACACTCACTTGGAGGCTGTCCGGACGTTGATGTCCAGGTTGCCCTTGAAGACAAACTGCCCGGGCTTCCAGTGGAAAGAGAGGTGGCTCCACTCCCAGTGCATGTTCTCCGTGGTGTTGTAGGGGTCCTGCAAGGACAAGCGCGGGGAGATGCAGGTGTGAGCCAGCCCTACGCCGCGCTTTGCTCCCTACGCCGGCGGCACCCACCTCGGTGGCCAGCTGGTGCAGGTTGGCCTGTTCGATGTCCATGTGCCAGTCCCCGTGGAAGAGAAGGCGGCTCTTGTCCCACCAAGGCAATGGGGCACTGGGGTCCTCCGAGGGCTTGGTGAGGAGATCCACGCACTGGCCGATCAGGGTCCAGGCTGGGTCCCAGCAAGGCCCCCAGACGATGGTGTACTGGGAGATCTCAGCTGGGGACACACAGGTTGGCTCAGCCTCACGTCCCACGTAGCCCCGTCCCCACCCCGGCACAGACACCTCTGCCCCTCCAGCTCTTACAGTGGAAGTCGTGGTAGAACTTCAAAGGCGGCATGTTCCTCTCCACCGTCGCGTCCCCCCAGGGCAGCCCCAGCTTCAGGACCTGGCGGCGCCGGGAGCAGGCCTGGCCGCACTGCTCGGCTCCGATCAGCCGGCCCGAGAGCTGCCAGTTCCGGATCTCAAAGAGGTAGCGAGGGTAGTCACGGATCCGCACTGCGGGGCAGAGGAAGGGTTCAGAGATGCGGCAGCAAAGGGGCGCTTCCCCACTCTGGGCCACGGCAGGAGCCGCTGTCCTGTGACATCCCTGCTCCCTTCCTGCTCCCTTGAACCTCCAAATATCATTTCCCCTGCTTGATTACACATCACGTGGTGCCAGCAGGTCCCTGTCACAGAGTCACACGTGGGAGCCCAGGCCACCCAGCCACCATGCCGTCCTCCACGGGCACCCTCACCCGAAGCAACTCACCAAAGAAGCTGCCAACTCTGCCCTTCATCATGCGGCACCACTGGGTGACCATCTCCAGACCCTCGGGGGGGAACGGACTGACACCATCCAAGTCCCTCATCTGCTCCAACACACGCTCCGTGCCATGGAAGGACTCATCGGCCATGGCCACCAGCTCCAGATGGGCCAGTGTCCAGGTGAGGAGGGCCCTCCGCATGGGTGTGTTGGCATAGAGGCGCCGTGAGCGCTGGATGTAGATCTCGATGTTCTTCTTCTCCAGCGAGGCATAGAGCTCCTCGATCTTGCGGGCAGGCAGCAGCTCGCCGTGCTGCTTGCGCAGCGCGGCCACCTTGGCATCCAGCAGCTGCAAGCGCTTGGCGCTCTCCTTGCTCTCGTCCTTCATCAGCTCGTAGTTGTCTCGTAACTTGACCTCGAAGACGTCGTCCAGGAAGACCCAGGAGAAGTGCGTCACTTTGAGCAGGAGGTCGGGGGGCAGCGCTGTGCTGGCAGGGCGCCCGCGCCGGTGCAGACCTTTCAGCCACTTCTGCACGCCCACGGCAGCGTCCAGCGTGCGGGAGAAGTCGTACTGGTAGGGGAACTCGATGGTCACGCTGGCAAAGGAGAAGGCCCAGCCACGGTTGCGGAGGGTGCGCAGGGTGGGGAAGGCGCAGCGGTGCAAGATGACCTCCTCCAGCTCCGGCAGCAGCTTCACCTCCACCTCCTTGAAGCTGAAGATGCTGTGTCCATCAAAGCCGGCGGCCAGCTCGGGGCAGTAGCCATGCAGGGCACCACCATGCCAGCTCACGGAGGTCCTTTCAGCAGCCAGGCTGATGTAGTTGGCTTCGGAGACAAAGGCTGTGAGCTTGGCAGAGCTCAGCTCCAGTGACAGGGACAGGAGTCTTTTGGGGGGGGTCCCATCTGGCTGGAGGGGCTCCAGTGTCTCAGTAGGGGAGGCCGGGTGGGTCGTTGGGCTCTCTGGGGGCAGGGAATGAGGCGTCCTGTGGCCGAGGGCGCTCTGCAAGGCTTCGCGGCACTGCAGGGTGGCCAGGGTGTGATGGTACAAGTGCATGTGGTCGGGTGGGCTCCACAGCACGGCCAGTCCCTCACCACACTGCACCTACAGCGGAGAGAGCGAGCGGGCACTAAGTCACTGCCGGGTCCAGCACAGCACAGGCCCGTCCTCCTCTCCAGCACCTTTCGGTGCCAGCCATTCCTCTCCTGGCCCCATCCATCCCAGTCCCACCACTACAGGATAAAGCAGAGACCTGAGGCCCACACCCACCTCCAGGGAGCGGATGCTGCTGTGGTAGGTGACTGAGAGCATGGAGAGGTTGGCCACCGGGTTGGGGATGGCAGGAGCTTTGCAGCACGGCTGCATCTTCTCCGTGATGCTCTTCACCAAGGCCAGCACCATGCCCTGGACGCTGACCGTGCTGCTCTCGGCACTCCCCAGGATGGTCAACGTGTCCAGCCGCAGCTCCAGGGCACCTGGAGAGGTGGCACGTCAGTGCTGGAGGCACGGAGGAGGCACACCGTGACATGCCAGGTTCCTCTGACCGCAGGCCTGTTCCAGGACAGCTGTCTGGGATCAGCCTGGATGCTACTTACCCACCAGGGCTGAGAGTGTGAAAAGGTTCACGTCCTCCACCTTCAGATCCACCTTCCAGAGCAGCCCCCAGGGCTCGCTTGAGGCAGAGGGCGGCTGCTTGGCAAGCTCAGCTCCGCCGGACCGTGGGCAGAACAGGGGCAGGACCCTGGCCAGGCACTCGGTGCAGGTGTCTGACGACTCCACTTGCAACCCCCGGATGGTGCAGTCCAGGAAAAGCGTGTCCGACTGGGCGCTGGACGTGCCCAGGGGCTGGTTGTAGCTGCCCTGCACGACAAACAGGACAATCACTCTCAGGCTGCAGGATGTCCCCATGCCACCACAAGTCCCCGTGCTGCCTGCACGGAGTTGCAGATGGGCAGCCTGCCCCCCGAGAGCTGCTGCTCACCCCCTCGGCTCGCCCCTCACCTGCAGGTTGAAGGAGTCGAGGATCAGGGCTTCTCCCCACACATGCATGTTGGGGGGATGCGGGGCACGCTGGATGTGCGAGTCGTTGCCCACGCGCCAGCAGAGGTGGTCCACGGCCAGCACCACGCGCTGGTGCACACTCTGTGGCCGCAGGTGCTGGTAGTCTGTGGGCAGAGGGGAGTGTGGGCAGGGCTCGCCGCTGCCTGTGCAGCTGCCCCCTAAAAGAGGCAACCCAGACACAACCAGGCAGGGGTCCACAACCCCTAGCCAGACATAGACATGGGTGAGTAGAGGCGGTACAGCCTTCCCCAGTCCCACCCTGGTGCCTCTCTGACAGAGCCACAGACCCCCAAGAAGAGCCCAGCAGCCACCCTAGGGCCAGCTGCCAGCCCGTACCTGCAGAGATGGAGTTGAAGCCCAAGGCGAAGGGTGGCGTGTCCCCCAGCTGCACTGACACATTGACGTTGGACAGCGAGGCACACAGGATGATGGGCGCTATGATTTGGGGATAACTCCTGCACGGGAGAAGCGGGGACAGGCTGTTACTGGGGCACTGCGTGCCACGGAGCCTGGCAGGGAGCAGGCCCAGAGGGACGCCCTCTCCACACGGACCCCCCAGCTGCCCACCGCCCTCCGTACCAGCCTCCCCATCCCAGGGGCTGTGCACAGGGCAGAGACGGTGCTGGGTGCCTGGGCACCCTGCCAGAGCGTGGCAGGCAAGAGGAAACAAGCTGCGATACCAGCAGCTGTGCCGAAGCCGAGTTTACCTTCCCTTGTGCCCTTGGCTGGGGACAGGCACCGCCCGGCACCTGTATTCCTGTGCCAACAGGCCCAGCCAGTGCGAAAACTCTTGGTGGCGGTAGTGGATGATGCAGGTGTTGAGCAGCACAGCAGCTGAGAGGTCAATGGCTGTGACCTAGAGCAGGGAGAGGGCAGGGTGGCAAAAAGCTCGTGCCAGGAGCCAAACCAGCCCCCCACCGTGGGACAGGACTGTGCCCAGTGCTCGCTCACCTGCAGGCTGGTCTTTAGGGAGTTGAGGCACACGATGCGCTGGCGGCTCTGGGACAGGAGAAGGCCATCTGGGGAGAGAGGGGAGCAGAAGTGAGGGGTGGTGGAGGGCTAGGATGGCAGCCCTGTCCCACAGGCGCCCTTCCTGGCTACTTGCCCTCCAGCTGGAGGTCTACACTCATTTGGTCCAGGTCTGAGGTGGGTGTGAAGTTGCGCAGCGGGATCTGCTCCTCTTCACGCTGATATAGAAACTGCAGCAGCTTCAGGCTCCAGGTGAGGTGCCTGTGAGAAGCAGGGAGTCACTGCCAGAAGGGAACTGCATCATCATGGCCTCCATCTCCCCGTCCCTCATCCCCAGCTGACCGACACGCTGGCACGGACAGACACCAGCCAGTGCCCAGCTGCAGCCCAGCCCAGCGCTCTCATCCCATCATCATCAGAGGATACCATCAGGCTGTCCTGCTGGAGAACCAGCTCATGTGCCTTCCTCCTTCCCCAAGGGCCCGGCCCCCCACCAAGGTCAGCCCTTCCCACTGGGGTGGGATCTAGGACTCGCTCTCTGCGGTCTGGCAGAGCAGGGGATGAGCAGGGAATGGCACAGTTGTCCCCAGGTCCCTGTCCCAGCACTGACTGGGGTTAACACAGCCTCCACCTGCCTCCTTACCTCTTCTGGCTGTTCATAGACAGCACCATGCTGGTGTTCTCCAGCTTCACCTCCACCCTCCTGGGGATGAGCTGCAGCGTGTCCCTGCTCAGCAGAGACGGGGACTCCAGGGGTTCCCCCAGGCCTGGAGAAGGACACACAGAGTCACTGGAAGGCTCTCACCCAAGCCGCCACGCCCTGCAGCGGGAGGGAGCAATGGCACAGCCAAATCCCTCATCTCCAGCGCAAGTACGGGGGCTGCCAGCCCCTGCCCAGAGCCCGTCCCCGTCCCCGTCCCTGACCTGGGCTGGGCTGCTCCCCCACGCCGCTGCGCTGAGCGCCGGCAGTGACGCGGTGCAGCAGCGGGCTGCCGAAGAGCCCTTCGTGCAGCTCCGTCTGCAGGGTCCAGACGCGCAGCCTGACGCCTGCCAGCCGCCGCTTGCTGCTGATCTCCAGCGAGAGGGAGAGCGCCAGGGCCAGCTCCGCCAGGCAAGTGTCATCCTGTATGGGGACACGGGCAAGGAGCAGACGCTGCAGGTGAAGCGCTGGAGCCCAGAGCCCTGCGGGAGCCTTGCAGCATCACCCAGCCTCGGGAACAGGCTGGAACAGGTCTTGGGGTGTCCCAAAGAGCCGGTGTTCCCAGGCCCCAAGTGTTGGATTTCTCCCTTCCCCAGCACTCACCAGCTGGCTGCTCCGGAGCACTTTGCTGTTCACCTTTGCCAGGCTCACCTCGCAGGCCAGGCTGGGGAGAGCAGAGAACAGACGGAGGCTGTGGGCCCTGCTGTCTCCGAACCAAGCCCCTGCCCTCTCTTTACTGTGGGAGACAGGGACCCCAAGTCCCTGCTCCAAGTCCTCCCAAAAGCAGAGCAGACCCTAACACCGTGCACAGCGCAGCAACTCATAATTTAGAGAACACACAACTCGAGCTTCCCGTGAAGTGAAAAGGGACCAGGCCAGCCTCAGAGGAGGTTAATGTGTCACATCACAGGTGACACGGGATGCTACCGAGTGGGACGGAGCAAGGTGAGACAGCAGGGAGCCTGGCTGGGGTCAGAGCAGCCTCCCCGCCCTTTGGGACCCAGGGCCGGGCTGGGGGAGCAGAGCAGGACGCGAGCACAGCGTTACCTCTTCCCATCGCCATTCAGGAGGAGACGGGTCTTGGTGGCCTGGATGTGCCAGAGAGACTCTGAGGTGGCCACATGCAGAACTATGATGTTGATGGAGTCCATGTGGATGGAAAAGAGCTGGGGGGAAAGTGCTACCGTGAGGGATGTCTGACAGCAGCGCAGCCCACAAGAGCCTCTCATCTAGCCTCACCTGGCTAAGGAGCCTCAGCAAGGAGGGCTTAAGGGTCAGGTCTGCTCTGCTCTCGTTTCCATTGGCTTCTCTGGGAGCCTCCGGGACAGACGGCTGGAATACAGGGCCCTTCTGGAGATCCGTGCGGATCCGGACCTCGCCAAAACACAGCTCAAAGTAGCGCCTGCGGAAGAACAGCATGGGCAGCTCTTACAAAAGCTCACACATGGCACACCCGGCCCCATCGGCACCAGCACCAGGGACGCTGCCCGCCCCAGGACATGCAGGACTGGCTCGAGGGCATCCACAAGACATTGCCACCTCGGAGAAGTGTGATTCACTCCCACACAGAGCAGACCATGGGGAAATAGGGACCGCAGAAAGGCGTAAAGGCAGCAGAACCGCAGTCGGCGGGGCCAGGGATGAGCCAGACCCCTCAAAGAGAACAGGGAGGGCGCTGGGGTGGGGGTACGTACGGCAGCTCCCGGCTCAGTTTGCTAGAAATCCAGATGTTGTCGATCTCCTGCAAGGATGCACAGCTAGGTCAGAGAAAAAACAACTTGGTTCTGCCTCGTGATGCTCATCCCGACATGCCTGCTCTGCTCCCAACGCCTGGCATCACGCAGGGAGAATCGGGGAGCATCCAAAAACCCCAAGCTTGGCCACGGGAGGAAGGGCCTGGCGCCAGCCATGGGGCTGCGCAACAGGAGCTTGGCTGCAGGGGCTTGCTGCCAGGCTGGAAGTGACCACAGCCGCCCTGCCTGCCCTCGTCTGCCAGCCACCGCCCCTCGCCTGGGTACCCACCACCGTCTGCTGCTCCCGCTGGAACTTGAGGCTGACGTTCTGAGCCCAGAAGAAGCCAAAGGAGCCGATCTTCAGCTCCGCGTGAAGCTTCTGCCGGCACCAGGTGACGGCCAGGCGACATGCCAGCCACCTGCGGGGACAGGCGGAAGGCGGGGGTCAGCCTCCCCATGGACCCTCTTTGCCCTTGGAGCACCAGCTCCAGCAACCACAGCTGGACCGGGGCTCCCCGGGGCAGAGCCCTGCCGCCATCTACGACCCCACCCAAGCCCCCCATACCCTCCAGCCCTAGGACCATCCCAAACCGCCACAGTCCCCCCATGCCCTCCAGCCCCAGGACCCCTCCAAACCCCTGCAGCCCCCCAGACCTTGGACCTCCCAAATCCATGCAGCCCCCCCCCCCCTCCAGCCCTAGGATCCTCCAAACCCCTGCAGCCCCCCCCATGCCCTCCAGACCTTGGACCCCGCCAAACTCCCCCATGTCCTGCAGCCCTAGGACACCTCCAAACACCTGCATCCCCCCCATACCCTCCAGCCCTAGGACCCCCCAAACCCCCAGAGCCCCCCCATGCCCTCCAGCCCTGGGACCCCCCAACCCCCCAGCCCTCGGATCCCCCCAAACCCCCGCAAGGCTCTCCCCCACACCCCAACACCTCTCCCCCAGCCCTGTGAGACACCCCCAAACTCCTGATGCCCCCCAAAGGCCTCTTTGTCCCCCTTAACCCCTGCTGCCACCCCCCCAGACCCCCAACACCCCACCCTCAGCCCCGTGGCACCCCCCCAGGCCCCCCCTCCACCCCCCCCACCCACGTCACCCCCCCCGCAGCCCTGTCACCCCCCCCCCCCCCCGTCCGTGGGCTCCCCGCCCCCCGCCAAGGCCCTGACCGCGCCAGCAGCCCGGCGAGCAGCGCGACGACGACGAGGCCGAGCAGCAGGGCGGGCAGCGGCGGCATGGCGGCCCCCGGCCCCCGCTCCCGGCCCGGCCCGGCCCGGCCCGGCCCCGCCGCCCGTGGGGCCGCCCGCCCGCGCACCCGGAGTGGCCGCTGGGAGGGGCGGGGCGGGGCCGGCGGCGGCGGCGGCGGCGCGGCCGAGCGGGCGCTTTCCCGGAGTGAGCGGCGGCGGCGGCAGCAGCGCCCCGACGGGGCGGGCACCGGCATGAAGCGGGGACCCCCCGGGTCTGGTGTCGCCCCCCCCCCCCCAGCCCCGCGCGTCCCCGCCACAAACAGCCACACAACCGGGGAAAATTCAGCTCTTTTATGGCCCCCAGGGCACAGGGTTGGGGTACAGCGAGGTGAGGACGGGGTGCAGCTCCCCGGGGACGGCAGTGCTTCCGGGGGTCCTCAGCACAAGGAGGGAGCTACAAGGGTCAGGGAGCTCGGGAATCCGCTCAGGGTCATGTCTGGACATTGGGCTCGGCTTTTGTGCCAGATTTGGGACATGGGGAACCTGCTTCATGCTGGATCTCAGATGTTGGACTCTGCTTTGGGTCAGGCCTGGACACTGGGATCCGCTTTGGGTCAGGCCTGGACACTGGGATCCGCTTTGGGCTGGATTTGGGGCATGATGACCTGCTTTGTGCTGGATCTCAGATATCAGGCTTGGTTTTGGGTCAGGTCTGGATGTTGGGCTCGACTTTGCGCCAGATTTGGGACATGAGGACCTGCCTTGTGCTGGATCCGAGATATTGGGCTCAGTTTTGGGTCAGGTCTGCATATTGGGCTCGGCTTTGCGCCAGATTTGGGACATGGGCACCTGCTTCATGCTGGATCTCAGATGTTGAGCTTGGCTTTGGGTCAGGTCTGGACACTGGGACCTGCTTTAGGTCAGGTGTGGACAGTGGGACCTGCTTTGGGCTGGATTTAGGACATGGGGACCTGCTTCACGTTGAATCTTGGGCTCTGCTTTGGGTCAGGTCTGGATGTTGGGATTTGGGACACAGGGATCCACTCCATATCAAACTCAGGACATTGGGATCTGCTTCGTGTTGGATTTGGGGCTTGGCCTCCTGGTGTGTGTCAGACCCAGGTGGGGACAGGGGCCGTCCCCCGGGCCGAGCGGCCCCAAACACCACAGGGCAGCGCCCAGTGGCTCAGCGGCAGTCTGTCTGTCCATCACAACTCAGCATGGTACTGCTCCGCTTTGAAGACCTCGCTGGGCTGCATGAAGATACCTTCCATCACCTTCCAGTAGTTATTCTGGCTGGAGGCGGCCATGCCATGCACCTCCTTCTGCCCGTGGATGGGCCGCCCGTACTGCTCCCCCGTCACCGAGAGGAAGACGTCAGTGGAGGCGTGCTGGAAGCGCACCTCGCTGTCCCGCACCCAGTAGGTCCCGCTGCACACCACTGTCCAGTCATCCAGGTAGTCGCCCTCGCCGGCCTCCCCGAATGCACTCACCTCCTGTGGGTGACAGAGAGTTTGTTTGGGGGCTGGGATGAAGAGAGGGGGCACTCGGGGGTGTCGAGTTGGGTCCAGAGGGCAAGGCAGGGAGGGGGGAGGGGGGAAGGAAAGGGCTGGGTCTGGGGGACAAGATGGGGGAGCGGGTTGAGACTGGGGGCTCTGTTGGGACTGGGGCCGGGCCTGGGTGGGGAGCAAGGGGGAGCTGGTAGGGATGGGGAGAACCCAGTAGGGTCTGGGGGACAAGGTAGGGCTGGCAGGGACATGGGGGACAAAGTGGGGCCCAGTGAGGACATGGAGGACCAGGGGGAACCTGGCAGGGACCAGGGGGACAGGGTGGGGCTGGCAGGGACAGGGGGGCAGAGGGGACCCATTCAGGACCAGGGAACAAGGTGGTGCTGGCATAGCCATGGGGGACAAACTGGGGCCTGGCAGGGACCAGTCGGTCCCGGGAGAGCCGGCAGGGACTCAGGGAACCCGGCCAGGCCCGGGCTGTGCCGGGGGAGGGGTCCGGGCCCAGGGGACAAGGCGGGGGGTGGGGGTGTCGGTCGATCCCGGTGGGGCAACGGCCCCGCCTTGCCCGGCGCATACCTGGTTGCCGGAGAGCGGGGAGGCGAAGCGGTGGCTGTGGAGGTTGCGGCCGGTGCCCAGGTGGGTGAGGCGGATGGCCTGCCCGCAGCGCACCGGCCGGCCCCGCTCGCAGGCGCCTGCCGTGCGGCCCCGCACCCGCCAGTAGCTGTTCCCGTCATCCGCCGCCGACACCCCGGTCACCGACTGCTGCCCGCTGCCTGCCGAGGGGGAGAACCGCGCTCAGGCCCCGGTACCGGGGAAGGTGGTGATGGGGGGGGGGTAGGGGGAAGGTGGGGTGACCCGTTACCGGAGCCGTAGCGCACGTCGTGCGAGTGCAGGCGGACGTTGTGCCGCACATTGAGCAGTTTCACCACAGAGCCGCAGGTGACGGGCCCGGGGCCGCCGTGCACCGCCGCGCCCAGCGCCAGCACCAGCGCCAACAGCGGCACCGGCACCACCGGCACCATCCCGCCGCCGGAAGCGGAAGTGGTGCCGCTCCGCCCGCCCGGAGGTCGCCGCTCGTCTGCTCCGCCCCCCACACCACCCGCCCCCCCCCCCCCTCGCTCGCCGCCGCCGCCGCCGAGGCCTCCATTTTCCCTCAGCGCCTCGGGTAAGGCCGCGCCGGGCGGGAGCGGGGCCGCGAACGGGCCGGGCGGGAGCGAGCGGGGTGGGGGGGTGGCCCGGCCCAGGGAGCTCCGCGTCGCCCTGGAACGGGGGCGGCGTTGCCAGGGGAACGGCGGGGCCGCGCAGGGCCCGGGGCGGCTCCGAGGCCTCCTGGGTCGGGTGGCGGCGGTGGCGGGCCCGGGCCCCGGTGAGGGCGGCGGCGGCGTGTCGGTGCTTGGTGGCGGGCTGGGCCGCGGGCCTCAGTTTGGGGAGTGTGTGGTGGGGGTGAAGGCAGTGGCCGCCCCTGCGCTCCCGGTCACCGGCCCCGGGACCCCAGCCGGGGACGGTGCCGCGGCAGGGGGACCCGGGCGGGGGGACCCGGGCGGGGGCGGGCAGCGCCTGGGGGAAGGGGAGGCGGTGGCAGGGGGGCTGCTCCCCCGGGAGGGGAGGCGGTGGGCAGGGGGCTGCTTATCCTGGCAGAGACCGCAGCAGAGCCGGGAGCTGCGGGACGCCGCTGACATGGTGGGAAACGCTGGTAAAGGAGAAGTGATGGAGGTGGGGAGCGTCAGGCTGCTTCTGGGGGGTGGGGGGAGAGTGTCTGACCTTCGTTCCGCAGGTACACCGGTGGTCCGGGTCACCCCGCTCCGTAGGTGTAATCCCCGGAGCACCACGTTTGGTTTTGGAAACTTCTGACAAGGTCCTCCATGAAAGGCCTGGGAAGGGCCTTTTGGGGATTAATAGCTGACTAAAGGGTGGCAAATAAAGAGTAGGGGTGAGCAGCTGGCGCTCACAGTGGAGTCAGGTTATCATGGAGTCATCTCTGCTGCTTTTTTTTTCTGAGTATGGTGGTGGAAGGAAGGAAAATTTCAAGAAGCACTGGGACAAGGCCCTCAGAAACATGGTGTGAATTTGGGGGTGTCCTGTGCAGGGACAGGAGTTGAACTCGATGATCCTTGCAGGTCCCTTCCAGCTCAGGGCATTCTATGATTCTATGAAAATTTTTAATCTGAAGTTGTTTAGGATAGCTAAACCTGACTGTGGGAAGTTGCAGAGGCCAGATAACACTCGGTGGCTGAGCACTAGCGTGGTAAACAAGGTACGACGGTGATGGGTGTAATGAAGGTGCCAAGTGTCGCAGCAGTTGACTCTGCACCAGCTTTTATGATTCAGGAAAGGGCTGTTGGTGTCTCAGCAATTGTTTCTTTGCTCCAATTGCTTCAATGCCCCACTCTAGCCTAAAAAGGATATTTTGGAATTACTTTAAAGGAGCAGAGAACAAAGCAGAAAACATCGTTGCGCCGCTGCATAAATGGTCAGCAGTTTGTGCCCTGGCTGTTGCCGGCAGTTCTGGTTAGCCCGTCTGAAAGGGGAGCACTGGAAAAGGCAGGGCCAGGAGCAGTGTGGAAGAGCAGGTTTCCAGGCAAGCAAACCCTTCATTTCCTCACCTTAGGGGAGAAGCTTGCTGACAGGAGATACGATGCAGGTGCGTGAAGTCATGGGCAGGTCAGAGAAAGCAAGGAAGGAACGTATTTTCTGTTTCTTACAGGAAATTATGATGCAGCAGGTCTAAAATAAACAGGCGGAAGTGCTTTTTCACAGAACGTGCTATTAAACTGTGGCACTCTGCCTCGGGATGTTCCACCACCCGATAGCATCGGGGGTGGTGGGACCAATGGGGAGCATTAAAACTAACGAAGCAGGTACAGGAAGTTCCTGAGCTGCGGTAACTGGCTGCCTGGACTTTGGCTGTCGCAGCATCGTTGGTCTCCAGTCATCGTTTTGCCCCTGTGCTCCTTTGCGTACCTACCACGGAAGAGGGTGGGAATGTCTGGTTTAGGTCCCGCCTTCACAAATTTGTAAAACAGCTATAAAAGCTAAATACAAAACTATACGCTGCTGGTGCCGTATCAGGGTTGTCAGGCCTTGGCGGAGGTCGGCCCTATGTCCCTGCCTGTGTCGAGGAGCGGCTCTGACGAAGAGCTCAGTGCTGACGAGGTGTCTGTAAGGGTATTTTGTTGTGGTGCGAGGGCCTTTCAGTGCTTCACGGGGATGTTTTTGTTAGGCTCGTAAGCTTCCTTTGCAGTTCGTTTGGGTTTTTCCTAATGAACCATTTGTTGTCATAGTCTTTTACTTGGGCCATGCTAAAATGAATTTCTTGAGCATTTAATTGACAAAATGAATCAGCTGGGCTTTCTTAGGCTCTATGTTTTAATTGAGTTAAGTCTCCCGGCCTTCTTATTCTCACAGAGCTTTCCGAATCCTCTCCAGTTTAACTTTTCTCTCTGAAACATAGACATGAGAGCTGAGTGAAACTGTTCAGTGGTGGCTTTGCTAATGTGGTTCCATGGACCTACGTGATCTTAAGTGGACTGTGAGTTGAACCATGAAATGACAGAGATTAAAACAATTCCTGTCCAAACCGCCTCCCCAGACCAGTATCAGTGTGGGTCAGGGCCTTGTAGTTTCTCCCATGAAGGATGGGGAGAAGTCAGGACTTGCTTCTCTTCAGCACCCATGCTTGTTTTTGCTGTTTTGTGCATTGACCCTGATATCCTGAGGTTGACTGCTGAATAGTAAATGTACCTTGCTGTGGGGACACTCCTCCGTTATTCTGTGAGTGCTGCTGAGGTCTCGTGCCTTGTTGGCATCCCTGTGCCTGGAGAGCGTGAGATGGTTCTGGTTCCCCTCGCCCCATACCCGCTTAGGCTGTGAAACTGCCGTGGGACACTGTCATCCCAGATGCTGTCCCACACGTGGGTGTGCCCCTGCCTTCCAGAGTGCCACCATACCTGGCAAGGTGCAGGAGGTTTTCCCATAACGTATTCTGATATTTTGCAGGTACTTGCTGCGTATTTCCGTTTCTAAACCTAACGAGTTAACTTTTGCTTGTGTACAATGTACAAAGCTGCGCCTGCCTCCAGCGCTGCGATGTTTTGCAGTCCTGAGCAGCCAGCAGGTACCTGGATGCGTGGCTGAGGCTTTACAGGTATTTGAACATGTGCTTTGCAGAATCCTTAGGTCCATCGCAAAGCAGTGATTGTTCCAAGGGCGCTGCCTCACCTAGCCAGGGAGGCAGCCCACAGCGCCGGCCGCCGATGTCCAGCCCCATCGTGCTGACCCGGTCAGAGATCTATGGTCTCGGTGTTGACAGCAAAGAGACCTATCTGCTCAGGGTCATCCCAGTTAAAAGGAGCTTGTGGACTCTGGACAATTGCCGTTGTGCCTTTGAGCTGAGCAAAGTGCAGACACCCCTGGTCAAAAGCAGAGGCTGTGTAATTGCTCAGCCCTGAGCTACTCTGCCGTCACTGCCCAGCGAGAGAAGCCATGCTCGAGGTGCCTGGCTTGGTGCGGAGGCACCCATGATTCCCTCGCCTGCTGCCATGGTGCCATCGCAGCACTGCTCGCAGCTTTGCTGGGGTCTTTGGTCTGTCTCCATCAGTGTCTGGTGGCCATGGGGTGTCTCTGGGGTGGAGAGATATATATATCACTTGTCGGAGCCTGTCTGTTTGTGTACATGTAAGTGTGCAGGATTAAGCACCGTCTCCCTGCCTTTTTGCTGCTCTAATGCAATTTAGGACTTGCCTCTGTGCTGCAGCAATCTTTGACTCTCTCCCGGGAGCATTACAGGAGCAGGGGTGCTGCTCTGAGGAAAAGGCCCATAGCACGATACAGCTGGGCTGGCCCAAGGAGACTCTTAAACCCTCCCCAAGCTGGACAAGCGGTGCTGCTTGAGCGGGGCTTTCCCTGTGTGACTGGCTGCTGGGGGGGCTCCCACTGGGCAGCACTGCTGGCCTGAGCTCTGCCTCTGCACCTCTGCCTGCCTGCCTGGCCTGTTGTGTTTCACATGAAGGCCTCTCTCCGGAGCGGAGGGTGGGAGAGGCACCTTTAGTCCATATGTGATTCAACATCTCCTTGGTAATAGCTACCCTTGCTTCCGTTTGCCGTGCTAAGTGACATCCCCGCTGTCCTGAGGTGGATTTCACGGGAGCTGAAAGCACCCTGTTTTGTGGGTGGCTGGCTTGTGTGGAACCTGCTCGGCTGGGTCATTAAATGAGACGGGCTTCCTAAGTCATAGCTGTTCCCTGTGTCCAGACAAATTTGATTTGACATGAAGTGAAGTTGCCGAGAAATGGTAGAACAGGTGAGGAGGAACAAAGTTGGAATTGCGAGTGAAGACCTTCACTGGCAGAGAATAGTACAATCGCATGTGGTGCTACGACAAGGGGGTTGGTTTCTTGCTGGATTTGTGTTTTGATCAGGGACAGGAGAGAGGTGAGTTTATTTGACTTAGAAATGGAAACGCACTAGGAAAGGCCACTTAGCCTGCAGTTTTATGTATGTTAATACACCCTGATGGATACATGTAGAAGAATTGGTGAGAAAGTGTGAAGGTGACATAATATTTGTACACAGGCTGGTAAACATAACTCCTGTTCCTCTACTGTGTGTAGATACAGTTCTTCAGTGGCATTTGTTTTGGAAACAAATTTGTTTATTTCTGAGGGACGTTTAAATCCACGTGCATGACTTCTGCAGCGTTCTCTGGAGGACCAGGATCGCCCCGCGCCCACGCGGCAAGCCAGAGCAGCGGTGTCCCGACTGGGTGCTGAGCAGTAGCCTTGGCCTGCCACGGTTTCTGCCTGTCTGGAGCATTGTAGATAGATGTTGGCCACAGCCATGTAGTCTGCAGCCAAGAAGTATGAGCTGCTGCTGTCTGCTCGTGTCTGAAATCTGGTGGAGATCTTTCCCTCGTCTTTGTTGTGGGTTTTCTTTAATGAGATACGGCCGACGCATTCCTTTGGAGCTATTAGTATTATAAGACTTAAAAGATTCTCCAAGATTAGCCTTGCGCTTTTTTTTCTTTAACTGAGAAATAAGTCTCTGTTTTTCTCTAAGTTATTGTTTTTGTGTACCAGATGTGTGGATCTCAGGGCAGAACGAGAAGTCCTGCGCACGAGAAGTGTTGTGGCCAAGCCCCAGTTGGGTTGTCCTGTACGGGACTGATTTCCTTCAGCTATTTGTTTGCAGTGGGGAAATGATTATGGGAACGTTTTGAAGCATGTTTGTTTAGGTATCGTTCCCTGGTGTATGAAATTATTTTCTCTCTTTTTTTTTTTTTTTTGTTGGTGTTAAATTACATCAGATGTAATTTAACATGAAGGTTTTGGCTTTAGATCTGACATCTCCTCTGAGCTGCTTTTTGTACCTTCCCAAAGGCTGGTTGTTCTTCCTGGGCTGGCATTTTCAACTTCACAGCCATTTGAGGAATTGATTTGGTTTTTTCTTATAGCTGCCTTCTGTAAGCTTTTGTTGTTTCCTGTATGTAAAAAGGAACTAAAATAAAATCCTTTGAAAATTTTAAAAATGACAGCAAGTTTTGTAACCACAAGAAGTGAAAGGCTCAGAGAGACAGAACTTGAGCCATGTCTTTATGGACACACGCTTGCCTTTGTGCCAAGCTTGATTTATACTGCTTCCAGGAATGCCAGCTGTGGGGAAAAACATCAAACAAAAGGTTCTGGACAGATAAAATACCCCATTTCTATAGTCTCTTGTTACTTTTTAATCTCTGGCAGGAGGCTGCTGGCCTGGAACATCCCGGCCGCAGCCCTGGCTGTGCGGGACTGTGGAGTTGGGCGGTCGGCAGCCCCCAGCCCTGACCCTGCAGCACCCCCAGGCCTCCCTCCTGCCTCCTCCGTGGGGCTCCCCAGATCTCCGCAGAGCCTTGCTAACAGCCTGCAAGCGTGACTCCATCAGGGCCCTTTTCAGGGTCGCCCTGGCTTCATTAACTGAGCGAGAATTAATCACATTAAAATCCTGTGCCGGACACAGTGCTGCATCGGTGACAGCACGGGGTTGCTTTCCTGGCCGCATGAGAGGCCGCGGGCGGGATGGAGGGCTTGGGCTGCGTGCGCCGTTTCAGCCACAGCCGGGAGCTCAGCCGTGTAAGAAATGCTGCTGTGACAGGTCCTGTCCGCTCGCTGCGACGTGGGGTGACAGGAGCTGGCGGCACTTGGCTGCTGGCTCCGCTTGCCTAACCGCGGGTGACAGGGATGTGCAGGCAAGGTGGACACTGGGTAATTCAGGGCCTTGACAGATAATTCGAAACCCTCTTGCCTTAATTGTCTTCTCTCCAGAACCCAGCAGGGGGAAGTGCTTGTGTTTTGTTCCCGCTGCTGATGCGATGGATGTCTCCTCTTTCCCCAGTTCCTGTGGAGCCGAGTGTGAGACGCTGCAGTCATGTCTGACTTTGTAGAAAGTGAAGCGGAGGAGTCGGAGGAGGAGTACAACCAGGATGGGGAGGTTGTGCCCAGGGTGACCAAGAAGTTTGTAGAGGAAGATGAGGATGGTGAGTCTGCCTGTCTGTTCTGAGTTTGCTGAATTGTCTGTGTGCCTCCCTGCTCTGTTTTTACATCCCTTGACTCTGCAGATGGAGCAATAACCATGCTATAATAGCATGGTCATCTGTAGTCGATAATCTCAGCTGTTTAAGTGCTTCCCTTCTTCAGAGTGCTTGGGTAGTTTTTATATCTGCCAATAGAAAATGCACTGCCTCACCCCTGTGGGACTTGCAGTTGCACAATTTGGTAGTAAACAGTAAAAGCAGAGGAATTCTCCCAATGTGGCCACTCCACCTGTTCCCTCTGCAGAGAGCATGAGGCAAGAAGTGGGGTTCTGGCACGAGCAGCTGCCTGAGATCCATGTCAGTAAAAGTGTTCGGTTAAAACTCTCTGCGGGGATAGTGTGAAGGACAATGCTGTTTGCACCGAGCTGAGAAGGAGTCTCGGCAGATAACCAACGAGTACGCACTTAACACTTGCTTCTCTCCACCAGATGAGGAAGAGGAGGAGGAGAATCTCGATGATCAAGATGAACAGGGGAACCTGAAAGGGTTCATTAATGACGATGATGATGAGGAAGAGGAAGAAGAGGAAGAAGCCAGTGACTCTGGAGACTCTGAGGACGAAGTTGGCCACAAAAAGAGAAAGCGCAGTAAGTTTTATGATGATCATTCATAGCAGGCTACAGCGTAATGCTCTTGCACTGCCCTGTGGGAGAGCAGAGCTCTCCCTCTGCCCTGGGAGTCCGCCTGGGCTGAGTAAGCTCTGCCCTTCCCACTGCTTGGTCCATTCCCAGATTAGTAAAGTCTCTGCTTTCTTCTCTTAGCTTTTGATGACCGCCTGGAGGATGATGATTTTGACCTCATTGAAGAGAACTTGGGTGTTAAAGTCAAAAGAGTGAGTTGTGTTCCCTTGCCCCTGTTGATGGTGCGGCGTGTCTTAGCCCAGAGGAGGGTGGGCTCCTGCCTGGGACGAGCGAGTGGAGCCTCCCATCTGCTCCTGCCCTCTTGGAAGGAGAGCGCTGAGTGCTTGAAGGAAGGAGGATCTCTCCCTGCTGGGGCAATTCTGAGACTTTCCAAAACACTTTCTTCTGGTTCCTAAAGTCAGCTGTACTCCTCCTTTCCCACCTCTGCAAGACAGTCTCAGAGGAGCCCATCTTCCAAGAACTTTCTCCTGCACTGTGCTAACCTCAAAGTCAGCACAGGCTCTTACAGACTCTAAAGCTCCTTCCGTAATTCTCGCTAGTGGCACGTGAAGCTGGTGGTGACAGCACACAGGGGACACAGACCTGGACATGGCAGGCAGTTCTGTCGTGTACACGCTGCGCCCAGCGAGCGCCCGCAGCATGGCTCTCAAGGGGGTGGCTGCTCTCCCCCGTGTGCCTGTGCTGGGCTCCATCCCGCTGCCTCTCAGGTGCCGCCTGGGGAGCAGAGGAAGTGCAGTTCTGGCCTGACAGAGACCACACTGAGCTTGAGTGTCTGTGCCAGGAGTTACGTGCGCTAACAAGCCTTTTTGTTTGCAGCAAAAATTCAGGCGTGTGCGAAAAATGTCCGATGATGAGGATGATGAAGAGGAAGACTATGGAAAAGAAGAACATGAGAAGGAAGCCATTGCTGAAGAAATCTTTCAGGATGGTGAAGGCGAGGAGGGAGGGGAAGCCGTTGAAGCTCCTGTCGCTCCACCAGAAGAGGAAGAGGAGGAGGAGGAAGATGAATCTGGTGAGTACTGATGGTCAGTTACATCCAAAGTTTGTCCTGGGATCAGAGCACAGGAGCAAAGTTAAGACTTTCTCTGAGCTAGAAGTAACCTAAGGCTGTAGGCCTGTCGTGGTAAAGCTCTTGTTGGTCTGACGAGAACAATCTTTAGAATTAAATGTTTCTGGGTGGCAGGTTTAGGTTGTGTAAACTGCTTTGTCCAGAAGCACATTACATGCGCTGAGATGATGAAAGTCTCCTCTAAGCTGCCTCCAAAATGGAGGTGCTTCAAAGGAAGGAAGTGAAGGCACTGTTCAGTACCTAACAGCACAGTGCATGCCTGCCCTACTTCAGCATCAGCCCCTCACTACTGCTAGTACCATACTGAGAGAGTTTCAAGGATTCTTTCTGTCTGCTGTCCAAAGCAACAAGGCCTTTTCTGACTGCATGTTCAGTGCAGTGAGCTGCAGATATTTGCCAGATGGCTTTGCCTGTGTTTGGAAGGTCGATCTAGCTTGTTATTGAGGTTCAGACTCCTGGAATGTCTGAGGTTGGTGTAGGAGATGCTGTGGGTAGCTGGGCTGACTGACAACCAGTGGCAGCCTAAGTCTCTGGTGGAAGCTCATAGTTGCACTGGCTGAGCTGAGCTTTGCTAGAGGTACCAGTTGAATATGCGAGTATCCTGACCACTAAATTGCTTCTCAATGCCCAGACATCGATGACTTCATTGTGGATGACGATGGACAACCTCTGAAGAAGCCAAAATGGCGAAAGAAGCTCCCTGGATACACAGATGCGTAAGTATTGATTGGAAATTGGCCTGGAGCCGTGAAAACAGTGCTCAGCTTACTTTGTTCTTGTAACTGCAGAGTGATTCAGCTTGTGGTTGGATACTGCTGGGCTCTTTCCCCAAAGGAACCCGGTATAGTTAAACATGGAGCTTTTAGCCTGTGATCTCTTAAATGTCTGACTCCTTCCTTTCTCCCCTGGATTTTTTACAGGGATACCAAAGCCAATCCCTTAAGAGATATATTTGCATGTAAAGCTCAGAGTTGTGTACCTATCCATGACTTTTTAGCCTACCTGCAAGACTAAAGCTTAGACTTAGGTGCTCTGGCCACCTCTGTGTGGCTAGAAAGATGTTCTTTGAACTGCACCATGGGACTGAACAATAGCTTTTTGCCTTCCAGTGCTTTGCAGGAAGCCCAGGAAATCTTTGGTGTGGACTTTGACTATGATGAGTTTGAGAAGTACAATGAGTACGATGAGGAGATGGAGGAGGAATATGAGTATGAAGATGAAGAAACCGAAGGGGAGACCCGCGTACGACCCAAAAAGACTGCCAAGAAGCGTGTCAGTCGGCGTAGCATCTTTGAGATGTACGAGCCCAGTGAGCTGGAGAGCAGTCACCTAACAGACCAGGACAATGAGATCCGCATGACAGACATGCCTGAGAGGTTCCAGGTGAGGGAAGAGGGTGCTGGTGTGCAGGCAGAAAGCATTTCAGCTCCCACCGAGTACAGCAGGCCTGTGACCTGCAGGCCAGCTTTCTCACCTGGCTGCTGGCTGGATTTTGGCATCCCTTCTTCCCTTTTTGAAGATCCCGCCTCTCAGATGTACAGACTGAAACTCCACATGCAAACATAACAGTGACGTAGCGAACTGTTCTAGCTGTGTAAGCCTGGTTTTAGCACTGGTCATAGTTTCTCTTTGGCCACTGGGTGCCGGTGTTGGACTCCTGGGAGTGGTGCAGGGCTTGTGCTCTGCTCAGATGTCCTTTATGCTGGATTCTGTTACTAATCACGGGAGTTGTACCTCTGGGTGGCAAGAGGTACAGTGCCAGAGAAGGTTTGCTGGGGTTTCTAGCCTACCCGTGTGTCCGCCAACATGTAACTGTTCCATACGAGGTGTTTCTGTAACCCGCTTTAATCCAGTGACTGGGACTTACACTGCTCTCAGTGTGCAGTCCTGTTTGTGTTGCTAGGAGTCATTCTGGTATCTCGTATTTTTGTCTGAATTTTACCCTCTATTCAGGTTTTCACTGATCATCTCCCTTTAGGGTATGTTAATGTAATTCTGTGCAGAGGCTTGTTACCCTCCTGTGTAAAACGGGACGTCTGATGCCACCAGCTTTTCGGAAGGACCTTTTTTCCCATGCCAGGTGTGCACAGCACAAGGGAATGCTGTGTGTAATGTCTCCTGGCCATACGTGGCCTGTTCAGACTTTTTTTTCATCTTCCCGGGTGTCAGTGATGATTAGAGCGGGCCTTCTGAAAGAGAATTGGCTGGGACTAAATGCCCAGAGAGGGTTTGGAGCTGCTTTATGTTCTGTTATTCTGTGGCTGCAGCAAGAAAGGTGACAGCAAGGCTAGAACAGGCACTTAGAGATTGGAACAGAGGATGTAGCTGCTGAGGGTTTGGGAGCCTGGTAGGAGGCGGGGTACCCTGGCATATGATCGTCACAGAAGATTTCGCACCATTGCAGGCCTTTTCACAAGCCTTTGTCAGAACTGTTAGCTGCCTTTACCTAGTGTATAGCTGATGCAGGTTTCCTATGTACTCTGAAGATGCAGCCGGTGAAGTACTATCCTCAACAAAGCCCTGTGGGCGTGGGAGGTACTGAGACCCTGTAAGCAGCCTGCAGCTCAAAACAATAATTTCCAGGCATCTTGAAGTCATGCTAGCGCAAGCTCTGGCATTGCATGTGCCTCTGCTCATCCTGTTGTCTTCTCACAGTTGCGATCCATCCCGGTGAAGAGTGCTGAAGATGATGAGCTGGAGGAAGAAGCTGATTGGATTTACAGGAACGCATTTGCGACACCCACCATCTCCTTGCAGGTAAAGGACTATGCCTGGGACTCCTGTCAAAAGAGGACTTGGAGGTGTTGCAGATTTCCAGCCTGGAGACATTGTTCCAGGAATGTGATGCACAATATACCTTTCTTTCTGGTTTTCAGGTGTTGAGCGTCATTTAACATGCATTCATTTTTGCATCTATAAAACAGGACAAAAAGGAACACAGTGGAGTTGCAGAAATAATTGTCAAGAATAACTGAAAGATCCCTGAGCCACTGTGCTCTGTGGGCTAAGCTAGTATTCGCCGTTAACCATCAGTTACCTTGGCCAGATGCTGCTTCTCCATTTTCCTTTAAACCAGTCAGGGCTAGGATGCTTTTCTGTGGTCTAAAATCAGAGCGTATACCTAAGTCTGCTCTCCCAGCTAACAAAAGGACCACTGTGTTCCAGCCTGAGCCTGGGCTGGTCTTTCGAGGGTCAGCTCAGGAATAAGGTCAACACAATATGTTTCTCCTTTTAGGAAAGTTCTGACTACCTCGACCGTGGACAAGCCAGCAGCAGCTTCAGCCGCAAGGGGCCCAGCACCATCCAGAAGATTAAAGAAGCCCTGAATTTCATGAGAAATCAACATTTCGAGGTAATCCGCAACTCAGCTTCATTGCCAGGATAAGGTCTGTGTTGCTGACTCCTTATCCCGACAGGAATAACAGAGGGGCTGCTGGAAGCACTTAGGGCAGCAACCTAGAGGGGCTGAAATGCCATACCTGGTTGCCTCTCCTGTGACAAAACAGTACTTCATTGGAAAGTGCAGCTCATCTTATGTGAGCTGGGGCAACGCAGGGTTTTAAGGCCTGTTTGGGGCTTCTGTCATGGTATTTCCCTGATCCTGGACAAATTGATGCTAAGTGAGGTGGAGGAATTTCGGAGTCTCTTGAGCCTATCCTCTGACCTGTTGCCTGATGCTGCAGAAGCTTTTTGGTATATGTGGTGTATTCTTCGGTGGAATGATCTTAAGAGCTGGGGCGTAGCTTGGTACACCTCCCACACTGCTGCCCCGTCAGCTTGCGCTCCCACACAGAACAGGAGCATTCTCTGGATGCCTGCGTGGTGGTGACGAGTCTCATTTCTGACCCAGGTCCCATTCATCGCCTTCTACAGAAAGGAGTATGTGGAGCCAGAGCTGCACATCAACGACCTGTGGAGGGTCTGGCAGTGGGATGAGAAGGTGAGGAGTGTTTTCCCTGCTTGTTATCCATCAACATTTACCGTGCCTTCCCACCCAGCCTGATACTTGCAGCAGGTTTTCTTCTGGCTGTGGAGACCTTGTGTGTCCTTTTTTACCCACGCGTTTTTTCCACGTTTGCTGTCGTGTGGAGGTAAAGGGTTATCTTACAAAAGAGGGTTCAAAATGGTCCTTCCCCTTCACCAAGTTCCTTTTGTGTAGTGACCTTTCCTGCAAGGAGTGCAGGTTCCTTCTCTACCATCAGGTAGATCCAAACCTTGATTTCCCCCACCCCCACCCCGTTAATACAATCCATCTCTGAGATGACACCTGCCATGTGTGTCACACTGGGCTTGGCTGTGGGTGAATATTTTGATGATTATTTTTATATGACAAATATCCCAAAATCCTGGGAGCCGCTGTTTGAGAGGGGAGGAGACAGACACGACACACCACTGCGGTGTGTTTCACTGCAAGTCCCTGTTCTCATATTAGTGGACCCAGCTGAAGATCCGCAAGCAGAACCTGACACGTCTGTTTGAGAAGATGCAGGCCTATCAGTACGAACAAATCTCTGCGGACCCAGACAAGCCCTTGGCCGATGGAATAAGGGCCCTGGATACTACAGACATGGAGAGGTATGGTGCCATGACTTTCTTATATTCCAAAACAACTTAAAATGTGCATTAGCTTACCCAAACAGCACAGGCTCTGTGGCCACTGCAGCACATTGTCTTTAGCCTCCCCACAAAGCCAATAATGAGAAATATTTAAAACTCTCTTGCAAGACGGGCCCAAGCACTCCCGCTGCCTGACCTGTACCAGAGCAGGTTGCTTGAGTGCTCTGCCCACGGCTCAGCTGCAAGCAGGGTGTAACGTGCTGGCTTTGCATGCTGTAGGCTGAAGGACGTGCAGTCCATGGACGAGCTGAAGGACGTGTATAATCACTTCCTGCTGTACTATGGGCGAGACATCCCCAAGATGCAGAATGCTGCCAAGGCTGCTCGAAAGAAGCAAAAGCGTATCCGAGAGGATGGTGAAGAGGAGGAAGGTTTGTCCCCAAACTTGATAGTCTCCTAATTGTGGGCTGCTTGAAAATCCTGGTTCAAAAGAGTAGAAAGAAAGTTTGTTGAAAACCCCATTTGTTTGCGCAGGACACCTCCGCTGTTTGCTTCTCTCTCAGGTTAGTCCCAGGTCTTCCAGGCATCTCTAAAATGCTTAAAGTTTGCCACACAAGGTGCTGCTTTTCCAGTGGACTGAATGCAACCCCGCATGGCAGGGGCCAAAGCAAGGATCAGCCACCTTGATGTGTGTTTTAATGTGCAACCCAGAGATACTGCTATTAAAACTGCAAAAGAACGAAACTGAAGAGAAGATAATATTTGCAGGGTGTTTTTCAATCCCTGAATAATTTTAAGGCTACTGAGACCTTTGAGATGAGTTTATGGAATTTAGGGACTCTGCTGCACAACGTAAGTTGTGTTTGATCCCTTCGCTGTGCTTCTGAAACCCCGCAGCTGTCTGGGTGCTTCTGTAAGGAGGCCTTGCTAAACATATGCTTCCCATAGGTGAAGGGGAGGATGCAGATGATGATGAGCAGAAGGGGCCTGAGCTGAAGCAAGCCTCCCGTCGGGACATGTACACCATCTGCCAAACAGCTGGGCTGGGTAAGGGCTGTGCTCTGTCACGCTGAGCTTGAAGCGGCCTAGCCCACATGCTCTTCTGGGTGGTGTGGCTTACCTGTAGAAGGAGGACTGGTAGTTTTGCTCAGTATAAGCTACAGTACCCTCATCCTCATCGTTTCTGTGGTTTGTTTTTTTTTTCCCCAGATGGCCTGGCTAAGAAGTTTGGTCTGACACCCGAGCAGTTTGGAGAGAATCTCCGAGACAGTTACCAGCGCCACGAGACAGAGCAGTTCCCTGCAGAGCCCCTGGAGCTGGCCAAGGATTATGTGTGTAGGTCAGTGTCGGGGGATCTTCACTGAGGTTCTGCGGATGTGACACAGGGAGGGGATCGGGGGGCATTCTCAAGTCCTAAGCCTTCACGTTGCTTTTTTTGCTTTTAGTCAATTCCCAAGCCCTGAAGCAGTGCTGGAAGGAGCCCGGTACATGGTGGCTTTGCAGATAGCCAGGGAGCCTTTGGTCAGGCAGGTCCTGAGACAGACTTTCCAAGAAAGAGCTAAAATCAACATTTCACCAACAAAAAAAGGGAAGAAGGTAAGGAAGGGAGCTCTGACTCTGTAGGTCAATTCAGGGAAGGATCTAAATAACATCCAAACGCTCATTTTTGCATCTGAAAACTTCTCCCATGACAGTGGCAACTCTGAATAAATCTTAGAGCAGCATGTGGGCTGGGCTGTTGCAGAGGCCAGCTCAGCAGCGTGCTGCGTGTTCAGTCTCAGCGTTTCACCAGACCTGATTCTTGCTGTTGAGATGTTGCCTTCAAATTTATTGGAACAGTCTCTGTTTCTCTGAGACTGGGAACAAATTCCAGTGTGTCCTGCTGGGGAAGGAAATGCAGACTGGCAGGCATAGGGGTGAGGGGCTATTGAATAAAAACCAGTGTCTGCCACGTTATACAGAAGGGTCTGTCTTGGTGAATGCCCTGCGTGCATGCCGACTGTCTCTCCTCTCTCCCAGGATATTGATGAAGCCCACTACGCCTATTCCTTTAAATACTTGAAAAACAAGCCTGTGAAGGAGCTGCGAGATGACCAGTTCCTGAAAATGAGCCTGGCAGAGGAGGAGGCACTGCTGACTATAGATATCAGTATTGACATGAAAGGAGTGGAGGGGTGAGTCCTCGCTGGCTGTGCCACCTGTGCCTTGACAGAGCTCGTTCGTCCAGCGCTGCCATGCCGGTACAGCTCCTCTGTAACCCAAACTGCTGCTGGAAGCCGTGGCCTGGTGGTTTCCTGCACCTTAAAGCCAAGCAGCCTTATGTTTTTCTTCATCTTAGTGAAAACTGTAGCAGACGTCTGGCTTATTCATTTGAAGGATAACTCTGAAGCCTTGAAGATTTTTGTGAAAGATGATGCTTGTTTGCCAGCCACCCTTGCTGTGTGGCTCCTTGGTTCCTTCCCGGTGCATCTGGGGAGCCACACTGCAACGTGGGTGTGCTGGAGTGGCTGTGGGCTGCCCTGTGTTGCGCTGATCAGGCCTCTCTGTGCCGCCAGCATGGCGTTCAGCTGTGATCTGTCTAGCAGCATAGCTTTCCCAGCTAAAGGAGTGTTTGATGGGACGATTGGCTTTTCTCTAAATTTTCTAGGCAGCTTCTCGAATCTGAGGTGCTGCTATGACACCCCTGTGCAGGAGTCTGCCAGTGGTGATGCCAGTGCAGGTGTTTGGAGCCCTTCTGTATCTCCCTCTCTCGTTTCTTGCAGCTACGGTAGCGACCAGACATACTTTGAGGAAATCAAACAGTTCTATTATCGGGATGAGTTCAGTCACCAGGTGCAGGAGTGGAATCGGCAGCGTACGATGGCCATCGAGCGGTCCCTCAACCAGTTCCTCTATGTGCAGATGGCGAAAGAGTTGAAGAACAAGCTGTTGGTGGAGGCCAAGGAGTATGTCCTCAAGGTGAGCTGGGGGACGGGTGGGTTTAAGCCAGAGCTGGGGTTACCAGTGCTAACGGTCCTGCAGCATGCTGGGGAGAGCTACCGACAGGCCATGTGCAGGCGTTTGGGAAGGAGGAGGGGGCGGGCAGGGGTCTGAGTCTGGTGCTTTCCCAGGGATGGAGAGAAGAGCAGATACCTCAGCGGGAGGGGAAGGCGTGGGCTCTGTGGTTCTGGAGAGCTGGTCCCAATCCTGGCAGAATAGACTGTCTTGCCGCCTTGAGCAGTCTGTGGCCTTCCCTCCAGAGAAGGACTGTGCCAAAGCCCCTGCAGTGGATTTCCTCACTCCTCTCTCCTGTTCTCTGTCTACCAGGCTTGCAGCCGGAAGCTGTACAACTGGCTAAAAGTAGCTTCATACCGTCCCGATCAGCAAGTGGAGGAAGACGATGATTTCATGGATGAAAACCAAGGGAAGGGGATTCGCGTGCTAGGCATTGCGTTTTCCTCAGCCAGGTAGGAGGAAAGGAATTGCCTCTGGATCCATGCTCAGCTTTAGCAGTCCTCCATGCCTGAGTGATCTCTGTTTCACAGGGACCATCCCGTGTTTTGCGCCCTTGTTAATGGAGAGGGTGAGGTTACAGACTTCCTCCGATTGCCGCATTTCACAAAGAGAAGGAATGCCTGGCGTGAGGAAGAGAGGGAAAAGAAGGTGAGGCTTGGCGCAGCTATCGTCGAGATGAATGTCTGCACGTTGCTTTTGGTGCCGTGTGATCCACTGTGGGCTGGAGAGGAATAGTCAGTCTGAATACAGCTCAGGCCTTGTCATGCTTGCATGCAAAAATGCTACCTTTTTCTCAGCCTGTAATTACTCTGGCAGAACAGTTGCTTCCAGTTAGATTCCAGTTCATCTCTTCTGCTGCTCTTATGGGGAATGGCATGGCCTGGTCATTCCTGAGTTCTGCCGGAGTTGGGGTTTTGTGAGCTTCTGTGGACCCAGCTACAGAAACTTCCTCCCCTTTCCCTGATCACATAATAGCAAGAGGCTGTGGGACATCCTGGAGCTTGGGGCAGGCTTTTGACTTCTGTTCCTTCTTGCCCTGGTTTCCTGTAATACCAGACCATGAGGCCATCAGTCTTCCCTCTGCAGAGCCTTCCTCTTTGTCCTTACAGTAGTCAGCAGCTGCAAGGCCTGTGGAGGAGGCATTTAGCCGTGTTCACGTCATGGTGGCGGTGGGGGAGGATTTACCCTATGAAATACGAACCCAGGACCGGTAGCTAGCTCTGCACAGAAACCCTCTAGCTTTTCTGCTCTGACCTGTCTCACTCCCCTTTCCAGGCCCAGGATATTGAAACCTTGAAAAAATTCCTCCTGAACAAGAAGCCTCACGTGGTGACAATTGCAGGCGAGAACAGGTCAGTCTTTGTGTTCCTTCCACTTCCCGGTCTCTTTGCAGTCCTTTCCTCGTACCTGTCGGCATCTCACTGCTTCTGTCCATGGTGTGAGGTAACCCATCGGGGTTATGCCTCTAAGTGATTCCAGGACCTGGCTTTGTACTCTCCCCTCAACCCCCTTGGCTGTCTCTCCCTAGGGATGCTCAGATGCTGATGGAGGATGTAAAGAGAATTGTTCATGAGCTGGATCAAGGGCAGCAGCTGTCCTCTATCGGGGTGGAGCTGGTGGACAACGAACTGGCCATCCTCTACATGAACAGCAAGAAGTCTGAGGTGAACTTCCTGTTATTCCAGCTATCCCTTAGCCAGTCGCTCATTTGTGCTGTCTCATCCTCCATTTGTTGTTCTGGCCCTGCCTTCTGTCATCCGCTGCCTCATGTAATCCACCTAGATAGTGATGTACTGATCTTTGGCTCAAGGCAAAATGTCTTATTTAGGCTTCCCTGAAGAGATCAGCACCAGCAGATGTACGACATAGGTATTGATGTAGTCTGAAATGAACCTTGCTCAGCTGAGTGGATGGGGTTGTTTCATCCCTAGCTGCAGCAGAGTTCCTGGGAGCCTTTGCCCTCAGCTGTCTTTGCCCTGAGCACCAGACGCTTCCCTTGTTCCACTCCCTGTCTGATGTGTCTTTGCTACTTGTGCTACAAAGTGCGAAAACACCGTCAGGGCTTTCCCTGATTCTCTGGCCTCTTGCAGAATGAGTTCCGGGATTACCCACCTCTGCTGCGTCAAGCCGTCTCCCTTGCTCGCCGCATTCAGGACCCCCTCATAGAGTTTGCCCAGGTCTGCAGCTCCGATGAGGATATTCTCTGCCTAAAACTCCACCCTCTGCAGGTAACTTTGCCTCGTGGGATACTTCTTTGCAGGAGAAAGTGGTCTGGGAGGCTTGGGACAGTTTGCTGTCAAAGAAAAGTATTCCAAGTTGAACTGGTGCAAGTTTTGCCTGTTCTGTGCCATATTCAGGCTACACAGCACCTTTATTTTTGCCTCCTTTAGCTCATCTGCCTCCTGCCTTTAGGCTGTTCTCAGGGGTAACTCTGAGGTGCAGCACAGCTCCTGAGAGCCAGTCCGTTGCGTTTGGCTCAGCTTACTTATGGCAAAGCGTTGTGCGCATCTCCTTGCGAGGCTAACGCCTCTCCTTTCTGTCAGGAGCATGTGGTGAAGGAGGAGCTGCTGAACGCCCTCTACTGCGAATTCATAAACCGCGTGAACGAGGTGGGAGTGGATGTCAACCGGGCGATTGCTCACCCTCACAGCCAGGCTTTGCTCCAGTATGTGTGTGGCCTGGGACCACGCAAAGGCACTCACCTGCTGAAGGTAAGGAGGCTTCTGTCCCTGCCTGCAACAGCAGTGCGTCGCCCGTAAGGTGCGAGTTGGCCCGATGGCAGTGCTGTTACGAGCTGAGTCAGGGTCCCGTGTGCCAGATGCAGCTGACAGCTCCGTTGATGCGTGTTTTAGTATGTGTTATCTCACTGTGCCTAACCCTGAAGCTGCGCATGGGCTTACGTCCTTGGTAGACCCAAGCAGCTCAGCAGATCTGTCAATCCAAGCTAGCTCCTGAACCCACAGGAGCGGGTGTACTGTTACAGTATCAAGATGCCTCCGTACTGTAGAAAATACAAGGCAAAAAGCCAGTGCTTTTCCCGAGAGTTGGAGCTGTTCCGTGTGGAGTCATCTCCTCTCATACAATGTTGAGACACAGGCAGGGGGCAACAATTTCTGAGTCGTGATGGGCTTGATTACGTCAGATGCTTTGAACGCCGCAGTGTCCAGTGTGAGCCCTCTGCTTGTCCTGGGGAACCCTTGTGTTTGAATAGCAGGGTTTATACCGTTACCTCTTTCTCCAGATCTTAAAGCAAAACAACACGCGTCTGGAGAACAGGACCCAGCTGGTTACGATGTGTCACATGGGACCCAAGGTGTTTATCAACTGTGCTGGCTTCATCAAAATTGACACAGCGTCGCTGGGTGATAGGTGGGTGCTGGGTTGCGTTCGGTGTTAGCACAAGCAACAGGCTGAAGCAACCTTGTTCTGTGGAGTCCACATTCCCAGGAGTTTCTGTGTGGCCCCTCTGATCACTGGCCAAATTGCTGGTTATTAATCTGGTTCTTAAGGGCAGCTAAATTTGCACAGCAATGTGAGCTGCACAACATTAATTATATATAGCTTGACATGGCTTTGAAAGACCCTTTGTGGTCAAGAGGAACTAAACTAAAAACAGTTGTTCCCTAATATAGTTATCATTCATGTCCATCAGTAACCCTCATGCATTTTTGCTTTGTTTCTGCCTAGTCCTACCCTCAGTATTGTATCTTTCTGAAGGTTCAGGCTTGGCATAACTCAGCAACTTAGCTTCCTCTTAAGCTAGTCGCAACACTGGGATGTTTGTATAGTGTTAGGTTACTGGTAACTACACGAGAGATGTGTGTTTGGAGGACAGTGGTAACCTAGTTTCTAAACCTCTAGCTGACTGCTTGGCACAGAAGGGTCTCTTGTTGGAAATGTGCTTTCTCCAGGGCTGGCACGGTATCCTTCTTGCCTTTGAAAAGCAGTCTGAGAAAGGACGCCTGGCTAAATCCTTACGCTGAGTGATCCAACCCCGCTAGGTGCCTGGTTCTTGCAGGATACAAATCCCAGACGTGCCGGGGGCAAAGTGTAGGTTCCTCCAAACCGCTGGATGCAGATGGCTGCGCTGCCAGTTGGCAACAATTAATTTGTATGTGGAGCGAAGCTGTGAAGAGCTGCGTGCTCGCAGAGCAGCTGCGGCACGCAGAGTGATCAAATCCCGGTAGCATCCAAAATGCCAGGCTGCTTCTTGTAGTGCAGGAGCTGCAGACTGGAATTTGTCACATCTTGCCCTGGCTCCTGTGATTTAGCAATGAAAAATTCATTGTGTCCTTTTTAGAGTAGTTTGTTCCACTGAGGGCGGCAGTGGCAAAGCAGCCACGCAGCCGACAGTGGTGCTCGACAGCGTGATTTATTACTGAGCTGAAGGAGGTGACTCTGGAACCCTGCAGAGTCCTTACTGAACATTGCTTTGGTTTTATTTCAGTACTGATTCCTACATCGAAGTCCTAGATGGGTCTAGGGTCCATCCCGAAACCTATGAATGGGCAAGAAAAATGGCAGTGGATGCCTTAGAATACGATGAGTCGGCGGAGGATGCCAATCCCGCAGGAGCTCTAGAGGAGATCTTGGAAAACCCCGAGCGTCTGAAAGACCTGGATCTCGATGCTTTTGCTGAAGAACTGGAAAGACAGGTGTGCTGGGGCTTCCTGGTGCTGAGAAACGGGGGGGAAGCTCAGCTCTCCCTCTCGCTTTCTTATGTTTTATAGCTGGTGACCCTTATCCTTTTTAGGAGCTGAGCATTTAGTTGTTGCCATTGTTAAATGTACGAACAGCCAGGATTGAGTATTCAGTGTCTGACAACAGCATGCAGTAAATGCTTACAGAAAGTACGCTTGGGGCAGAGGGAGGAAGGAGGCAGGAGATAATTATTAGACCATTTAAGCTGTTGTCCATTAAATGATCTAACTTTTTTCTGGATGTATTGGTACTTCTGACCTCCTCAATATCCTGTGGCCAAGTTCCACAGTTTGATGGTACCTTGTGCATTCCTCTTTTCTTAAATTTGCTGTTTGATAAGTTGCTTGAGTTCTTTCATAACTTATACTGGATTCCCTTCTCACCTCCTTCCTGCTGCTCACGGCTTTATAACCTTTGAATACCACCCAGGGCTACGGTGACAAGCATATCACTTTATACGACATTCGAGCTGAACTAAGCTGCAGGTACAAGGACCTGAGAACCCCATACCGTTCTCCAAACACAGAAGAGGTCTTCAACATGCTGACCAAAGAAACTCCAGAGACTTTTTATATAGGTACATCCCTGTTTATATCCCTGGTTTCTGTCATCCTAAGTTGACTTGGGATGTGTAAAGGTGGGGCAGAGGGATCTTGATGAGGGTTATGTTGGGACAGTGCTGTGGTTGCGCGTAGGTGAAGCAGCTTTTCAGGTACCTGGGCAGTCTTCTAACACCTTCACGCACAACTACCTTAGATCAAGGGAGCTGCCCGGCCCTGCTGTTGGCTTTCAGTTTTTCATTCTTTCCTTCTCCTCTCCATCACACCACAGGTAAAATGATCATCTGCAACGTGACTGGGATAGCCCACAGGCGGCCACAAGGAGAAAGCTACGACCAGGCAATACGGAATGATGAAACTGGCCTTTGGCAGTGTCCTTTCTGTCAGCAGGATAACTTCCCAGAGCTCAGCGAGGTGGGGCTGCTTCTCCAAATGGGCCTGCCTTTGTCAGGAGTCTGCTATTGGCAGGCTTGAGCGATTTGTGGGGTTCTCGGAAGACAAGATATAAAAGCCAAGATTGTGTCTGCATTCCCCCAGGATCCCAACCTGCATTGTGGCCTTTGGCTGCAGATGTAATCTGTTCCACTTTTGCCTAATTGCTTCAGTATAGATTTGACAGGTCCTTTATGGCTGCATTATGGATTTTAGTGAACGGGGCTAGGAGTGAAATGGACCTGGGGGTAAGCCAACCAGTTCTTTGCAAATACATAGAGCAGGCTTGTTTGTGGTCTAGGATTGTGCTTTATGCAGAGAAACTGCCCATGACACTGAGAACAGAAGGTTGTTCTGCCGCCTTCTCAATTTTAAGAACTTACCTGGACTCCCTGCTGCTTAATGCAGCTGTACTGTAGGTCTCTTCTGAACACTGCTGAATTCCAGCCTTGGTAATCCGTGACTTTAGAACCCTATAGCATTCATTACAAACCAGCCCTAGCTGCGGGCTTGTGTTCAGGGTCTAAAAATGTTTTGACCTTCCTGGTTGCAAAGCCCCCCTAAGCTGAGCAGAACTGAAGTAGGAAGATCGCGTTACTGGGTAGCATTCATTGAAGTCCTCTGTCCCCTGCCCTTCCACACAGACATGTGGAAGACTGCTGGCTGCACCAGTTTGCTGACACAGCTTTAAGACTTGGTTGAGTGTGAACTGCCAGGGCTGTTTTGTTTCCATGCTGAATGACTTTTACTTTTGCCTTTCTCAAGGTTTGGAATCACTTTGACAGCGGTTCCTGCCCAGGTCAGGCCATCGGAGTGAAGACGCGTCTGGATAACGGTGTCGCCGGCTTCATCCCAACAAAATTTCTTAGTGATAAGGTGGTCAAGCGGCCGGAAGAGAGGGTGAAGGTATAAAAGCAGTGGATTTTCACATATCCAGCAAGAGCTGGAACAGCCTGGAGCCAATACCAAAGATCCAGAGTTTGGTTAATAACACCGTTCCCTAAATGACTTTTCAAACCTTATTTTCATTTAAGGACTTGAAATCAGCAGCAAGTTCAGGTTCTGGTTAGTGTCCTTCTCCCACAGTGCAAATCTCTCTTGGCAGCTGGTGGGAACCATGTTAATCAGTTAACATGTTGCACTGCGGGAGGATTTATTATAGTCTGGCTAAACTCTGGGCTTAGGAGACCAGAAGGCATTCTAATGCAGAGCTGCCCTTTGTTTCTAGCTTTCTAAAGAGTTCACAGCAGTGCCGTTAGATATGCAAGGATCACTTTCCCTCTCCCATAGCTTTTTCTTCTGTCTCAATTCATTTGTGGAGGTCACCTGAGTTACTGGTCTTGTTCAGGATGGGGATTGGGTTCTGAAAGAAACAGATTCAGGTGTTTTTATTGCATGATAAAATAGAGGTTTAACATCTTTGCTGTCTTTTGGGGTCCTTCTGACAGTCCATGCAGGTGATGGATAATTCTGTAAGCTCAGAGGTCTCTCAGCATTTCTTTAACGAGTCATTAACTTTAGCACAGTTAACTGGACTAAGACATTGCGGTTTTTGTGGGGGTGGTATTTTCTGTTTCCCAGTTCATTAGAGCAGTCCTTTAGGTGTCTTCCCCTCTGTTTCTGAACAGACCTAACTGCTTTCATACACATCTTGAAGTCCAGTTTTGCTGCTCCCATTGTTAAAGATATGTAAAATAGCAAACTTAATTGTCCTCAGCCTCCAGACACATGGTTTGCTGGGCGGTATGGAGCATAAGTAGTAGTCATGCTGCAGAACTGCCCATTTCTCATTTAATCTCTTTTGGTTCTAGTCATCTTGGGGATCAGTTGATTTTCCGTTCATAAGGAAGGTTCACTTGTAAAGGTTGTATCAGTCTGAAGTACATGAGGTAATTTGTACCTCCTTACTGGCAGCGTGAGCCCGCACTGATTGCTCTGTAGCGTAGGGAGGCTGGCCTGTCAGCCAGGCCCGCTGATCAGCTTTGCCTGCCCCTCACCGTAGGTGGGAATGACCGTTCACTGCAGGATTATGAAGATTGACATTGAGAAGTTCAGTGCAGACCTGACCTGCAGGACCTCAGACCTGATGGATAAGAACAACGAGTGGAAACTGCCTAAAGACACTTACTATGACTTTGACTCTGAAGCAGCAGATCACAAACAGGAAGAAGACCTGAAAAGAAAACAGCAGCGGACAAGTGAGTCTCTAATTTTTCTCTCCCTCGTAATGCCAGCCTTCTCGGGGTGCTTCAGGAGAACAAGCACAATAAGAACTATAGCGGCAATAACGCAGTTCCTCTTGGAAGCCTAAACACTCTGCTTTGTCCCCCAGCGTACATCAAGAGAGTAATTGCTCACCCATCATTCCACAACATTAGCTTCAAGCAAGCAGAGAAGATGATGGAGACTATGGACCAAGGGGATGTGATTATTCGGCCAAGTAGCAAAGGGGAGAACCACCTGACCGTCACCTGGAAGGTGAATGATGGCATTTACCAGCACGTGGATGTCCGAGAAGAGGGCAAGGAGAACGCCTTCAGCCTGGGCTCCACGCTTTGGATTAACACAGAGGTAAGGGCCCTGCGGAGGGAGGGAGTTAGTGCGGAAGGAGAAGTACCTATTTGGCAGGGACAGGTTGGCACAGCCTTTCTGTCCTTGCAGCTGCTTTCAGACTGTTGGAGAGTAACTTCCATTGCAGTTCTCCAGATTCTTAGACAATACTTGGCGCTTTTTTTTTTTGGTCTCAAAGCATCCACCCTTGCTGTGCAGAATGTGTGACTGAGAGCTATATGCTAGAATAAGAGTTCCTCATCATGCACCCTAAATACATCTTTAAATGTGTTTTGTTCAAAGGAGTTTGAAGACCTGGATGAAATTGTTGCTCGCTATGTCCAGCCAATGGCCTCTTTTGCCAGAGACCTGTTGAATCACAAATACTATCAGGACTGCAACGGTGGAGACAAGAAGGTAAGCCTGTTCCTGGGATGCGGTAGCTTCTGTAGGAGATACAGGAGCATTATATGAATTTCTTTGTCTCAGGACAGGCCTTAAACTCTTTGTGTCCGGCGTGAGCTCTCTGACCTTCCTCTTGTTGCTTGGGGCTTTCCAGCTGTAGGTGTCAGGAGGATTCTGTCTGGGAGCAGTGGAGTTAGGACAGCAATGGGAGTATGGTGTGCTGCAGTGCTGTGCCAGGGCAGCAAAGGGTTGCCCTGTCAGCAGTTACCACTGAAAGGAGAGTAACTGGCCTTCTGAGACATAGTGGCATTTGTGCACCAACCCTGCCCAGAGACAGTGCAATCGGTGGTGCTTGTTGGGTTGCTGGCATCAGGGCTGGGGGGAAAAAGGGCTCACCACAGCATGGAGGGACGTGTCTGTAGGCTCTGTGTGCAGTTAATAATGTGGGCCCTCCTTGAGAATTTCTCTTCCCCTCTCTCTCTAATTAGAAGCTGGAAGAGCTGCTGATAAAGACCAAGAAAGAGAAGCCAACATTTATTCCCTACTTTATCAGTGCCTGTAAAGATCTACCTGGCAAATTCCTCTTGGGATATCAGCCTCGAGGCAAACCAAGGTAAGTGAGAGGCAAGCCCAGCAGCTGCAGCTGCATACTCAGTACCACACCTCAACTTCTAGCTGCCAGTTTCCCCATCCAGCTCTGTCGGTATCCCCAGAAGTCAGACCTCCCCTTAGCCAGGGTTTGGCCTCCTGACAGTAGAGGACCCGTGTCTAGAAGTAAATCTCACCCAGGAGACCCCCAGCTGGCTGCCACAAGCAGTACTGTCCTATGCAGGGGGTGTCACTGGGGTGTAGGCAGTGACGGATGGATTTTTGCGTGGAAAAGGCATAGTATTTTCAAGCAATTGTTTGAAAACAGAATGAAAGTATCTTGGGTAGGTCTATCTGTTAATTATCTCTCCTGCATTCACTGCTCCTCACAGGATAGAGTATGTGACGGTGACGCCGGAAGGATTCCGCTACCGGGGCCAGGTCTTCCCTACCGTGAACGGACTCTTCAGATGGTTTAAGGATCATTATCAGGACCCTGTTCCAGGTGAGCATCCCAAAACCTGAGTGCCTCAGCCATTCATTTCCTGGGTGTCACACAGTAGGGGCAGTTAGTAAAGGACAATTTCATGTTCTTTGCTCCTGAAATGTGTCCTAGGATTTCCTAGTGTGGGAAGTTTCAAAGCAATGTTTAAGTGTTTGGCTTCCACAGACCTGTTGGGATCTCTCCTGAGAGCTGATCTTGCAGCAAAAGCCAGGCTTGTCCCTTTCCCTTAGCCTTCCCTCGCACACCGTTCCCTGGTAAAATAGCATCTTGCAAGTACAAACGTTGGCTGCATTTTTTCAAATCCTGAGCTTCAGACCAGTAGCAGCGCTTCCGTGGGAGCTAACCTACCTCTCTTGGTTTATATTTTATGCAGGTATTACCCCCAGCAGTAGCAGTCGGACCAGGACTCCAGCCTCCATTAATGCTACTCCAGCTAACATTAACCTGGCAGGTCAGTGCAGGCCTTTCCTGGTTGGAACTGGGATGCGAGCTCCAACTCCAGGCTTCGCTTTGTCTAACGTGATGGGTCTTTCTTGCAGACCTGACCCGTGCAGTGAACGCTCTCCCGCAGAACATGACCTCCCAGATGTTCAGTGCCATCGCTGCCGTGACGGGCCAGGGACAGAACCCAAATGCCACCCCGGCGCAGTGGGCGTCCAGTCAGTACGGCTACGGAGGCAGCGGAGGCGGCAGCAGCGCGTACCACGTAGGTGTCTCTTAGTTTTTCTGAGAGGAGGTGCTGCGTGGCTTCTCCTTGCTGCCGGAAACCACCCAGTGGGGGCCCCCCTGGGAGCACAAGGGGTTACTCATTGCCTGGGATCATCCAGTCCTAGTTTGTGCAGCACCACGGGTGCACGAGGAGCGTGGCTGGATTCTTGGAACGGGTTTCTTGTGCCTCCTGTGGCTGAGGAAATGAGGCGTGTAATACAGCCCTGCTCTGGGGAGACTTGAAGCAAGTAGCAAATTGGTCTGGCCCCCAAGGAATGTGGCAGGGTGGAGAGGCGGGCTCCAGCGGTGAGGGCGCACAACCTTCCGATCGTGCCCCTGAGTTGGCAACGTGAGCTGCCAATGGAAGAGATAAGCTGTGAAACTATGCGCTGAGTTTGCAGGGCTTTTCAGCTCAACGTGCTAATCTCCGAGCTGCACCGGCAGGCGAACACCTCAGCCTGGCCAAACACCCAGAGGCTTTGCAGGGAATAAGATGGAATTGGATGGTTTCAGCTCACGCTGAAGCCTTTCCTCATGTGTGCTGGTGCCTGCCTCCTCCCAGCCCATGGTGCCAGCTCCCCAGCTGACACCGAGGCTAAATCCAGCTGCAGGACTGAGGTGCCTGGGTACAAAAAACACACCCAGCCATTAGACCTAACGAAGAGGTGCTGCAAGACAAGGCTTGCAGGGAGGAATGATCCTCTTTTAGACCACCTTGGGAGGCTTTCCGAGTTTGGCACAGTAAAAGCTGAGCTGGGGATAGGCAGGGACTGTGGATAACACAATGTATTAATCATCGAGGCAATCTGAAGGAAAAGGGAGGTGAACACCAGGAGGCAAAGAGAACTAAGCGCTCCATTGGACTAACAGTGAGCCAGCCAGCCTGGGATGTGGGAGGGAGCCGTCTCAGGAGCTGCCGCGCCTTCTCTGCAGCCCACAGGGGAAGAATTCATCTGTTCTTCATGTCTACTGCAGGACATCTTTTCTGCTAGCTCGCCCCAAGTGATTTTTGTGCCCATCTCTTGCAGCCCTTGCCTTTGCTTAAGCATCTCCCCTTGTACCCTGTGTGGGGTGAACAAGGAAGGCAGGCTGGCAGTGGTCCTGGTGGCCCAGGTTGGGTAGGTGATCTCGGGGGAATGAGCGTCCTCTGCTCAGCAGGGTGTTGCTCCTTCTGCCCTGCCGCCCTCCATTCCCTGGGCAATGGTCACTGCAAACCTCTCCTTGCCCAGGTGAGGGGCTCCAGCAGGGCTGGGAGTGCGCAGCGAGGCCGTGCACCAGCTTCCCGGGCGAGCAGGGCAAGGCAGAGCGTGCCAGGCCCTGCCCCGCAGCCTAGCGGGGTTCGCCCTCTGTCCGCTAACAGCATCTGCTCTCTGCAGGTCTTCACGACTCCAGCACAGCAACCGGTGGCCACCCCTCTGATGACCCCCAGTTACTCCTACACTACCCCCAGCCAGCCGATTACGACGCCCCAGTACCAGCTCCAGGCCAACACCACACCCCAGTCCACCCAGTCCCAGACACAGTCGCAGCCGTCATCCAGCTCCAGACAGAGGCAGCAGCCAAAGTGAGTGGCTCCGGCGCCGGGTCCGTGTGCCTGTGTCCTGTCTCGATCGCTTCTGTTGATTTTTGTGGAACCAGCGTGGCGGGGTTACCTTGCGCCTTCCTGCGTGGCACCCTTGGGGAGGGAGGGCAGGGAAGCTCTCCCGCTAGCGTGTCTCACCTTCCGCCCGTGTCGTTGCAGGACCAACAGTCACGCTGCGATCGACTGGGGGAAGATGGCCGAGCAGTGGCTCCAGGAGAAGGAGGCTGAACGGAGGAAACAGAAGCAGAGGTTGACCCCTCGCCCGTCTCCCAGCCCCATGATCGAGAGCACGCCCATGTCCATCGCCGGGGACGCCACGCCGCTGCTGGATGAGATGGATCGATAGGCCGTGCTGGACCTGACCCGCAGCCTCCGCTCCCTTCTCTAGGAAGGGGAAGGGGGAGTGAACAGTTGAAAAAAAATTCCCTTCCCTTAGCCACATAACTCCTGTTTTATACGTCGTGAGATGGTGGGAATTGACTCTTGGTGACGTGCACCTGAGCGAATGAATAGACTTGGCAGGGCTGGTCTAAATATATATACTATATATATATAAAAATATATCATAGGAAGGGACGCTGCAGCAGCCTCTGCGTTCCAGGCCCTGGTTCACTGCTTTGGAAGCTCGGCAAAGTAATTATGAGGTCAAATGAGCCTGTCCTTGTAGATGCACAGAAAGCGGTCCGCTTTCACCGCAAAGACTAGGAAGCAAACGTAGCTGAAAGTGCAGACCATCGGCCTGGAGAGCCTGTTTTATTTGGAATCTCCCAAACCCTGACCATCACCTCTCCTTGTCCTGAGAGCACAAAGCAAAGTCACGGAGGCTGTGACAAGCAAACCGGAGTTCTCGAAAAGCTTCTGTTGTTTGCTCTGTGTTTTCGCGTGTAACGGGCTCTGCGGAGCCTGTGCCAACCCCCAGCTGCGGTCGTAGGGGTCTTGCACAGCAGCTCTGGGGCTCGGCGTCTTGCCGGAGAGAAACGCAGCTGTCGTACCAAAGGCTTGCTCTCTCCTCTGGCTTCTTTTGGAACAATATTTATTTAGTTTTGATTTGTTGTTTTTTTTTTTTAATCAGACTGCAAAGGAAGAACGGTAGCTTTCCCGAGCGCGGGACAGACATGTGGGCTAAAACGCTGCAAGAGCAACCGCTCCTACGGTGGAGAGCGCGAAGCAGCCGGGAGTGCATGACATCCTCCTCCGCATCCGCTTAACCCTGCCCAGCTGTAACCAAGAGGGGTGAATAAATAGTGTTTCTACTGAACGCTAGTTGAGAGGTTTTGTGCCTGCACCCTGTGCTGCCCCCCTGCCCTCTCCTCTTAGCCAGGGCTTTGCTCAGAAGCAGAGTTCGGTGGTGAAAGTCAGTGCTTCGCCTTCCTTTGTCGTGTGGAGCTGCCCTCTGTGTGTTCAAACTTCCACAGAGAAGCTGCTTTCTTCTGAGCTGATAAAGAATAATGTTTTGTTTTGAATGCGTCTTATAGAGACATTGCGGCGAGATCCAGGGCCCCTCCCGGAGGCCTGGGGGTCTCTGGCTGGGAGAGGTACTGGGGGGCCTGGGAGGGGGGCAGACGGCTTCGGTCACGTCAGGAGCAGCCCACCGCAACATCGCGGAGCCACGGCTGGTGCCGAGAGCCGTTCCTGACCTGGAAAGTTCCTGCTGCACACACTTTCCTCTCTTCTGCTTCGTTTAGTAGGGGATTTTCTATGGAAGCAGTCTTTGTTTCCTTCCAAGTGCTCCTGGTTAGCCTCTTCTCGCTAGGAAATGAGCAAGAACAGCAGATCTTGAGAAACAAAGGTCTTTTTGGCATGTAAATTCTCCTGAAGAATGGCAGCAACCGGGAGACAAAGCAAAGCTGTTTCCACAGAGAAATGCAGGTCCCGGCCCTCTCAGCAGTGCTGGGGGTCTGTTCCTCCCCTGCGGGCGGGAGGGCTGCGGCTGCCCGGGGTTGCAGGTGTACTAACTCTGCGCTATTTTTATTTTATGAAACCCTGTATGATGGGAATTTGACTGGAAGCAGCTCCTTACCAGGGATGCGTCGGACCCATATGGTGAAGGGCTAATTGTGCATGTCGGCTCCTTTTTGGCTGTCTTTGTTTTTAGATTTTCCCCTTTACTGTCAATAAAAATTCTACTTTTGGGAAGCGGCCCGCATGCCCCACGTCTGTGCCTCCTGCGCTGACCCTGGGGTTGCCGCAGGGACTTCGCACCCATGAGAAGCGCTCCGGAGGGTGCGATGCCTTGCTACAACCACGCTATTCCCCCCCGGGCTCTCATGCTCCGCTTAGTTCAGGGATTGGGGATTGCACCACACGCTCCTCTGGGAAGAGCGGGGCTTGCACGGGGCAGTTCTGCTCTCAGGGCCTCGGTGCTGGCTGATCCCCCCAAAGCCCTGTCGTGGCAAACCAGGAGACAGCGCTCAGCTCCTCTTGCTCCAGCTTTTTCCCATTCTGGAAGCTGATGCTGGTGTGGGAAGATCTTTCCACCGGCCTCACGGGGTAGGAGAGGGGATGCCGGGCTGAGCCACGCTCCTCACGGGGACGCGCTTTGCAGGAGGCGGTGGCGATGCCCCATCTCGGCGCTGCCCTCGCCCCCCTCACTGGCAGCAGCCCAGTTGTCAGCAAGGGGAACGAGCCAGGCTGCGATCAGCATCTGCTTTTGTCCTGGGGCTGGAAAAGCTGCTATTGTCCCCCTCCAAAGAGCTCTTGGACGGTGTCTGAGGAGCCTCCAGGGAGGGACAAGGCCCCAGCTCCTCCCAGAGCAGCGGCTGCCATTGCTGGGGGCTGGAGAAGGCACCAGTGCTTCCCCAGCCTGGGAAAAGGCAGCGGGTTAAGCCGGGGAGGGAGCCGGGATGGTGCAATTCATTAACTGGTCCTCCAGAGAAACACACCCCTGGGGCGCTGGAGCTCAACCCTTGGTGGCAGAGGAGCGAAAATCAGGGCTCTGCCCTGTGCCGGCGCGGGACGGGAGCTGTGTCCCCCACCGTGTCTGGGGCCCAGGAAGGGGCCGTGAGCTGGTGGGAGCAGAGGAACAGCCCGAACCCCCTCGGTGCCCACCCAGCTCCAGGCGCTTCCCCTCCCTCCTGCAGCCCCGCCAGCGGGCGCAGCCCCGGGATCTCTCCGGGATGGAGCCCTGGGTGCGATACTTTCTCCCCATGGAGACGGGGCCGAGGCTGCACCATCTGCTCGAGCGACCAACTTTATTACACAGCCAAGACCCGCGTGGGGTGAGGGGGGAGTCAGAGCCGCAGCTCTTGTGCGGGCTCTGCCTCCACTTTGCTTTTCAGCCTCTTCTTTCCATTTCTCTCCTTCCTCCTCCTCTTCCCGCTGGCGGTGAGGACCAGGGGTGGGGGAGCTGCAGATGGCTCCCTGCCCAAGCCCTCCCATGCTGGAGCATCCCTTGGGACGGTGTTAGCCGCTTCCCCCACGTCTGGCAGGACGGCCCGTGGGCCCTGCCCGATGGGGGCAGCGGCTGCAGGATGGCTCGGCTCCCTCTTCTCAGAAGGGTCTTTCTTTTTTGGACCTTTCCCCTTCTTTTTCTTGTCTGTCTTCTTCCCCTCCCTCTCCTTCTTGGCTGCCTTGTGGGGGGACAGCGGGTGGGTGGGCACATGATGCTCCACTGGGCCGGCTCCTCCGCCCACGCTGCTCCACGGGGGGCTCAGAGGGACCCCCCTGGGCCTCGCTGCCCGGTCAATGAGCTCCCCACCAAACTCATACAGCACCGGCTCCCTGGGCACTGCAACAGCCACTGTGTTGTACGCCTTGCACCTGCGGAGAGCGAGGAGGCGTGGGGTGAGGTGAGCCCCGGCGAGGCCGAGCTGGGGGACAGTCCCCACAGCGGGGGGCACTCACCAGACGTAGAGGTAGGGCTCCACGCACTCCTCCTTGTAGGCAAACTCAAAGCAGGGCACCTGGATGACGTTGAAGAAGGCTTGGCCCACCACGCGCGAGGCCGTGTCGTTCACCTGCCGCAGGCACTCCTTCAACCTGCCGCAGGGCACAGGTGGGGTGAGGGGGGCCGCGGGGGGCTGCCAGAGGGGCTGGGACCCGCCGGGATGGAGGGGTGCTGCGGGGCATGGCTGGGCGCGGGGCCGCTCACCTGCGGTCGCAGTCGCAGTGGCTGATGGTGTGCCAGCGCAGGTTGCGGTACCCGTAGCGGGCGGTGAAGGGGTGGATGACGTGCTGGCAGTGGTCATGGTCCCGGCAGCACCGGTCCGTGTCCCGGTGCTCCCCTGCAGGGACGGCATGGGGCTCAGGCAGGGCCCGCACGCATGGGCTGGGGCTAGGTGGGGTTGGGATCAGAGCTGGACTGGGGCTGAGCTGGGCTAGGCTGGGATCAGAATTAGAATAGACTGAGGCGGGACTGGAATCATACTGGGATGGGTAGGGAGTGGGACAGGACTGGATTGGCACTGGGATGGGAACTGGGCCTGCACCAGCACCACAGTGGGGATCAGGCTGGGATCGGGCTGGGATCAGAATAGGAACTGGTAGTGGACCAGGTTGGACCAGCACTGGGATGGGGACCAGAATGGGAGCAGGATAGACCAGGCTGGGGACAGAGGGTAGATCAGGACTGGACCAGCACCAGGATGGGGACTGAACTGGGACAGACAGGGATTGAAATAGCATGGGGTTGAGGACTGGAGTGGACCAGCACTGGGCTGGGGACTGGGATTGGTCTGGGGTGGAGCAGCACTGGGCTGGGGAGGGGATGGGGTGATGTGGGGTGTGATGGGGAGGGGATGGGATGGGATAGAATGGAATGGGATGGGGAGGGGATGGGATGGGATAGGGATGGGATGATGTGGGATGGGGATGGGATGATGTGGGATGGGATGGCGTGGCATAGCGGGGACAGGTAGCAGCGGACCCGCTGCCCTTACCCAGCTGCTCGTAGGCATCCGCGTTGCTGCCCGCGCCGCACCACAGCGTCCCAGGGTAGGTGAGCCCACGGCGGGCGCGGGGCCGTCCCGGTGGGGCCGCTCCGGTGCCGGGGGCGGCTGCCGCCAGCAGGAGGAGGAGGAGGAGGAGGCGGCGGCAGAGCAGCCCCGGGGCGCACATGGCACCGCGCCGGTCGCCGCCGTGGGGCCGCCTTATAGCGCCGCGCAGCCCGCCCACGCGGGGCGGCTCGCCACGGGCGGCAGCGTGCGGAGGGGCCGGCGGGGCCGGCGGCTGGAGCCGCTCCCGGGCGCCGCGGCGCGTCCCGGGCCCGCAGCCCGCGGGAAGGGGTTACCCCTCCCGTGGGGCCGGGCCCCGTTGCTGTGGCAGCCGGTGGGGTGATGGGCCGGGGCCGGTAACGAGCCGGCCCCAACGCGCCCGCCCCGTGACGCACCGGCCCCCGCACGGCCCCCGGCCCCTGCACGGCCCCCGACAGAAGAAGGATGCTCCCTGCAGCGCCCCGCATCCCATCCCATGGATGCTCCCCGCGGCCCCCCCACCTCCCCTTCCACAGATGCTCCCTGCAGCCCACCATGTCCTGTCCCATGGATGTTCCCTGCAGCCCCGTGTCCTATCCCACAGGTGCTCCCTGTGGCCCCACGGCTCATCCCGTGGATGCCCCCTGTGACCCATCCCACAGATGCTCCCCACAGCCCCCCACCTCCCGTTCCACAGATGCTCCTTGCAGCCGCCTGTGTCCTGTCCCACAGATGCTCCCCACAGCCCCGTGTCTCATCCCACAGCTACTCCCCACAATGCCACATCCTATCCCACAGATGCTCCCCATGTCCCCACGCCCCATCCCATGGTTGTTCCACGGTGCCTTTCGCAGGGGCAGCCCTGGTGCCCCGTGCCCAGCCAGGGTTGGCAGCCCACAGCTGGCAGCAAACCCAACGGCTGGCTCCCCTGCCACGGCGCCCATTGACAGTCCAGGCACGGACCTGGTGTGCTGGGCAGCCAAGGGAACCAGCGCTCGCCAGGGCAGGATGGCGTCCGGACACCCCAACGGAGACAAGCACAGCCTCAGACCCCGCAGGCTGCGGGGCTGCACCCTGAGCATCACCCCAGCGTGCTGACCCTCGCACCCACCGGGTGCCGCAGGCACTGCAGCACCCACACCGTGCCCTGGCACCGCTGGCGCTGACAGCTGGGTGCTGAGGACACCTGCACGGGGTGCGAACGCCCCAGCCCTGGTGCTCCCCACCACGCAACTGCCTGGCTGGGGCAGCAGAGCCCAGTGGGGGCACGTCACCGGCCCACAGGCAGGGCGCCCGCCTGGCACAGGCCCACGGCCCCGCTGGCCGAGGGTGCTGGCGGGGGCCCAGGGCCGCGGGAACTGACCCTCTCAGCTGTCGCTGTCTGTGACGCTCCCCGTGACAGTCCCGCTCGGCTCAGCCTCGCCACCAGCACCCAGGTACGGAGCAGACCCCGGCGTGCCAGGACCTCAGTGTGCCAACATGTGGGTGTGGATGGGGAGGATGGGGGGGTGCCGAGCCACGGGGAGCCCTGCGGGGTCTGTGGGAGGAGGGTCTCAACCCCATTGCATGCTCAGTGCTCGCAGTGCCTGCTGTCCCCGCGCATGGACCTGTGCCACGTCCCTGCCACCCGGGAGAAGGGCTGGTACCTGGCACTGATGGCCCCCAATGTCAAGGGTCCCAACTACGCCTGGCTGGACCCCTCCCGGCTCTACTGCCACCCGCAAGTACACAGCACCTGGGCTGGAGGGCACCCGTGGGGGGGCCCGGGCGGGCTGCAGCTCCGCGGGGCTGTCAGGGCACCCAGCCGTGCCCACGGGCACTGGCACACGGCTGCAGGTGCCCGTTGGTGGGCTGCGGGCACCCAGCACCTCCGCGCTCTCCCCAGGGCTTGCAGGACTGTGTGGCCGACCTGCTGCAGCCCTTCCAGGAGGACCCCATCGACATGGTGGCTGGTATCGATGCCATGGGCTTCATCTTGGGTGAGAGCGAGGATGCGGGTGAGCCCAGGGTCACCATCCCTCTTTCCCACGGGGCCTGATGGTGCCGTGCCCACCCCCAGGTGCTGCCATTGCTGCCGTGCTGCAGAAAGGCTTCCTGGCCATCCGCAAAGCCGGGCACCTCTGCGTGGAGACACTGGCGCAGCCCTACACCGACTACTCGGGCCGAAAGAAGGTGATGGAGGTCCGCACCGACGCCATCTCACCAGGTGAGCTGGCAGGGCACTCCCATCATGGTGGGGGGGGCTCCCAGCACAGGCACTGGGCACTCAGCCGCAGCCTCTGTCCCCTCCCAGGTCTGCGCATCCTCCTCGTGGACCAGTGGGTTGAAACTGGGGGCACCATGCGAGCGGCCATCCAGCTGGTGGAGCGGCTGGGGGGGGTTGTGGCAGGTAGGAGAGGGGTACTGGGGCACCCCAGTGTGCACCCATGGGTGCAGCGGGAGCATCGTCCCTGTAACCTGCAGTAGTCGGTGCTGAGCCCCCCCACCCCCTTGTCCCACAGGCGTCGCCGCTGTCTGCATCGAGGACAGCGAGGGCGGGCGGTGGATCCGGGAGCGCTACAAGTGTGCCCACTGCGTCCCTCCCAGCCAGCAGCCCCGCTTTGACCACCACCGGTTCGGCTGGGACTGATGGGGCGCTGGCACCCCACGTATGCCCCCTCATTCCCCCGTGGGGGTGTGGGCTGGCAGCTCTTCGGGGCAGGGATGCCTGGGGCATCTACCACCCAGTTGGGCTGTCACCGTACCCGAGATGCTCACCCCTCCGCGGCGATAGACATCCTCCCCTAGCTCCATCCTCCCTCCTGCCTGCGAGCCTCGGGGGCTGCGCCCAGGGGCAGGGGGAGCCACAGCCAGCCCCTGCCCCCAGCTGCACCCCTTTCTTAAAAAGCATAAAAAAGGTTTTATTAAGACAAATGGGAGCCTGGGAGCATCTCCCCCTGCAAGTGGTACCTGGGTTTGCATAGCTAAGGGAGCCGCACGGGTGCTCCTGCCTGCCCTGGCCATGGGTGCCCAGGCAGGTGGGGGGCTGGGGGGGCTGGGGGCAGCTCCTCGGGGCCGGCCGGGGCCGCCCCTCTTTGGTCCAGAGGTGTGAGCGCAGGGGGGGCCAGGGGCTGCCCCCTCACTGGCAACACTTGGGTTTCTTGCGGGGTGCCGACAGGTACAGGTCATTCTCGTTGCTGCTGATCCCTGGAGGGACAGGAGAGAGGGGTGGGAGATGGGGTGGGTGGGCGGGGGAAAGGGGGGGTCAGAAGGTGGGGGTACTCACGCACGGTGTCTCCGATCTTGCGGGCGCTGCTGCGCTCCAGCTCGGCCAGCACGCTGTTCTCGAAGGTTAGTGCCGCCACGCGGAAGAAGAAATCCCGCACGTTCTCCCCTGCCCCACAGGACGAGACCCCCTGAGTGTCCCCTCACCCGTCCGGACCCTGGCGCCCGCATCACCCCAGCCAGGGACCCACCAGTGAGCGAGGAGACGGCCCAGTACTCCGCCTGCATCTCCTGGGCCACTTTCAGAGCATCCTTCTCCATCAGGCTGTACTGCGCCGGCGTCTGCCAACCGAGCCGGGGGGGGTGGGTGGGTGGCAGGGATGACACCCCCCCCGAGCCAGGGTGCAGGGAGCCCACAGGAAGGGGGACACACTCACGCTCAGGTCCTTCTTGGAGCCCACCAAGAAGAGGATGACGTTGGATGGGTCATTCTCCTTCAGGGCATCAGCCAGCCACTGCCTGTTGGGGCCACTGTCACCGGCCGGCGGCTCACGGCCGAGCGCTACCCTCTTGCTCGCGTGCTGCAGCATTGCCAGCAGCCCCCTGCCCAGCTCCCTCTTCTCCATCCAGCCCCACCGCCCCCCACGCTCGTCCCCAGTCCCACCGGAACCCCTTGGCCACATGTCACCTACCGCGTGTGGTCCAGGGATGCCACGTCGTTGACATCGAAGACGATGACGATGGCTGGGGGGGTGGGAAGGAGGGGTGAGATGGGGACAAGGACCGCCAGTGGGGTGGGACATGGGGGGGACCTCACCTTGTGCTCCCCGGTAGTAGGTGGAGGCGATGCACTTGAAGCGCTCCTGGCCGGCCGTGTCCCACCTGGGGGGGTGCAGGAGGTGAGGGGGGGCCGCAGGGGTGTGTGGGGAGGGGGCTGGCACCTACTCACAGCTGCAGGCTGAAGGGCACCCCCAGCACCTCGAACCGCTCCATCTCGAAATCCACCCCAATGGTCGCCTTGTAGTTCTTGTCGAAGGTGTCCTTGCAAAAGCTGGGGGGGGCCCGAGGAGATGGGTTTCAGCAGTCCCCCCATGCCCTACCCCAGTGGCTCAGTGCCCCCCGCCCAAGGGGGGGCCAGCACCAGCGTCTGACTGGAGTCAGGGTCAGTCCAAGGTGCTGCTGCCCTTTATGGGGGGCGCCTCTTCCCCTGCCCCCCCCCCAAGCCTCTCGGGGGGGGTCCCGTTACCGGTTGATCAGGCAGGTCTTCCCCACCGAGAGGTCCCCCACCACGATGATCTTGGAGATCTTGAACCTACGGGGCAGGGGGACATACGGCCACTCAGCGGGGTGGGGGGCTCCCCGCCTGCCTCCCCCTGGCCAGCCCCACAGGTGGGTGGTTCATGGGGTGGGTGGGGGGCCATCACCCCGCAGTGCCCCCGTGTCTGGCAGCACCCTTCAGCCCGGCTCTCCCGCTCCGCCGCCAGCCACATCCCAACCCGGACCCCCGTGTCCCCCCCGTGCCGCATTCCTGCGTCGTGACGCAGGGCTCGGCACACGGGCAGCGTCGGCAGCCACGCGGCGTTTGCACCGGGGACCCCCCACCCGGGGCTGGCGGGGCCGTGGGCCCCCCCACACCCGCCCAACCCTGGGGTGGGGTCCCCGAATCTCCCCGGACTCACCCCACGGTGCCCGTCCGCTGCTCCTGGCAGGCGCTGGCCACCGTGGGGTGGAAGGCAGCGCGGGCGTGCAGGGCGGCCTCCTTCCGAAAACACTGCGGGGGGGCGACAAAGGGGGACCCCGGTGTGGCCACGGGGCTCGGCGAGGCCACCCCCAGGGCCAGCGTCCCCCCCAACTCACTGGGGGCAGGTCGGCGATGACCCTGTCCCTGCGGACCGGAGCCAGCACGTTCATCGTCCCGCGGGGCCGCCGGGGAGGGCTGGGTGGCCGGGGGGAGCGGGGACGAGCCGAGGACCACCGCGAGGCCTGGGGACAGAGGCAGCAGGGAGCGGCGATGTCCCCGTGTCCCAGCTGTCCCCACGTCCCCACGCACAGCATCCCTGATTATGGCCGTCCCTGCGTCCCCAGGCACGGCTGTCCCCAAGTCCCAGCCAACCCCGAGATCCCCACGTGTGGCTGAACCCACACCTTGGGGTGCAGCTGTCCCTATGTCCCGCTGTCCCCATGTCCCGCTGTCCCCATGTCCCTCTGTCCCCATATCCCTGCTGTCTCCATGTCCCAGCCACCCCAAGATCCCTGCGTGTGGCTGTCCCCACACCCTGGGTGAAGCTGTCCCCGTGTCCCTGCTGTCCCCATGTCCCACACCCCCCCCATCCCGTGCATGCCTGTCCCCTCGTCCCAGCCGCCCCCGCATCCCGAGGGTGCCGCCCGGGGGGGGGGGCTGTCCCCACGTCCCAGCCGTCCCTATGTCCCCAGGCGTGGCTGTCTCCACACCACAGGATAGAGCTGTCCCCTGTCCCGGCCATGCCCACGCCCCCACACCCGGGGTACCGCCGTCCCCGTGTCCCGGCTGTTCCCGCATCCCGCCCCGTCCCGGTCCCCTCCGCGAACCTCCCGGCTCCGGTGGCGGTGCTCGGCGCTGCACGCCCAGCCCCGGAGGAGGGGCTCCCCGACCCCCGTGGGGAGGGACCAGGACGCCGGTTCCCCCGGGGCTGGGCCACCCCTCAGTGTTGCACACACGACGGGCCCCCGCCCGCACCGGGGCTCACCCCGGCCCCCCCACCGGCGGGGTGGCGGCGACAGCGGGGGGGACACACGCTCAGAACTACAACTCCCATGAGCCCCCGCGGGGCGGAGGGTTGACCTGCGCATGCGCAATGGAGGCAGTCAGTGAGTACTACAATTCCCGGCGGCCCCCGAGGCATCGCGAGAGTCGGGGGCGCAGTGTGGAGGGGCAAAATCTCGCGAGATTTGGGGCTATAAGCCCTTGCGGCGTGGCGCAGGAGGCCCCTTTCGGCTTCCGCCTGGCCAAGATGGCGCCCAAAGCGAAGAAGGAGGGTGAGGGCTGGGGGCGGCGGGGCCTCTGGGCTGCGGGGGGTGGTCGTGCTGCGGCACCCCCGGGCGCGGCTGTGCGCGGGGGGGACCCGGGCTGAGCGGCGGTGGGGCTGAGGGGGGGGCCTGCAGCCCGGCGCTGGGCGCGGGCACGTGGGGGTGGCGGGAGAGGCCTGTCCCGGCGGGCCCGGCCCGGCTGTGTGAGGGAGGGCGTGGGGGGACGTAGGGGTCTGGAGGGGTCTTGGGGTTGGTCTTGGTTGGATGAGAGAGCGTGGGCCGCTTGGGGAGGTCCTGCTCAGTGAGGTGTGTGACAGGGGAAGCCACGGCCCGTTGTGATATCCCGAAGAAAACAGAATTTTTTTCTAAGTAATAACGATGAGCCACGTGAACCTGGCAAAACAAAATGTGGCGGCCAGAGAAGGGAACTGAGAGATAGGGAAGCACTTGTTTTACGACTTTATCCATGAAGAGAGCTGAGAGACGGATAAAAGGGAACATCCTGCCTCAGAAGATGCTGAGAACTGGGGGATAAAGTATGTAGTCAAAGAGAACAACTAATTGGGATGTTGATAAGAACTAAAACTAAGTGTCCTTTAGCAAAACTGTCCTCATTATAATACTAAAATCACATCCATAGGCCAGAAATCCCCTCCACTCAAATAAGCCCCTCACTCTGAGCATACATGGTAAATTTAAAGGGACCTGTACCTTTAATGTTAAGTGAGAAAGAAATTAACCAGTTATTAGCAGGGGGCGTGAATATTAGCTGTGACTGATACACTTAACTATATAAATACCTTGTAATTTCTCGGGGTGGGGTGCTAGCTTTGGGGGGTTACCACCTAGCACCCATCTTTGCGCAAAAGTGAGTTGACTAAAACACCTCTGCTCTGTGTGGAGTTTGGCATTTTGAACCCACTTTTTGGGATAACGGGTAGGGCAGGTGGGGGAGCTTATACTGGCCCGGCAGAGCCTGGTTGTGCTGACTCAGCTGTCATCGTAGCTGTGCCTCCGAAGACAGAGGCGAAGGCCAAGGCGCTGAAGGCCAAGAAGGCCGTCCTGAAGGGCGTCCACAGTCACAAGAAGAAGAAGATCCGCACGTCGCCCACCTTCCGCAGGCCCAAGACCCTGCGACTGCGGCGGCAGCCTAAGTACCCCCGAAAGAGCGCCCCACGGAGAAACAAGTATGTGTGGGGTGCTGGGCTCTGCCCTGCGGCAGGGCTTGCAGGGTGGGAGCAGCCCCCTGTGTGGGCTGGCGGGGGGGACCCGTGCCGCTTGGCAGGATGCAGGGTGAGACCTCACCAGCATGGAGCCGTACCTTGGTGACAGAGTGGCAGGTGTTTGGGGTGCAGGTGATGATTTCAAGCGACCAAAGCCTGAGAGTTTGTGATTAAAACTTTTTTTGGCAACTGATGCACCCCAGACTTCCTTAGGGGGTACCTGTGGTATGTGAAAGCGCCGAAGCGCAGAGGCAGCATCTGCCAGCCTTGGGTTAACCCCAGGGTCTCTCTCCTGCAGGCTGGACCATTACGCTATTATCAAGTTCCCGTTGACCACAGAGTCGGCAATGAAAAAGATTGAGGATAACAACACTCTGGTTTTCATCGTCGATGTCAAGGCAAACAAGCACCAGATCAAACAGGCTGTCAAAAAGCTCTACGATATTGACGTGGCCAAGGTCAACACACTGATTAGGTGAGAAGAGGGGGCAGAGCAGGTCACTGGTGGGTGGGAGATGCTTCAAGAGCCCGGGGTGGCTTGTAGCAGAAAACAGGAACACGTGTGGGTTTCAGCAGCTGAGGGCACCCTCGGGAGGTGCAGGACTAAGCTCCGCAGCGTTTTGAGCAAAAGTTTTGAGAATTGTAACTGGCGACTGAGGACATCTTAGTGGAAGTGAGAAACCTTGGCAGGCCTGAGGGTTGGCTTCATCAGGGAGCTTCTCTGGCACCCAGGGACTCTTGTGCAAATGATGTGAACGTGTTTTTACCACTGAGTAAAGTGATGTTTCCAAAGGAACCACTGATGCACACTGCCGTGGCGGGAGCGTGGAGCAGGTGGGGAGGACTTATGTGCCTCTGTACTGATGCCTCCTGTTCCGCTTTAGGCCTGATGGGGAGAAGAAGGCGTATGTCCGTCTGGCTCCAGATTACGATGCACTGGATGTAGCCAACAAGGTGAGAAACCTTTGAAACTTTGCAGCTCCTGTTGCCTCGTATCTCCTGTGCCCAGTTGTTCGTCCCGGCGTGTGAGTGAGGTATTCGTGCTTCAAGCACAGCGGCACTTCTGTGGAGTGGCCGTGTAGTTAGCGTCTGAGCGTTCAGAAGCAAGACCGCATCGTCTAGCAAAACGTAATTCTGCCCGGAAGATCGTGAGGCTAGGTGGGAAAAGTCAGAATCGCTGATGTTCTTCAGCTCCTCCAGGGAGGGGCTCCGCACCCCGGCACTACAACAGCTCCAGAGTATTAGTGGGGTGGATCCAGAAACTGCCCTGCAGCTTCTGGGTTAACATGGCATTTGTCTTGGGCCGGCCCTTTTGGCAGCTCATTTAAAAGGGGGAAATTATGTTGAGGCAAAGGAGAGGTTTCTGCGGTGCGGGTGGCTGGAATCAGCGGGCAGGTTAGTCCTTGGTGTGGCTGAGGTCGAGGGGAGGCAGTGGTGGTACGTACTGGAGCAGGGGAAGGTGGGTCAGCGCAGGGGTCACTGGAGCAAATGCTTACAGCAGTTGTGTAAAGCGCTTGGGCCGGTCTGGGACGAAGAAACCTGTCCTCGGATGGCAGGAACCCCGAGGTGATGCAGCCCTGGCAGGGATGTCTGGGGTGGAGGCGCTGCCATTCTGCCACCGTAACATCTGTTTTAACACGCTTTGCTTCTTTCCAGATTGGAATCATCTAAACTGCATTGACCCAGGACTGTACAGACATGATAATAAACCCTGTGACACCACTGAGGGGCTCTTGTGTTTTGTGACAGTATGGCCTGCGTGAAAGAGCGCCAGGAAACATTTGGGGCTTCACTTCAGTAAAAGGGTTCCTCCCTCCCTCTGCCCCTCCTGCTGTAGCCTGGTTCTAGGTGGGCAGAGCGGGCTGCTCCACGAGAGTCCCGCGGCTGGGGTCTCCTGGATCACTGACCTGTTCTCTCGGCTGTCAGTAAACATGAGGCGTTGCTGCCCTGAGTCTCCAATATCAGATATCTCTCTTTACCCGAGACCTCTGGTATCCTCCTGCGCTTTGTAGCCGTGTGTAATCAGCAGGTGTTTGCGCTCCATGTTCTCTGTGCCCTGCGTAGCGTCCTGGAGCGTAACGCAGGCTGGTGAGTGCCCAGGATGTACGTAGTACCCTCTGCGAAAACCTGTTTGTGGTTCAGGTCTGGCACAAGCCGAGTGTTGCACCTTTTTCCGAGCATATGGGCTATTTGCTTACGCTGCAAGTGTCACTCTATGACGCCCTCAAGCTAACGCTCTCACAGGGGCTTTGCGTGGGGTTTTTTCCTGGCATGACCGCCGCTCCCTGCGCTGCAGCGTGTGAATCGCAGCCTGGCTTCCCTGACACTGTTCGTGTTCCCTGTAACCTCATGGGGTTCATGGCCCTTGTCGGGGCTGTTTCCAAACCAGCTGCTGTTGCTGCCTTGGCAGTCTTTTGCTTCCTCAAATTTGCAGCTGAAATCGGCTTTTCAGAGCGCTTGGAGAGTCACGAGAGTGCGGAGCGCTGGCTGGGCAGCGAGTGGAGGTGAAGTATGGGTAAGCCTTTTGGGGTACTTGAGCTTAAGTACGTAGTTACACTCAACTGAGACGGTGAAAGCCGTGACCAAATATTGACTGGGGTAATTGAGCTCTTGGGCAGTGGGACACAGAGTTCCTTCCAGCCTCTTGCAGAGGGTGGCGGCGTCCCAGGGCGGTGGCTTGAAGGGGTTTGAAGGGGGAGCGGGTCCCGGTTGCTGCTGCTCTCAGGACTGTGGGGTGAAGATCTGTGCCAGGTTCTGTGGTCCTTGGCTGGAGACTTCACCTGGTGCTCATGGCTCCGGGGGAGCGCAGCTGGATCTGCCGGGTGCGCTGCAAGCAACTGCGATGGCAGGGCGATGCAAGGGCACCGGGGCAGGCTGCAGAGTGGCCGGGCGCGTCCCGGGGGGCTGTGGTGGTGGTGTGGAGAGGCTGGCTGCCCTCGCGCCCTGCCTGGGGAGGGCGGCTCTGGGTATCCCAAAGCCTGTGTGCTCACCTTCGGGCAGGCAGGCCTTGGCTTCCCTGGGCGCTGGTCCCTCCTGATCCGCTGGCGCTGTGCAGGGCTCTGCTGGCACCCTGGGCGCAGGCCAGAACCTAGGCTCTCGCCCATGTCCAAGCCCAGCTCAGGGGCTGGAAACTCGGAGAGCGAGGGCTGTTGGCCAGCTGTGCAGGGCCAGGTACAGCCGGACAACAGGCAGCTTTACCTGCCTGTGATAGCCCCACTGCTGGGAGTGCAGCGGTGCGAGGAGTTAGGGTGGCCCCGCTCCCTCCTGGGGCTGGTGTCTGCGCTGTGGGTTGAGGGCACCGACCCCACCTCCCGCCCTTGGCCCGGGAAGGGGGTCGGCAGCAGCGGGGGCTCTGTGCAGGTATGCGCTGCAGCGCGGAGGCTGCGGAGGGATTTCACATCAGCATGACTTGCAGTCTGCCCTGACCGTGCCTCAACTTAGCCCGGCGGCTGCTGCTGTCTGGCATTTTGCTTCCCTGCGCTTGCCTATCGCTCTGGGCTGGCAGCCGGCCCGACCCACAGCTGCCCTGGCCTGGCCAGCGCTGCGCTGCTGGGAGATGCTCTGGCTGGAAGCCAGGAGGGCAGTGGTGGGGAGCTGGGCTGTTTTGGGAAGCTTTGTCATGCCTGGCCCCTCCATGCTGCTGGAAAGGCAGTGGGAGCATGGGCTGATCCCCCCGAGTCTGTGACCTGCTGGGGCAGAGCCTTGTCTGTTCTGTGTGGAGAGAGGGAGAGGAGAAAGACGCAGTGATGAGGGTGAGGGGTAACTAAGATTTGGGCTTGATTGTGTTGGGTGTTTGCAGATGGAGTCGGCACACAGAGGCTGTGGGGCTTAAGCCACAGCTGAGAAGATGCATAACTGTTGGGATGTGCTGCTGAGGGTGAGGCTGTGCTCAGCTGGGGCTCTCTGCAGCTCGGTGTGGGGCTGCTGGGCTCTGCTTTGAGCGAGGAGTGAGGGGTGAGGCGGTGGGTTTGGAGCTGGCGTAGGTCCCCACCCAAATACCATGTCTCCCCTCTGGCTGCCAGGCTGGTCCCAGCACACCCGCTGCGCCCACCACTGCATCGGTGCACACCGGGGAGCACCGGCAGGATCCCGGCCCTGTGGGGCGTCTCCTGGCTCTCTGGAGGGAGGGTGATCCCCCACTGCCTCCACTTAATCACCTCCTTATTTCAACCACAGCGCCTGTCTCTGCCTGAGCTGGGCTGGCGGTGGGGTTGGTAGGACGGATCCTGCCCTGAAGCAGGGGCTGGGCAGGAGTCCCTCCTAAACCCCACTACTTTATGCCGGTCTGGTGCGATCCCAGAGCTGTCACGTCAGCAGGATTTGCCTTCCTGATGCTCTGGTGTTCCACAGGACTGGCTCAGCCGGTTCTAGCCGTGCTCCCCCAGGGAGCTGGACCCCGTCTCTTGGGGAGGGGTTGCTGGAGGCAGCCTGCTCCTGCCACTGCAGGAGAGTGCCCAGCACGCTCGCAGCAGGCTGGAATGGCGCTGGTGAAGACTGCTCTGGGGGGATGTGAGCACGCAGCAGTCTTCCAGGAAGAGCCCGTAGCCTCACACGACTTCCCTGTGCCAGCTCTGCTTCATGTGGCTGCCAGGCAAGTCATGCAGCCCAGCCAGGCTCCTTGCTGCCAGGCCAGAGATGGGCAGGTCAGGGACTGCAGCAGGGCTCAGTACCTCTCCAGGCTCCCTTCCCCTGCTCCCTGCACAGCCCTGGGTCTCTGGAAGAGCAGATGAGTGAGGAGGGGAGGGGAGAGACCCATCTGTGGGAGAGATGGGGTCTTGCTATTCAAGGCTCAGCATGGTGCAGCTGGGCTGGTAGGACCCAGCAGGCTTGAGTGTGTGTCCCTGGTGGGTCCCTAGAACAAAGCGAGCAGCAGAAATGTGCCCTCTCCCTCCCCAAGGGCTGCCAGCCCTCCACTGGGAACCAGGGCACAGCCTTTCCCATGGCCCTGTTCCCCCCATCCTCCCCCCGATGCTGCTCTGCCTCACAGAAAAGCCAGCCCAGGCGTGCTGCGGCAGCAGTAAACAGACTGATTTTAATGCACCTAACACCCAGCATCACCGCAGGAGGGACTCGTCCCTTCCCTCGTAACCCTCTCATGCCATCAGCTGTGAAACGCAGCCACCCCTGGCCCTCCAGCTGCCTGTGCAGAAGCTGGCTTGGGCTGCTTTTTCCATCGGCCGTGCCCCTGGCTTCAGTGGTGTCCCTGTGGCTCGGCGAGGCTGTCAGGCTGGTCGGGCAGGGAAGCGCTTTTAGGCAGCAGAGCGGGTGAAGGCAGGGCCCGGGGCCGGGGAGCGAGCCCTAAGGCACATCAGAGCAGGTTTGGAGAGGCTGAGACGTCCAGGAGCTGGAGCCTGGGTCCCCCTCAGCACACACATCTCAGTCTATCAGAAACTTCTCACCATCCACATCTCTCCCCGCAGAGCTCTTGCGCAGGGAGGGGAAAAAATCAGAGCGGAGAAGGCGGGAGAAGTACATGAGGATCATGGCGTCGAGCAGCAGGAGGTTGGCGGTGAGGAAGGCACCCTGGCCCTGCACCTCCACGTAGCGGAGGAAGTACCAGGTGAGGTAAGCCTGCGGCGCCAGGCGGAAGATGAAGTACATCACCAGGTTGACATACTTGTTGGCCTCGTAGAGCGCCGGGGAAGGCACGTTGCTCATCTTCAGCAGCATGCGGATGGTGAGGAAGATGTTGCTCACCTCCACCAGCAGCAGCAGCATCGCTGCCACCAGGAAACGGCCCGTGATGATGAGTGAGATGAAGGCAGAGATGGCCTGGAGGTGGGTGGGAGACACAGCAGGGTCAGCTCTCATCGTCCTGGGGGAGGAGAGTCCTTCCCCACCAAGGTTTGGGCACACGCGATTCTGCTCCCCCCCACCCAGAGATCCCAGCAGGGCCCCAGGGCACACGGGCTAAGGGAAAACCAGTCTGGAGAGCTAGTTCCCCAGGGACCAGTTCCACCTCCCTGTGTGGGGAGCTGGGACCAGCCTGCGGCTCTTCCCTCGCCTGGCGTGGCAGCCTGTCTGGCTCACGGTGGTCGGAGCCGACGCAGGCAGGCATCCTGCCCCACCGGGTATGCAGCCTACCTGGCAGCCAGGGCAAGGCGGAGGGAAGGGCTCTGGCTTGTCCCGCTGTAGCGCTCGAAACCTGGGTGGGCTGAAGCCCTGTGGTGCGTGGCAGCCCCTCGTCCCATGCTGGCCTTTTGCCTCCCTGGGGCCGTACTCACCATGGCGTGGTGCACCAGGTACTCCCAGGAGGAGCGGGACTGGTGGTTGAAGATGATGTCAAGGCTGTCATGGATGAAGTAGCCTGTGGGATGAAGAGAGCATTGAGGGGGGGGTCTGGCTTGTGCACTGCTGCAGGAAGGGGGAACAGTGAGGAGGAGGAGGGTGGCCTGACCATGCTCCAGGCATTGGAAATGCCTTCGCCCCGGCTGAGCGTGGGGAGGCGGCTGGGCCCCGGGGCTGGTGGCCTGCGGGCTCCAACGCTCATGAGTAAGGCAGGAGGCACGGGGAGCCGGGGGCTCGTCCCGGGCGAGGCTGAGGAGGGGAGTGGGCAGAGCCCGGCGGGGTGGCCGCGGCCGTCGCCCGGCCTGTCTCCCTACCTGCGGAGAAGCAGATCAGCAGGTGCCCTGAGACGCTGTAGCCGTCCTGGATGTCGGAGAGCAGCTCCGGGGAGTGCCAGAGGCTGAGGAGGGGAAGGAAGAGGGTCAGCTTGGGGGGATGCTGAGGGGACACCCAGCCCCGTGCCTCCTCCCCTGGGGGCAGCGCCGGGGGTCGTGCTCCCGCCGGGGTGCCGGTTCGCAGGGTGGGCACCGTCCCCCCATCCCCCTGCCCCGGGGTGCCCCGGGGTGCCCGGTACCTGAGGAGGGCCCACAGCCCGGCCAGCACGGAGTGTGCGAAGGAGACGAGGAGGTTCCGCCAGCGCCAGGCGCGGCCGGGGCGGCTGCGGACGGCGGCGGGCCGGGGCACGGCCAGGGCCGCCCGCCGCAGCCCCCCGAACAGCGCCAGGCTGCCGCCCACCAGCGCCGCCGACGGCGCGCGCCAGCCCGGGCCCATCGCGCCCGCTCCCGCGGCGGCGGCGGCCGGGCCACGCCTTCCCAGTGCTGGCCACGCCTTCCCAGTGCTGGCCACGCCTCCCCGCGCTTCAATACCTCCCCCGCTAGCCACGCTTTCCCATTGGCCACGCCCCTCTCTCTAGCCACGCCTCCTTCTTTAACGGCGCGTCCTTCCCTCTAGCCACGCCCCTTTCCCCTCTAGCCACGCCCCTTTCCCCTCTAGCCACGCCTTCCCATCTACGCCCCCTCCCGGTACCGCACAGCTGGCATGGGCCCCGCACCTCTGCCCGGGGCATCCTGCGGGCCGCAGCCCCAATCCCTGCGTGGCAGCAGGGTGCGGCCGGCTCTGCAGGCACGGCCAGGGCTGGTCCCTGCGTGGGGGGCGGGACACGGGGCGTGGCTGGCGCGGGGGGGGTGACATCCCCACACACCCCCCCCGGTGTCGCTAGGTGGCAGCATGGCCGCGTGGCGTGGCCCGGGGGTAGCACCGCCACCCCTGGGGACAGGGTTCGGCCACCCTCCCACGGCCGGCCCCACGCGTGCTCCTGGTCCCGGTCTAAGGCGGGTGTGGGAGGGGCGGCAGGCCCGGGGCACCCCAAACCCCGCACCCCGGGGGGCCGCCAGAGGGGACCCTCACTGGGGTGCCCACGCAAGCCCAGCCAGGCCGCCTTGGGGTGCCATCACCCCCTCCCCCGGCCGAAGGAGGGGGCCCCATTTCCCCCCGCAAGCCCTACACACATGGTTGTGGGGAGGAGAAGGGATGGGCGCGGCTCGCAGTGTTTCGTCCGCCCGCGGCCGCCGTAGCGGCTGCCGGAAGTGTTTCCATGGAGACGGGGGAGGCCGGGCCTGGCCGGAGCCGTGATGGAGAAATACGAGCGGATCCGGGTGGTGGGGAGAGGGGCCTTCGGGTGAGGGCGGCCCCGGCGGGCACCGGGAGCGGGGGGAGTGGGGTGCGGTTTCCAGGCCGTTTTACCGTGGCAGCGCGCGTCAGGGGAGCGCCGGGGGTACGGCGGGGCGGGAGGCCGCGTTACCTTGGCAACAAGGCGCACAGCCCCTTGTCGCCATGGTAACGTGGGGGTCCGCCGGCGTGTGGCACCCTTGTTGGGGGGGGGGTGTCCAGGGCATGGCGATGGGGGTGACACGGCACCGGGTGTGTGACACCAGGGGGGGAAGGCAGACCCCCTGTTACATGGCAACGCGGGGTATAGGGACCCTGTGTCACCCCAGGGTGGTGTCAGGCCCTGCCCGTGTCCCCCCGCCCCGCGCTGAGGCCCCGTCCCCGCCATCCTTGCAGCATCGTGCACCTGTGCCTGCGCAAGGCCGACCAGAAGCTGGTGATCCTGAAGCAGATCCCGGTGGAGCAGATGAGCAAGGACGAGCGGTTGGCGGCGCAGAACGAGTGCCAGGTCCTCAAGCTGCTCAGCCACCCAAACGTCATCGAGTACTACGAGAACTTCCTGGAGGACAAGGCGCTTATGATCGCCATGGAGTACGCCCCAGGTGGGCCCTCGTCTCCCCCAGCGCTTCCTTGGCAGGGCCGCGGGATGCCAAGTCCTCCGCTCTCCCTGGATTGGGCTGCTGCGGCCCTGTGTTGTGCTCCTTGTAAAGATCCTGAGCTTTGGACCCCCAAAGAATCCAAACACGTCTCTCTTGATCAGATGTTTTTGTAGAAAAGGATCTGGGGGTCACAGAATCCCAGAATGGCAGGGGTTGGAAGGGACCTCTGGAGCTCACCCCATCCCACCCCCTGCATGAGCAGGCACCCCCAGAGCAGGGGCACAGGTCCAGGCAGGGTGTGAATGTCTCCAGGGAAGGGACCCCACAGCCTCTCTGGGCAGCCTGTGCCCCTGCTCTGGCACCCGCACAGGGAAGGGGTTTGTCCTCATGTTCAGGGGGAACTTCCCGTGTTCCAGCTTGTGCCCGTGGCCCCTTGGCCTGGCGTTGGGCACCACTGAAAAGAGTCCAGCCCTATCCTCCTGACACCCACCCTTCAGATATTTATAAGCACTAATGAGATCCCCCCGCAGTCTTCTCTTCTCCAGGCTGTCCCAGTGAACACCAAGCTGACCATGAGCCAAGTGACTGAGCACTGGCACAGGGTGCCCAGGGAGGGTGTAGAGTCACCATCCTTGGAGATATTCAAAAGACAGGTCATGGTCCTGGGCAATCAGCTGCTGGTGGCCCTGCTTGAGCAGCAGATTAGTCCAGTTGACTCCCGAGGTCCCTTCCGACCTCAACCATCCTGTGATTCTGCAATTATATGCCTTACGCCTGCTAACTGTATCCAAAACAAAGAGATTTCTAACACCTCTGTCACTGATAAGTGTGCTACCATCTGCCCTTGGCTTAAGTTTCACATCCATTTCCCCCTGTCAGCTCTCGGCCATGCTGTTGGTCCCACAGCTCTGCGTGGGAAGGTGTGATTTCTAGCGAGATTTGTTGTGGAGTTTCAGATGAAATTAACATTTGCATGAGGGTTTGTTAAAAGTTGTACATGAGCCCCGAACCTGAACCTCCCCTTCTCGACAGGGGCCTCTCCGTGCCACGTGGCCTCTCGGACTGCAAGAATTCTCTTTTGCAGAACAGGCTTGTCTTGTTCTGCCATCGAGGTTTATGCCCCCCTCCAAGAGCTGTAATTTTAGCGTTTCTTTTCCTGCTGCCTTTGAAAATATGTCAACAGTAACTTCTCTCTCGCTGTTTCTTCGTCCCACCAACTGCGCTGCCATTGTTCTCCGCACGGTCTCAGGAGCGTTGGAGGACGTGCTGCCCGTCCCACCAGGACGTGTTTTTTTCCCATGCGCCTGGCTCGTTAAGATGCCGTGGCTAAATAAATCCCCCTGGCTTTTAGGCCGGGTTTGCGCTGCCCTGTGCAGCCACCCTTGCCGATAGCCCTTTGTTGTTCTTTGCAGGGGGCACGCTAGCGGAGTTTATTCACAAGCGCTGTAACTCCTTGCTGGACGAGGATACCATCCTGCACTTCTTTGTGCAGATCCTCCTGGCCCTCCACCACGTGCACACCAAGCAGATCCTGCACCGCGACCTGAAGACTCAGAACATCCTCTTGGACAAGCATCGCATGATTGTCAAGATTGGAGACTTTGGTATCTCCAAAATCTTGAGCAGCAAGAGTAAAGCCTACACGGTGGGTGGCTCGGCTTTGTGGAGGAACTACTTGCCACCGTGGCAGCGGGCTGGAACTCTGGACTTGGCTCACAATAGTCTCTTGAAGCCACTGTAGGCAGCGAGGTTGGATGTAGCGTACTTGCGGTAGGCCACGTTCAGGTGCCGCAATGGTGCTTTGCTTCTTGGAGGTTATAGAGGCTGATGTCTTCACGCCCAAGTCTGCTGCAGCTCTGTGGGCTGCAAAAAGCTGAGGAAGGCCTGTCTGCCCAAAACTGGGAGAGGACGGGGTGTCTGGGCCCGCTGGTGAGGGTAGACAGGGTTCCTCCCACTGTCACAGCGGGAGGGGTAGTGTTTGCAGGCTCGTCTGACACATACTTGGTGACCAAATTCCTGCGTGTGCCCCGCTGTCTTGCCTTGTCTTAATCTCCTCTCTCTGCTTGAGACTTAAGTATCACTCCCCACCTGGTCTGATCTGACCAGATGTTTATATCACACTCGTTGCTCTGGGCTGTGATTCTCTCAAGTGGATAGGAGCAAAATTAGAGGTAATCGCTGTATGTGCGAGGGAGGTCAACAGAAAGGTAAATCCTCCTGTTTTTTACTGAGATTGTCAGGCAGATGTTGACACCAGGGAACAAAAGCCCAGCTCCACTAAGCTTTGGTTGTGGTGCTCTAGCCAGCCTGCGCACTGGGCTCTAAACCGAGCCTTTCTCTTTCCACATCGCTGCCCCAGTTTCACAGCATCACGGGAAATTTCTTTGTCTCTCCTAGGTTGTGGGAACGCCGTGCTACATCTCCCCAGAGCTCTGTGAAGGGAAGCCTTACAACCAGAAGAGTGATATCTGGGCTTTGGGCTGTGTGCTGTACGAACTCGCCAGCCTCAAGAGGGCTTTTGAAGCTGCGGTAAGAGAGATACGGTTTACATGGAGCACAGGAAGCCGTGGCCTCTTACGGAGGTGAAAATGTATGCTTGGATTGCTCTTCTCACTGAGCCTGAAGGCGTGAAGGCAGAGGGCAGTGCTGAGAACATCTTGCTCCTTGGCCTCGCCTCTGACTGCCCAGCCACTGTATGTCTCTCTCTTGTTTTCTTTCCAGAATCTTCCTGCCTTAGTACTGAAGATCATGAGTGGGACATTTGCCCCGATATCGGACAGATACAGCCCCGACCTGCGCCAGCTCATCCTTAGCATGCTGAACCTGGATCCTTCCAAGCGGCCCCAGCTGAATGAGATCATGGCCCAGGCCATCTGCATTCGGCCCCTTCTGAACCTCTACACCGACGTGGGCAGCGTCAAAATGAGAAGGCAAGTGACACTGCCACCTTAGAGCCCCTTGGGAGGGGCTGCCACAGCCCACAGGGAGTCTGACCGGCTCGCCGTCTCCATTACGAGCTCTGAAGAGAGCGTTGTCCCCGTGCAGCTCTCCTGTGTTACCCGGCGCGCAGCTGCTGCGGGCCGAGCCTGGCCCAGTGGCTTGAGGCCACGGCAGGTGCCCTGGCAGCTGTGGGCTTGTCATCGCAGTAACAGCGAATAGAGAGTTGTGAGCTCAGGGGAAAGCGCACTGATGCCAACTCCCCTCTCAGGTGGTTTAAAGCACCTACCGAGGCGATTCTGTGAGCTATTCAACCGTGGCTTATGCTGTACCTCTGCCCAGACCTTCTGTGATCCAGGGCTCTGCAGGACCTCTGGGGCTGAGCTGACATTAAGGACTGGATTTTTGTTTGGCAGGCCTGAAAAACCCTTAGCTCCGGTGACGACAGTGACCCACAGCCGGACGGGGGGACGAGTGAGCAGTGCCAGGCCGAGGGGTGAGTCCTGCCACGGTGTGTTCCACACAGCTCCACTCAGGGGGACCCTTTCCTTTGGATGTCAGGGGGTCAGAGAGGCATTCGAGCTTCTGGGGAGAGGAAGTTAAAAGACGTCACCTTCCCTGAGCCCTGGAGGAGCCCACGGGTACCGTGGCTCTGGGGACCAAGCAGCGCTCTTTCTCCGGCTGCCTCTTCCAGGTTTTGAATCCTTGAATTAAGTTTCTGCTGCTTCTATTGCAAAGGCTGGCAACCAGCTGGTGATGCTGAGGGGGGATGTGCCAGCACAGGGCAACGCAGCTGGCACCGGCAACAACTAGCTAGAGCTGCCGAGGCGTTTCTTCCCTCAATTCCGGGGTAAAATATAAGGAGTTGTTCCCATGTGCCTCCCTCAGCCCTGACTGGGAGCTCTGCAGCAGTCCCTTGCCAGCCTTGGACCGGCACTGGTCTGGCCCTGCTGGCTAGCGGGCAGCTCCGCTCACACCCTGACTGGATGGCTGCTGTCATTTCTCTTCCCGTGGGAGGGGAATCAGGGCTCTGTGCTCATGATTTCTCTCTGATCCATAGGTGTTCGAGCTGGTTCAGCCAGGACAGGAATCCCTCCTCCGCTGTCGTCCATCTACACCTGGGGGAGCGGGATCACCACCCCGCTCCGCCTGCCCATGCTTAACACCGAAGTGGTGCAGGTGTCTGCTGGCAGGACACAGAAGGCTGGGGTCACCAAATCAGGGCGGCTCATCATGTGGGAGGTGAGTGATGGGCAGCCTGGGGCAGGTGGTGGCCGCGGAAGCCTCGGATGTGCGATTTCTGGGGAGGAGACGTTTCTGTTCACTGCGTAGGCCCTGGCACTGCATCCCCCAGCACAGCAGTCCAGTCCAGGGTGCGGGTGACACTGCTGAGCCTGTGGGAAGGGGCTCATCTGAGTTCTCCAACTGTTGCTGCACAGAGGTGCAGCACCCGACGTGGCTTCTCTCCACCAGGCTCCCCCCATGGGTGCTGCGGGAGGCCCTTCTCTCCCAGGAGCCACCGAGCAGCTCCAGCCTCAGTTTGTGTCCCGATTTCTGGAGGGCCAGTCTGGCGTGACCATCAAACACGTGTCCTGCGGCGATCTCTTCACAGCCTGCCTCACAGGTGAGCGGCCGCCTCCTGCCTTCGCCTGGCTGAGTCCCAGACGCCTCTGCACGGCAGCTGGCTTGCAAACGCAGCGTGCCTGCCCGGGGAGCCTGCTCGGAGAGGAACCGCAGAGATGCACTGGGCTGCGGTGACACAAAGGCCTCCGCGGCCTCTCGTGTAACATCGGGGGCGGGTCAGGAATGGCAGGCATGGTCCTCCTATGATGCCACACTGGCCAACTCGGCCCCAAAGGTCTGTCTGGTGTGGGGAGAGCCACAGATTTGTTGTCCTGGCCGCACTGGTGTCACCTGAAGCTCGAACTGGCCTGTACGGTGGGGACTGCAATGTGAGGGGTGTCTGGGAAGCTCAGCTTTTTTCTGTCACATACTGTGTGACACAGACACAAGCCGTGATGGGCAGTGACTGGTGTTGCAGTGAGAAGTCAGAGCAAGCTCTTGCAAGGCCGGCTGTCCTTAGCTGCAGGAAGGCAGGGTCTGAAGCCCCCTTAGAGTGGGCCAGGAGGCATTCTGGCTGGGAGGGGAGCATGTACACCAGCCTGAGGCCGTGCTTGCGGAGCAAAGCCCTCCCAGTGGTCCTCTGGGAGCCCTGTTAGCACTTCTGCTGGGGATCAGGGCAGCAAATGGCAGCTATGCAATGGGCAAACTTTGTAGGCATGTTTGTCCTACCTGTCCATGGCATTTCCTGCCACCCCTCTGCTGGGCGGCTGCTCAGTGAGCGGCTCTGTGTATTTAACACCTTGACAGACCGTGGAGTTAGCAGCTCCCGCGTACACAGCTGCAATAATGTTATCTCAGTGCTCTCCTATCATCTGCTGTTTGTTTGGCGAGTTGTCACAGCACATCGAGGCTGTTGCTCTCAGGAAGCTCGCTGCGGTCTTCTGGGGCCCGCAGCGAGTTATGAGTCAGAGCGGGCCCAAGCAGAGCCGCTGTCCCGGGAGCCACGGGCAGCCCCACGGGCTGCGTGTGCCTTGCAGGGCCTCACATGTGCCAGTAACACGACTTCTTTCTGCTTTTCCAGACAGGGGGATCATCATGACTTTCGGCAGCGGCAGCAATGGCTGTTTGGGGCACGGAAACTTCACGGACGTAAGCCAGGTTTGTCAGGAGGATGCTGGGCGCGCTACTCCCCCAAGGTAGAGGATGGATCGTGCCTTCTGCGCCACGCGAGTGGGCTCACCCCAGCTCCAGGGATGCGCATCCCAGGCACGCTCTGGCATCCGACCATCTCCCCCTCCTCTCCCTGTCATTGCGGGTTTTAAAAGACCCAACCTGCCTCTCTTTTTCTCTCTCCCCCTACACAATGATCCCTTTGAGCGTGGGGGAAGTCAAGAGCTGCCTTGTGGTTGCTGTTGGCAGGCTCCCAGCTTGGAGGCTGCCTCCAATCACACACCTGCCTGCTTCACTCTTGGCCTGCAGCTGCCAGGGTTCACTGAGAAAAGTTATTTTTCAAAAGAGCCAGTATTTAAAGAAGAGCTGTGTGTTTCCGATTGGCTCGGAGCGCCAGGGCTGAGGGCCCATCACTCCCTTCCAGCTTCTTCCTTGCCTGCCCTCGGATGTGGCAGCAGCCGATGGCTTCCAGCCGAGCCCGGAGACTGGTGCCATTTGTCGCTGTGGTCAGATGGCTTGTTCGTTCCTGCTCTGTCCAGAGCTGAGCTGCTTGGTGCTTGTTGCTGGGGAGGGGAGACCAGCTGGGAGCAGCAGCCAGATCCCGACAAATGGCACTTTTCACGTGAAGATGATAATGAGAATGAGACTCGCTGTGGCGAAGTGTCAGATCTAACAGCAGGTCACAGCAGGGGCTGGGCGAAATGTGGAGATCCCGGTCTCCTCACGCCCTAACGAATATGTAGCCGGTAGCTCACAGCTCCTCTGCCCAAGAGCCTTTCAGCCAATGCATCCTGCACCAAGCCCCTGCCTGCTCAGAGCGTGCGTTAACAGCCCCTGGCACTCCCCACGTGGGCAGGGGGGCGAATCCCAACCCTTCGGCTGAACCTATTCCTTCTCCAAACCGTTGTGCTGGCTGCTTTCTTCCGCCCCAGAGATGTTTGCATTATCTTTTGTGCTGCATGCACGTAGTCTCTAAACCCTTTGAAGACTGTTTGGAACAAAAATAATTCTCTGGTGTTTGTGTTGGATGAAAACTGGGAGGCTGCCAGCGCTGTGTTGAGGCTGGGGGGCCGGGTGGGAGGGGTGGGAGCAGCATGGCAGGCTGGGAGGTCTCGGCTGACGGCTGCTGCTCTTCCCCTGCCAGCCCAAGATCGTGGAGGCCCTGCTGGGCTACGAGATGGTGCAGGTGGCCTGTGGCGCGTCTCACGTCCTGGCGATTTCCAACGAACGGGAAGTGTTTGCCTGGGGCAGGGGGGATAATGGTAAGAGATGTCTGCTTTGTAAAACAGGGCTTGTGCTTTCCATTGCCTGTTCCTACTCCCCTCGCTGGCCCTGCTTGCCCACGGTCTTCTCCAGATGTGCCAGGCTAGGCGGGTGTGGAAGGGTTGCAGCTGCTTCACTGCATACCAGGGCACCAGTGCTTTGGCTTTCACTGCCTTTCCTGGCGATAGGTCCTGGGCTGGGCTCTCGCAGCAGCTATGTTGATGCTGTTGCTCGTGGGGGTGCACTCAGGTTGTGCATTGCCATGAGCCGTGCCCTGCTTTCTCCCGCCTTCCAGGTCGGCTTGGGCTGGGTACCCTGGAGTGCCACAACTCCCCCCAGCAGGTCACGGTCCCACCGGAGCACGAGGCTCAGAGGGTCATCTGCGGCATCGATTCCTCCATGGTCCTCACAACGAAGAACCAGATTCTTGCTTGTGGGAGCAACAGGTAAGGGTGTCTGTGCTCCAGAGCTTGCCCATAGCCTCCTGGGCCTGTCCATCTGTGTCCAGCCCAGGAAGAGGGAGCAAGGGGCTCCAGACGACACCTCTGTGTGATCCTACTCCCCAGCATCTCGCTGCCGGTGGTGCGGTCATGCTAGGGCAGGGCTCGTCTGCGCCAGGCTGCATTCAGCCGGCTCTGAACTGTGCTTTTCCCCGTGCAGGTGTAACAAGCTGGGCCTAGACAGGATCAGCTCAGCAGAGGAGCCTTCACCAGAGGAGCAGGTGGAAGAGGCCACCATGTTCATGTGTGCCCAGTCGTCCCCCTTGAACCAAGAGCCGATTGTGTGTGCAGACATCGGTACAGCGCACTCGGCTGCAGTCACAGGTGAGGGCTGTGTGCCCAAATCCCTGAGGGGGGACCTGCATTTTTGCTGTCTTCCTCCTGCTTCCATTTCCCATGGGTGGAGGCTTCAGAGAGGCTCAAGAGGCAGCGTGCTTTCGATGTTGGAGCTCTGTGGAGTGGGATGTTCAGCGTGGTAGAGAGCAGTGGGGTTCAGGGGCTTCAGTGCGTCATCGGGTGACACCCAGTTGTTTTTCTCCTCTGTTGTCAGCTTCTGGCCAGTGTTACACCTTTGGGAGCAACCAACATGGGCAGCTGGGCACCAACTCCTCCCGCAACAGCCGCATACCCCACCTGGTTGTGGGGCTCCAGGCAATGAAGGTCACCGTGGTGGCTTGTGGGGATGCCTTCACTGTGGCCATCGGAGCAGGTGAGGCTGAAGCCCCCGTGCCCTGAGCTGCAGCAGGCCCTGGCTTTCCTCCGCCTGCAGTCCATGCTGTGGCCAAGGCAGGCCCTGCAGACAGCCCCGGGTGGTACCAGGGAGACGGGAGGCCTGTTTACGGGTGAGCTCTGTGTGCAGCAAGGCCTGTATATCCCTCTGCAGACGGCGAGGTGTGCACGTGGGGGAAAGGAGCCAGGGGACGCCTGGGCAGGAAGGATGAGGAAACGGGAGCGCCGAGGCCAGTGCAGCTGGAGGAGACGCATCCATACCTGGTGACCTCTGTAGCCTGCTGCCACGGGAACACACTGCTGGCAGTAAAGCGTGAGTAGAGGCTTTGCTACTGCGATTCCTGCCACGAGGGCCCAGCCAGACACAATGCCTTGTGACCGGAGCTGTACCGAGTAACCCTGGCACATAAACTCTGTGTTATTCCAGGCCCTCTAGAGCTGTAGATGAACAGAAATAACTTGAAGCCTATAAAAACTCTCCTTCTGCTAGGCAGCACTGTGACACTGCCTCTTCCACTGGGCTGGGGGAGTGGAGGGACGGCAGAGGCGACAAGTGGGCTGGCCAGGCTGCGGCCGGTGGGGAGCTGGTGTGCTGGCGGTCCACCAAGTATCCAAAAAGAGCATCTCTCTAATTGATGCTGCTGAAATAGAAACTGAGATTTGAGGCGTCATTTTGGCTGCTGGCTTTCCATTGTGGTTTGGAAAAGATAGCAATGGTTTTGTGGTTCTTCTCTGCTCGGGCCAAAGGCAGCATCGCTGTGCAGTTAAAACGTGCCCATGGCGTGACCTGCCCTTCCGTTGCCTGGGTGTACGATGGGAGCCTGGCCCACACTGCTGGAGGGGCCTTTCTTCCTCCTCTGCCGGGCTGATTATGGCCTCAGTGCCGGGCTGAGGGATTCCAGTCCCAGCCCACTTCAAGGAGGCTAATTATACCCCGGAGGGGAGGAGGCCCGGCTGACTGCCCCAGCGTAGCGCAGTCAGCCATGCCTCACGTTCCTCCCCCGTGAGCGCTGAGCTCTCACGTGATGTGTGCTGCCACGTGAAGGGGATGGGGAACGGCCGAGTCTCCGGGCTTGGGAGCAAGTAAGCATTTGTCATAGGAGTAAAAGTCGTTTGTTTCTGCAGGAAGGGTGCAGGCTGCTCTCCCCTTCCGCAGCCGGAGTCACCCTGTGCTCTGGGGCAGCTGGTTTGCGGGCTCCCACCTGCAGCACCGTAAGGTCAGGGACTGAGTGTGTGGCCCCCATCGTAGCCCTGATGCTGACCTTCTGCCCAGTCTGAAACTGCCACCCTCTTTCCCAGTGCTGGAAGTACAGTCTCAGCAGCAGCGGTGTCAGGGCAGCAGCCTCGCCTGCGCCAGCATCCCTCAGTAACCGGGGCGCAAAAAGCATCGAGAGCTCTGTAAAAAGCTATGTTCTGGCTCTGGAGTTCCCCGCAGCTCGCTCCGCCTGGGAACCTCTCCAGAGAGAACACGAGAGCTGGTGACACTTTTGGTGCCGTTGCCGCTGTCGGCTCTGGCTGTGATCTGGCCCGGAGAGGGTGCTGGCACAGGCGAGCGGCGCTCCATCTGTGGGGCAGCAGTTCTGCTCCGCTCTGCGGTTTCCTCCTGTGCATCCAACGCTGTTTTTAACTGGCTTGGGCTTCTGCCCGCTTTATCGTGAGGCCGTTGCCGCACCCTTCTCTCAATCACACTGCAAACACAGGGATAACTGGGAGAAACCAGGCATGAGGAGAGGAGGGTGCAAGCCTCAAGAGATGGCGTTTCCTCCTGCTTGGGCTCCACGTGCTGGGCACTGCCTCCTGCTCATGCTGCTGCTGGGGTCTGGTGGTGGGACAGGGATTGCGGTGCCCGTCTCTTGGGTGCCTGGCCTGCGTGGGGCAGGGCACTGCTCCCTAGAGCTTCGAGGTAGTGGTTTATGGCTTATTTTTGGTCCTTGCCCTTTGTGTTTCAGCTGCTGTGGAAGAGTCACCTTCCCAGTGAGTCTGAGCTGAGAGGGGCCATATCCAGCCTCGTCGTATAGATGCGGAGGCACCCCCAGCCGCCCGGCGCGCCCGTCCTTCCTGCTGCCTGCCACAGCATGGCTCAGACCTGCGTCCCCGGACTCGGGGAGCTCCTCAGCTGCGCCCCGAAGGCAGCGTCTGGAAACAGGGAGCTCCTAACGATGGTTCCCACGGAACCGGAGCTGGTCTCGCTTATCGGATCCACGAGGGTCGCTGTGAACCTCCAGCGCCCGAGAGCTGCTGCCCCAGCCGTGCCATGGGGCCGACATCCCCGGAGCTCCGGTGCTGCTGTCAGGGGGTTGCGCTGGGGCTCTGCCCATCCCCACTGGAAGTGCCGGAGTAGAAGGGCGAGGAGCACAGAGGTTGTTTTCCCCCGTGGAAACTGTCTCTAGTTACAAAGCCCAGGCTGACAGCTTGGTGTCTGAGAGAGCTGTCAGCCTTTGCACAGCAGCGTCTGGAGTCAGAGCCCCAGGCGCTACGCTGGGTGACTAAGTGCAAACCTCTTTTCTAATTAGAGAAGTCTGTCCGTTCCCAACCCCCCCTTAAAACATTTTACCCATTTGTTGAGCTGTTCATCACGCGTCCGAGGGTCCTGGCCTGCACGGCTGGCTGAACCCGGCGCGAGCAGCCTCTCTGTGCCGCGCAGCCCGGCTTGCTTTCCCAAAATGCCGCCTGGAGCTTTCCAATTACCGCCTCCCCTCGCCCCAGGGGCTCCCCGGAGGATCCTCCAGCTGACATTTGTCCTCAGGCCCCTAAATCCTGCTGCTGACCAGCTCACTGGCTCCCAGCTGAGCTAGCAGAAGGCAGCAAAACACCACTAGCGATTGTCAGTAATTGAAGTTTTTTAACCCAGATCTCTCCAGGGAGATGATGAGTTTTCACCAGGGATCCTTTCTGCAGGCAGGAGGGGGCATATCACCATGTCACAGGCAGGAGTTACGGTTTTTTATCTCCAGAAGGGTTGTTTCCTTCCCTTTCCTTTTTTTTGTCCCCCTCCTCTTTTCTTTTTTTAACTTACATCTGCCCTGGGCCATTTTTTGATGAGCTTCTGTCTCTGATCTGTCTGACATTGCAAATGCTCTTGCCTTTCACATCCATCTTTGTGCTGTTGCCAATCTGTTGTGTATAAAGTCAGTGCTTTCATAAGCTGGCTGAGATGAAATCTCTCTAATTATTTTTGTGATTCTTTCCTGTTTTCAATGAGGGAAACCTCGCCGGGCTCTGGTAGAAGCCGACTGATCCCTCTGTCATGTGAAAGGTAATGAATTTCTGCAGGTCTCCTGCGCTTTCCTCCCTCGCCTCCCAGGCTCCGGCTGGGGCAGGGAGCAGGTCCCGTCCGGCCGGGAAAGGCGTGTGCAGCTCTGACTGCAGACGCGGCTCCTGGCAGGGTGGGTGCACGGGTTTTTCCCTGCCGTTTTTGTTTCTTGCGGAGCTGCCTTTTCAGGCGGTTACACCCTGCTATCCCAGGAAGCTGACTTGTGTTCAAAGGCTCTGCCAGTCCCTTGGCACTCGCCTTGTGCTGCCGGTTACGGGGACGGCCCCGGCTGCCTGGTGTCGGGGACGGCGTCCTCCACTCCCAGACCAACCTGGGCACCAGGGGAATCGCAGAGCTGGGTTAAATTGAGTCAAAGCCCCTCTGGGCCGCTGCCATCCCTGCGCTGAGCTGTCGGCAGCACCAGCTCCTACAGCAATGGTGAAATCTCACATGGCTGCGTCGTGCTCAGCTCTTGGGCCTCCCCCTTACCCCCCCCCACATGCAAGCACATCCCAGAGGAAGGGTCTCTCGCCGGGCCGGCTGGACGGAGATCTCTGCCACCCTTTGCCTTGTCAGTGGTGGCACTGAAATGCCACCGCTACAGGGGATGCGCAGCCCGGGGAGCCGGGCTCTCCCTGCTCCACCTGGGCTGCCGAACCCAGGGGTGAGCCCCTGGCAGCCCCCCTGTTCCCGCTGATGTGCTGGCGTTAGGTGGGCTGTTTTATGGCTTAACAATGCCCTTGCACGGCGGTGCCGGGGCTGGAGGTGTCACCGGCTCGAATATTGGGACCCCTCGCTCAGGGTAGGGGGAACCAGTGCGAACCAGCGCGCTCTGGGCTGGGCCGGGGGCTCGCGGCGAGGGCTGGAGCCCTCGGGATGTTGCAGCCTGTGCACTTGGTGCACGAGTTCAGCTGTGAAGCCCAGCGAGATGATTTGAATAATTTAATACCGGGCTGTGACCAAGCCTGGCGCAAGGGTAAAGGAAACAAAGAGGCCCCCAGCCCCGAGCAACAATAGCTCTTGAAACGACAAGCCGAGGCATGTCCGCGCTGCCGCAGGCAGAGAGCAGCCCCGGCAAATAGGCCAGTTGCATTCCTCACGTCTGCTGCTTTGTTTCCCTGCAGAAGCTCCCGGTGAAAACTGCCGGTCTTGGGGCTTCTCCCTTTATCCTTGTTTCTGTTCCCCCCGCGTCTTGCGGAGCTGCCGGTGGTGGATCAGCCGCGTCCCGGTGGCTCTTCCCGCTAAGGCAGGCAGGGCTGAGAGGGAGCGGGTCAGGGAGGCGATGCGGGGGTGAGGCTGCTGCTCCCGCGGGTGCGGGTCCCCGCTGGTCCCTGTCACCCAGCGAGAGCCCGTCCCTGCTCCCCTCCTCGATGAGATCCCGCTGACCTGGGGCCATCGCTGCCAGCGGGAAACAGCCCAGCCCGCCCGCTGATCCCAGAGCTGGTTCGATTTGATTTAATTCTGGCACCTCTGTTGTGGTCGTAGCCCCGTTCCCACGAGGCTTGGCAGAAGGTGCGTCTGCCGGCCGTCTGTCCAGCCACCTCGCTGCCCTCACCCTCCCGCCTTCCCTGGGCACAAGTCCCCAGAAGCAGGGAGAGGACCCTCCCCGCTCCTTTCCCCGGGGCGAAACGCTCCACCTTGGCTTCTTTAGAAGCCGGAGCGTCGGTTTTCTGTCCCTCCCATTGAAGTTAAACCCAGGACAGAGGGACGGAGCCAGGGTGCAGGGCAGGGAGCGGCCAGGGAAGGAGGCAGGAGGCCTCCCTGAGCCCAGATGGCTTCAAGGCCTGACCTGTCATGGGGGACAGAGAACATACCGCCTGCACAAAGGGGACTTGCCCAGCCCAGAGGTTGAGCGTCGCCTTTGTGTGAGACAAACGCCCGGCTGCGATGTTGAGCGCGGGGAGGGCGTTCGTTAGGGAGAGGGGGAAAAGGAGGGGAGCTTTGTTTGCAGGGTCTGACACCTCCCAGCCGTCCTGCCGGCACAGCCAGCGCCTTCAGATGGCTTTGTCAGCTCCTGGCTAATTAGCGGAGATGCTCTTTGGTGAGGTTAGGAAAGAAGAATTTTTAAAACATCAAAGAGAAGCAGTAAATAGTGATAAAAACGCTTCTGTTTCACGCCTGCCATCAGAGACGGGCTTTCTAAGCCTGTGGGAGTGGTGTGTCCTGTGCCTTTGGCGGGGGTCCCAGCAGCCCCATGGCCCCGTGGGTCAGCACCCATGGGGCCAAGGGCCAGCCTGTTGGTCCGGTAGCGGTGTCCAGGGAGGGTTTTTAGGCAGGACCCGGTCGCAGGGTGCTGGGACGGGTGTCTTGGGCTGTGCCTTTCTCTTGCTGGGAGGTGAGCCTGGCTCCAGGGCGCTTCATGGCAGAACCAGACCAACCCGCAGGGCTGCTTGTAGGTCCTGCCCTGGGGGTCACAGCTCTGAGCAAACCGGGGACACCTCAACCCCTGGCTGCCACCCCAGACAGCTTGGCGGTGCCCGGCACACCCCGCTGCTCTCTGTACGGTTGCCCACTGTCGTTTGTTTTCACGTGTTGGGTTTCCAGGCTCTCTGGCAGCTGGTTAAAGTTTAGCTTGCTGCTCCCCACTGTCGGAGCAGGCTGCCAGCTCATCACATCCCTTGGAAAACACCCCACGGTAGCCGTTCACGCTCGACATACACCGGCACGAGCGTCCCGGCGTCAGGAGCTAAAGCCCCGCTGCAGCTCGGGCCGTGGCAGGGTAACCGGTTATCCCTCAGGGTAACCCCAGAAATCAGCCACCCTTCTCCGCGGCTCCGGCAGTGAGCGCAGGCAGGCTGCCTCCTTCCCCCCCCCGGGCTGCCGGAGGATTTTATTTTAAGCAGAGCCTCTTGGGGAGAAGGGTAACGTGAGCTCCTTGAGTGACAAGTGATAGAGCTTGACTTGCTCAGCGTGTCCCCCAGGAATCCCTCTCCTCTGCCATTTGCTAATTGAAAACTGCTAACATTTGGGTCTGGAGCAACTGCCGCCCTTAATGGGAAGCTGGCTGGAGCGCGCGTTGGTGGGACTAACACATGCTCGCAGCCTGTCATCTGCTCGTCGCCATCTCCAGGGAAAGGGGCAAATACTCCCATATGCTGCTCCGGTTTCTGAAAGAGTGAAGTGGGGGCTGGAGCCAGACGGGTTTTTCTTTTATTCTCCCTCCTCCGAGCCCTCGCTAGGAGGTTAGACACCACGGGCTGGAGGGCTGCAGCCTGCGGCACAAGCTCCGAGCACCAAGAAGCCGTGGGAGTGCAGGGTCCTGTGGTGCTGGGGGGGAGCTCAGGGCAGCACCTCCATGTCCTGCTCTGCCATTGCCCAGCTCATGCCGTGGGTGGTGGCTGGGACACAGGTCGCTCTCTGGGGCAGGGGTGGGTGTGGGAGCCGTCTCCCAGCCCATCCCCCCCAAGGCCTCGCTCTGGGGGGAGCATGGGGCTACTGGGGCTGAGCCAGGGCTGCCAGGGAGGGGACACAGGGTGGGCGAGGACAGTGGGGTGTGCGCCCCCTCCCTGGTGTGTGCCCCCTCCCCACAGCCAGAGCCCAGCCCTGGGCCAGGGGAGGCTGCGGCTGGGCTCGGGAGGGGCTCTGCAGGTTGTGCACAAGCCCCTGGGGTGGCTGGGTGTGATATGGGGGGTCCGCACACCCTGGGGGTGGCTGTGCATAATGTGGGAGTCCCAGGGATGTCTGCGCATGATGTGGGCCTCCCCATGCCCCTGGGGGTGGCTGTGCGTGATGTGGGGGCTCCCGGGGGTGGCTGTGCGTGATATGGGGCTCTCCAGACCCCGGTGGTTGCTGTGTGTGATGTGGGGGTCCCCAGACCCCCGGGATGGCTGTGCATGATGTACGGAGGGGACCCCGTGCTCCCCCGGTGGTTGCTGTGCGTGATGTGGGGCTCCTGGGGGGGGGCTGTGCGGGATGTGGGGGTCCCGGGAGTGTCTGTGCGTGATGTGGGGCTCCTGGGGGCGGCTGTGCAGGATGTGGGGGTCCCGGGAGTGTCTGTGCGTGATGTGGGGCTCCTGGGGGCGGCTGTGCGGGATGTGGGGGTCCCGGGAGTGTCTGTGCGTGATGTGGGGCTCCTGGGGGCGGCCGTGCGGGATGCGGAGCCCCCCCACGCCCCCGGGGGCGGCCGTGGCCGGCGCGGTGCCCCGCGCTGGCGGGGTGCGGGGCGGGGGGAGGCGGGGCCGGGCGCGGGGCGGTCTCAGGCCGCTCCCACCGCCCCGTCCGGCCCCCGGGCGGAGCCGGCGCCGAGCGCGGAGCCGAGCGGGGCCGAGCGGGACGGCGCGGGGCCGGGGCCGGGCTGCGGGATGCCGGGCTACGACTACAAGCTGCTGGAGCGGCCGCGGCGGCGGGTGCTGTGCCCGCTCTGCGGGAAGCCCATGCGGGAGCCCGTCCGCGTCTCCACCTGCGGCCACCGCTTCTGCGACACCTGCCTGCAGGAGTTCCTCAGGTGAGCTCCGCCGTGACGTCAAGGCCGCCCCGCCATGACGTCACGCAGCGCACCCCTTCTTCCACCCCCCCCCCCCCCCCCAGATGCGGGGTTCCGCACCCCTGGGGGCGGGGGGGACGGTCCCGGGTGTCGCTGGCGGGTGCGGGGCCGCCCCGCACGCCGGGGTGCCCCGGGGAAGGGGTGCGGGGTGCCCCGGGGTGCCCCGGGCTGCGGAAGGAGTGCAGGGTGCCGCGAGGTGCCCCGGGGTGGGGAGTGCGGGGTGCCCCGAGGGTGCCCCGGGTCGAGGAGGGGGTGCGGGACGCGCCCAGCCCGTGACAGCCGCCCCGCGGGGTGCAGCGGCCCGTGGCCCCTCTCGGTGAGGAGGAGGAGGAAGAGGAGGAAGAGGAGGGCCGGGTGAAACCCGGAGCGGCGAGTTTCGAGCGCTTGTCAAGATTTACGTTTAACTCCTTCCTGCCCCGGCCCCGCCGGTAAAGCGACCGAGGGGGTGGGGGGACCCACGGGTGAGCGTGACCCGGCCGTGGGTGCTCGCTGGGAGTGAAAGAATGGGGCCCCTTCCCACTCCCACCCCCCGCAGCGGTCTGGCAGCCCCCGGCCCAGGTACCGGCTGCCTGCTCTTGGCCGCCGTGCCCGCTGCGGGGCCGGGGGTCTCACGGGGGGCACGGCGAGGGGGTGTCCGTGCCCCCCGGGCCGGGCGTGCAGCGGTGCGGATCGTCACCCTGCGGCCCGGTTTCCGCTGCCGCCTCCGGCTGCGCCTCACCCCACCGAGACGACCTTTGCCCGGGCCGGGGGCCCCGCGGGCACGGCTGCTGCGGGCTGGTTTCTGTGAAACCAGGCGTTCCCGGGGCCCACGCCAGCCAGCGACCCCGCACCCCTCCCGCAACCACCCCACGGGCACCCCGGCTCTAATGGAGCAGCTGGACACCGGGGTCCCCCCCAATGAGCCCCTCTGTTTGCACCAGATCAGGTTTGGGGGTCTCATGGGCTGAGCCAACCAGCCCTGCGTGGTGCCGGGGTGGGTGCTGGGGGTGTCAGGGGGTGCTGGGAGGAGCCAGGGCGTCCCCCGACCCATCACCTCGCTGCACCCCAGCACACGGCGAAGGTCAGAGGCAAGGACGGGTCCCCCCCGGGCGCTGCCTCAGCACATTCCCTGCCCGGCCGAGCGTGAGGAATGGGGAGGCTTTGTCGGGGATTAGGCGCTGGCTTTGGGTTGCCATCCCACTTCCCCGCTAGCCGCAGCACCCCGACACCGTGCATGGGGTGCAGGCAGGGCTGGCTGGCCCCAGAGAGGGAGCAAGGCGATGCCAGCCGTGGGGCGATGCCAACCATGGAGCGATGCCAACCGTGGGCGATGCAGGCTGTGGGCTCCCCAGAAAGGGCTGGGTGCCCAACCCCAGCCGGGAGCAGCTTATCTCGGCAGGTGCCTGGTGACTCTCACAGAAACACCCTGTGTGAACAGACCGGGCACGTGGCAGGGCTGGATGCGGCCGTGCCCCGCGGGGGTCACACCCCAAAGCGCTGGGCTGGTTTTCCTGGCAGTCACTTGGTCCCCCCCCAGCACGGGCGTTGTGGCTGCGGGGGATGTCACCGCGCCGTGCCTGGGTATCCCAGGGCAGCACGTTCCCGGAGGCACCGCTGGCTCCGTCCTACCATCTCGCACCCACTTGGCAGCCCCGGCCAAGGCCGCACCAGCGCCTGCCAAGGCCGCGCGGCGATTAGATGTGCGGGGGCTGCGTGCGGGCAGCATGACTTTGCGGCCTTATCCAGAGCCACCTCGGGGACACCCGGGGTCCCTGCGTGTCCCTGGTGTGTGTCTCTGTGGGCAGCACCCACGGCCTCGCGCCCCAGAGTCCATCGGGCTGTTTGGCCCCATCCACGTCCCTCCACCCAACGCTGCCCCTCCGCAGGTCGGGGCTGAGCGGGACCATTCCCACCTCGGGAGCACCACCCCGTCCTGGGGGCCCAGCAGGATGGGGACCCCTCCAGAGCGGCTGCCTGGCCCCCCTGCCCAGTCCCAGCTCACTGCAGTGGCTGGTGGGGCCGTTTCCTGCGGAGCAGGAGCCCCGGGGCCACACATCCGGGCTGCACATCTGGCGCCCAGCTGTTGCCCCCCCGCTGCCCCCATCCTGCCTGGGCCCCAGCACCTGGGGCTGTGGGCGCCCGTGGCCTCCGTCAGCACCGCTCCTGCCCAGCCACCGGCACCCTGCCTTAATCCTGGGGGGCCTGGGTGGGTGAGGGGGTTGTGGGGGCTCCAGATGGTGCCATGCTCGCAGCGGCTGGCCCAGGCCCCCAGGGGACAGTGGCTGCTGTGCCTGGCTTTGGCGGGGGTGGGGGTGGGGGGCTGCCTGGGGGTGCGTCTGGCGGGGGCATTTCCCAGCTCAGACAGATGGAGCGGGATTAGAGCCACGGCTCCCCCGAGGGTTGCGGCTGGATTTGGCACGGGGTGAACACTCAGCGGCGGAAGGGCAGCGCCGATGTCCTGGGGTGGGATGGCGGGGACCCCATGGGACATCGTGGCTCCCTGGGGACACGCCGTTCCCCAACCCCGAGTGATCCTGACCCCTCTCTGTGTCTTGCAGCGAAGGCGTTTTCAAGTGCCCAGAGGACCAGTTGCCCCTGGATTATGCCAAGGTGAGGCCAGCACCTGGCTGGGGTACCCTGCTCTGGGGGGGGACGCCCCCATCACCTGTGCCCCCCACCAAGGGCCCAGCCCCGGGCTCCGCACACCTGCCTGGCACAGCCGCGCCAGCCTGGCACAGCCGCCCCGGCCTGGCACAGCCGCCCCCTGCGGAAGCAAGAGCCCTTTGTGCCGCGGGGCCGGGGGAACGGAAACCCGCTCCCGACAAAGGGCGCTTGTTCGTGTGCCGGCGGGGGGGATCCGGCCGCGGGCAGCGTGCCTGCGGCTGCCGGCCAGGCTGGGCTGGGCTGGGGGCTCCGTGTGCCCCCGCAGCCTGGCGCGGGATGCTGACGCCCCGGTGCCGCCTCCCCAGATCTACCCCGACCCGGAGCTGGAGGCGCAGGTGCTGAGCCTGGCCATCCGCTGCATCCACAGCGAGGAGGGCTGCCGCTGGAACGGGCTCATCAAGCACCTCCAGGTAGGGTCCGGCAGGATGCGGTGGGGGGGCCCAGGCTGCACCCCACAGCACCCCCCTCACCACCTTTATGCCCCCCAGGCCCATCTTGGCACCTGCGGCTTCAACGTCATCCCGTGCCCCAACCGGTGCAGCACCAAGCTGAGCCGCCGCGACCTGCCCGAGCACGTCCAGCACGGCTGCCCCAAGCGCCGGGTCAAGTGCGAGTTCTGCGCCAGCGACTTCACCGGGGAGGCCTTCGAGGTGGGCGCTGGGGGGGGCACCATGCCGGGGGGCATGGCCGTGGTGGGGACACCCTGGGGGACACAAATGATAGGGGTTTCAGGGGGGCATGGCCCGGCTGGGGGCACCAGGGCGGGGTGTAGCCAGGTTGGGGGGGTGCAATATGGGGTGCAGTGTGGGGACCTAGATGGGCTGCAGGGCACCATGGGGACGCAACCTGACCATGGGGATGGAGCTTGGGTGGGGGACACCATGGAGGACACAGCCTGGCTGTGGGGGGCACCGCATGTGCCCGTCCCGGGCAGGGCTGGCGTGGGCAGCAGGAAGATGACGATGCTGCTGTGGTCCCCAGAGCCACCAGGGCACGTGTCCCCAGGAGAGCGTGTACTGCGAGAACAAGTGCGGGGCCCGCATGATGCGGCGCCTGCTGTCCCAGCACGCCCTGGCCGAGTGCCCCAAGCGCACCCAGCCCTGCACCTACTGCACCAAGGAGTTCGTCTTTGACACCATCCAGGTGAGACAGGGTCCACGGGGACCCTCGCCCCGCCGGCTGCCGGCCCCGGCTGACGGCCACCCTCTGTCCTCAGAACCACCAGTACCAGTGTCCGCGGTACCCCATGCCCTGCCCCAACCAGTGCGGGACGCCCAGCATCGCCCGGGAGGACATGCCCACCCACCTCAAGGAGAGCTGCAACACTGCCATGCTGCTGTGCCCCTTCAAGGAAGCTGGCTGCAAGCACCGGGTGAGTGTGTCACCATGCCACCGTGCTGGTGTCCCCATGGCCATCCCGCCCTGGCATCCCTAACATCCCCACCATGGCGTGTCTGTGCCCCACAGCGTCCCCACACCTCTCCTGCCCTGACACCTGTCCCATCCCCTGCGGCGTCCCAGTTCTGCTCTGTCCCAGCTGTGTGGCTCCGTGGTGTCCCCTTCTTTGTCCTGCCTCACCCCTGTGGCGCTTTGCCACCCAACTGTCCCCACGCCATCCCAACCAGGTGTCCCCACAGCACCCCTGTGCCGCCCTGCTCCAGTACCCCCATACTCCAACAGCATCTCCCTGACACGCCCACGGCGTTCTTCTCCTGCCCTGTCCCACCCCATGTCCCCACGCCGTCCCGTGCCCCCGGCACCCCCCCGATGACGTCCCGCTGTCCCCGCAGTGCCCCAAGCTGGCCATGGGCCGGCACCTGGAGGAGAGCACCAAGGCCCACCTGGGGATGGTGTGCGCCCTGGTGAGCCGGCAGCGGCAGGAGATCCTCGAGCTGCGGCGGGACGTGGAGGAGCTGTCGGTGAGCAGCGACGGGACCCTCATCTGGAAGATCGCCGACTACGCCCGCAAGCTGCAGGAGGCCAAAGCCCGCAGCAACTACGAGTTCTTCAGCCCCCCTTTCTACACCCACAAGTACGGCTACAAGCTCCAGGTCTCGGCTTTCCTCAACGGCAACGGGAGCGGGGAGAGCAGCCACCTCTCCGTCTACATCCGCGTGCTGCCGGGCGAGTACGACAACCTGCTGGAGTGGCCCTTCTCCTACCGCGTCACCTTCTCCTTGCTGGACCAGAGTGACCCCTCGCTCTCCAAGCCCCAGCACATCACCGAGACCTTCCACCCTGATCCCAACTGGAAAAACTTCCAGAAGCCGGGGGCTTCGCGCAGCTCCCTGGATGAGAGCACCCTGGGCTTCGGCTACCCCAAGTTCATCTCCCACGAGGACATCAAGAAGCGGAACTACGTGCGGGACAACGCCATCTTCATCAAAGCCTCGGTGGAGATCCCCCAGAAGATCCTGGCCTGAGCCCCGCTGCCCCGGGGGGACAGGACCCGAGCCGGGCGCCCACCCTGGGGTACCCCACATGGTGCTGAGCCCCTGCCCGCAGCCGGTGCCCCCGGCCCGGGGATGCCGCCGTGGCCGCAGCCGCTGGCTCTCAGGTAGGCAGGGGCTGGGGCTGCCCCTTTCCATGTCCCTCCCGGGGCTGGGACCCCGCTGCAGCCCCAGCTGCCCCCCCCCAGAGCAGCCCCTTCTCAGGTGCCCAGGTGTGCCGAGGGGGCTGGGCCCCCCACGCCTCTCACCGGGGCGCCCGGCCGCCCCCGCCAGCCTCGCTGGGGACCCTGCGGGACCCCACTGCCCAGAGCCATATTTTGTAAGCTGGTGCCCCCCGGGAGCACGGTTGTTATTTATTACCCCGGGCCGGGGCCTGCTGCCCCCTCCCCACCTCTTTTTTTTTTTTCAATAAAGTTTTCTTGTATTTATTACGGCTGCCTGAACCTCCTTCCTCCGCCTGGCCGGGGCCTGGGGGGTGGGGATGACACGGGACCCCTGTCCCCAGCCCCTGCCGGCCCGGGGGTGTAGCCGTGGGTGCTGGGGACAGGGAGAGCCAGGCTGGGCTGGGGGGCACGGCGGGGGGGTAATCCCTGACCCACATCCCAGCAGCAGACGGGCTCAGATGGAGCCGGTTAATTCGGTAATCGCCGGCAGTGGGGACAGCAGGGGAGGGGGTGTCACCAGCCCCGGGGTGCTGTTGTCCTGCAGCCCCGCCCCATCCCCATCCCAGTCTCACCATCCCTTCGTTAGCTCTGGGGCAGTTACAGCCCTGGGCGGGGGGAGGCAGGGATGCGGAGCAGAAATGGGTGGGTGGGCAATGGCTGGAGGGGCACCAGGGCAGGTTGGGGGGGGCCCAGCTGGATCCGGTCCCAGGTGTTTGTGTTCGTCCCCCCCCCCAAATCACCCCAGCAGCAATGGGGGGGGTGGGGTGGGGTGTCACCATCTCCGCAGGCTAATCCCACAATTGCATTAGTGCTGCTCCAGCTTAACACAATTAGCCCCTAATTAGCTGCACCCTGTGGCCCTGGCTGGGCTGGGGGGGGGCACCCGCTGGCCCTGGGGAACGGGGTGAGCCTCCTGCCCATACTGGTGCCCAGTTCTTGCCCCTACTGGTGCCCAATGCCTTTCCTAGAGTGGAGCCGAAAGCAAAGCCATACTGGTGCCTGATGCCCACCAGTCCTGGGGCCCAGTGCCAACCCCCACCGCTGCCCGGTTCCTGTCCATACTGGTGCCGCTGCTTGCCCTGTGCTGCTGCCCAGTGTCGGCCCATTCTGGTGCCCAGTATCAGTCTGTACTGGCGCCCAGTGCCATCCTGCCGCAGGGAGCCCCGCGCAATGCCCAGGCTGTGCCCCGGGGATGGCCGAGCGGCACCGCAGCCCCCCCCCCCACCCCGATGGCATTCACCGGTGCCAAACCCCGCTGCTCTACGGCACGTTCTCCCGTTATTAGTTCTTTTCTCCTACAGAGCCATAACCTGCTTTTTGCCCTGGTTCGGCCTGACGTGGCCTGAGCTACATCAGGGCAAAAGCATCAGCCTGACCTGCATAGATTTTATTTATATATATTTTATTTTTATATTTTATTTATTATATACATTTTATTTCTATAGTTATGTGTACACACACACAGAGCACAGGACCGGTCCTGTTCCTGTAGCCAGGCCACACAGCAGCACGTTGGCAGCCTCTTGTCGCACTCCAGTCACCTTATTTAAAAAACCCCAACAATCCGTAGATTATTTACTGTAGATTAAATCACTGTTGTGGCAAAGCGGTGCCGGTGAGAGCCTGCATGGCACCCCCTGGCTGTGCCCATTGAAAGCCCGGTGCCGGGAAGCCACGCTGGGAGCAGAGAGGGAAAATAAACCCAGGGAGCCGGCGAGCGTGACCCTGCCCTGCCTCAGCCCCATTTGCGGCCCTCTCTGCCGTCCCTGCTTGGGTCCCACCCCCCCACCGATCCCCCCCCATTTTTCTTTTCCCCTCGCCGATCATAAACGCGGCCTCTGCCGTCAGGCGCCGCTCGCCCGCGGTGCCCAGCCCCGCACGGCTGCGCCCGGGGCCACGGCGCCCTGCGGCGCCCGCCTGGAAATGTCAGCTGGATCTTGGAGCTCCTCTTAACCGTCTTAAAATGGGTGGTGATGTAGGGGGGGTGGGTGTGAATCCGCTGCAAGACCCGGGTTGTGAAGCTGGGGGGGGTGAGGCTCTTAATATGGATGGAGGGGGGGAGAAAAAAAAAATCAATTTGCTGCTAAATTTAGCTTCAAATATTAGGTTTAAAAATAAACTTCCTGGAAAGTTGTTGGTTTGATGCTTTATTCCAAAAGCCCAGACCCTGCCAGCTTGCTCCCTGCTGCATTGCCCCAACGGGGCTTGGATGCTGGCTGGGTATCGCACAAGATGCTCAAGCGTTATTAAATGCCCTATAAGTGGAGGAAGCCCCCGGCCCGGCTGGCAGGGGCCGGCGCTGGGCTTGGTTAAGCCCCAGCCACGCTGGCGCTGCCCTTATCGAACCAAACTCCAACGCCTGCTCACCCCTTACCCCGCCTTTGGGGTGCAGACGGGGAGAATTTTTGGCAAAACCCACGTCATCTACTGCTCCGGCGGTGGAGCCCCGGTTTGTGCTGATTATTGACGCTTCTTAGCCGAGACGGCTGAACCAGACATTAATATTTCATCAGGAGAAAAATGCAAGACAAATTTGCTCTTCACATCCTTTATTAAAATTCCGGCTGGGCCTAAAATTGAAATTAACTTAAACTAATTAGATAAACTACTCCAGTAATTTTATTGCAGTTTGGCCTTGCTGAGCACTGGAGGAGCAGGCGAAAGGCGGCCGTTGCTCGGTGTCCGCCGTGAGCGCCCCGCGCCAGAAGGCGAGGAGCTGACTTCAAAGCGCCCCTTTCCCTTGGCTCCCCACCCCCACGTGACCCTCCAGGACCCCCCCATCGGGCAGGACTTTTTTCAGCTCTGATTTATTTTTTGCAGCCCCTGCAGCCGTCGCTCCTCCACCGTGAGACAATGTGCCGCCGGCGACGGACACCTCGGCGCGGTGCCTGCCTCGGGCCAAACTCAACGTTCGCATCCCCCCCACCGTCTACCCGGGTACGGTGAGCTCAGTGTAGGGGGGAAAGCAAACACAGCAATTAAATCTTTGGAAGAAATCCCTGTTTCGCCCAAAAGGAGGAGTTCTAAAAGGCTGAATCTTAGTCTGCCGGCTGCCAGAAGCCTTCGGCGCGGTTACTGCGGCAGCAGGTAGCTCCACAGCGGGGGCAGCAGCTGCTCACGCCAAAGTCCTCGCTGGCTCGTTATCGCACCAGCGCTTTGCTCCGGGTCTAAGCGCAAAGGCAAGGTAGGCGTCTCCTGAAGAAGCTTTGCAGGAGGGATTCCTCCCGTTGTGGGGTACAGATGAAGAACCCAGACACCGAAGGCGCTCCAGCGATGCAGAGTCAAAGGGTGGGTGGAGGGAGCGGCTGCTCTCGGCACGGCCTTTCGGGATGCTAGAGCTCTTCCCAGCTAAGCTCAGCTGGGCTAAGCTGCCTGGTTTAGCCCAAATTCCCGGGAAAGCATGTGGGAACCCAGAAATGGTACCAAAGAGTGTCTGGGGAGCGCTGGCATCAGTACGAAAGGCAGTGCTTTGCCGTCAGAGGGTTTCTGACACTCGGCTGTCGGCACCAGCGCAGAGATGGGCTTCGCGCGGTTGCGTCCCTCTTAGCGACGCAAACACGCGGATTAAATCAGATGTACGCTCACGGGAAAGGGGAGAAAACCCTCGCGGCTCCTGGCTTCCAGAAGGGGTCTACAAACGTTATGAATCCCCTTGAAAACTTTGTATTATGGCGTGAATAAGCAAAACCCTGTGTTTCTGACACACGCCACGGGGTCAGCGCTCTGAAGGGCACGAGCCTCCAGGTCCAGCTTATGGAGCACCCCCATGTCTCCCCTGGCCAGGGGAAGCAGCCCTTGAGGGCACGTGGCAGCCCCAACCCTCGCAGCCGTTGCCAAAACTCTCTCCGAGTTCACCCCGACAGCACTTAAACCGCCGCCGCCTCCTTTTTTAAAATAATCATTTCAGCACCTTTCTGGCTCTCGGATTTTGTAGTTCTTGTTTTCCCAGGCCTTCTCAGTGCTCTCACGAGAGAAGGGCAGCCAGGCCGTGCCCGACGCATTCATACCCCAGAAACCCACGGGGACCCTTCCCCGAATTCCCTCTGGGACAGGCACCCGCCCCGCGCCGCCGCCCAGGGCCAGGCGAGCCTCACGCGCTCGCGCTGCATCGAACAAGGGCGGCGGGACCAGGTCTCTCCCTCTCTTTTATTCTTCCTGTGGACCAAAAGAAACCACGCTAGCTCCTACCCGTAGCACATAAGCAGCAGCGTTTATCATCAGTCTGGGGTTTAATGAAATACAGCAGCAATTCCCAGTTCTCTCCCCGGCGAGCCCCAGCAAACATTTCCGTTGGGTTTCTGAGGGAGCGGCCGAGTCCCACGGGGGGGGACTTTCACATCGTAAGCTTAAAGAAAATTCACGAGCGTATAAAATGTTAACTTTGGGCTGTAACAAACCGGGCTTGCGACTGAACAGCTTCAAAGCTCCTGCTCCAAAGACAAGCCGTGTCAGAGATGGAAGCTTCCTCGTGGAAGGGTTTACACCACTTTCATGTTTATCCCCCCTAGGATCTTTCTAAAATCCACCCCCAGCTGGCGAGGGGGGTGCCAGGAACCACTGGGACAGCGATATCCTGCTCCAGCAGGGTGGTACAGCACCGGGGACAGGCTGCGGCGCTGACAGGCAGTGAAAACAGCTGAGAACAGCTGAGAACACCTTACTCTCTCCTCAAGGAGCAGAACTGTCGCCTGCGAGTGCCCAGGATCCAGCAGGGGAAGAGCAGCCTTGTGCTGGAGGCGGAGGAAGCCGCCGACCCACAGGCGAAGACAAGACAGACCTGTGAGCCCAGCGCTGCGATGGGAACGGCGGCACGAAGCCCAGAGGTTCCACCATCCACGGCAGCCACCTGCGCCAGGGCCCCGGGGAGAGCCCCGGGCGAAGGTGCGCCCCCGGCCTTCGGGTTACTCTTAGCTCTGCACCGGGCAGAGCGTGAAATAAAACCGCGCGTGGACAAGCGTCTCCAGGAGAGCGCGGCTCCTGCCGCACGCCGGCCCCCGGTGCGCCTCAGCCGCGCTCCCCTTGCGCCCCTGGGTAAGCGGCGGGGCCGTGCCGGGAGCCCCACGGGTCCGCTCCCAAAGGCCGTACCTGGGAGCGAAGCAGGGCAGGGCGGGCGATTCTCTTTAGGGAAGATGCAGCGGGGAAGGGGAAGGAAGGAGAGCCCACCAGCGCCAGGCTGCGGCCGGAGGGAAAAGGGCTGGTTTAAAGAAAACAAATCTCACTCCAAGAACAAAAGGAAGTATTTCAGGATATTTTAATAGTAAAACAATCCCTATTTTTCAAGCCACGTCCCACCTGGATGCGTCTCGGGAGTATTTTTGCCTCCCGGTCCTGCTGCACCGGGCAAAGTCTCCGAGGCCGTGGCTCTACCTGCGAGCAATCCCCAGCAGCGCACGGCGCGCTGCCGCCGCGCCTCCCCGGCATCGAAACCGCTTCCACAAACACCACGACACGGGACTCGACTCCGTCTCTCCCTCGGGAGGGGAGCAGGAGGGAAAAAATTAGCTTTTAATAACAGTTTGGGTTGAGATTTGTAGCAGGCTACGGAACAGAGGAGATGGCAGTATTTTATTTAGTAAAAAGGTATGTATTCAGGTAGCAGAACACCTTACAGTAACTAACTCGGCAGGAAAGGTTAAAGTCATAGCACAGCCCTAGATCGATTTGGGGGAGCGGGACGGGGAAGACGACGGGGAGACTGTCAGGGAAGCAGCTTCAGACTCGAACCTTGGCTTCCAATATCATGTATTCAGAAAAATATTGCATGAAAAGCCTCAGGATTTTAGTTCTTTCATAGATGTATATTTACCAGTTTTCACAAAGACTGCAGGAATACGATTATAAACAATAAATTAGGACTTCATGTTGCTATCATTTGGCATAACACAATCAGGCAATTTTTCCTTTTTAAATATAAGGCAACACAAGCCAACACATAATTTAATCCGTCTTTAGTCAAATTGCTTAACTTTGCTAAAGAGTTACCACTAAAGAACGGCTTATAGTACACTTAAAAGAATTTAAATAATGACATGATATTAAGTGTACTAACTTACGCAAGGAGTCAGAAAACGTACTCTGCTAAGCTTTGAAACCTAAATATTTGTTACAGCCCAGGACTACACGTCTAAATTAAAAAAATACAAATAAATGTCTTCTAATTTTTCCATTTACGAAAAACTTTTAAGAATCTCTAGCCAACTATGACGTCACTTCAAAACTTGTTATTTTTTTTTTTTTCAATTTTGTACGATGTCTTAAGTTTGTGTTTTTTTTTTAAACCATGCTCGTTAAGGAAAGTTCAAGGAGCAAATACTTAAGGCTTTGTTTTTCGAAGGGCTGTGAGGGAGGCCAGTGGATGGCAGAGGCCAGTGGGTTCACCCATACACAATGCTACTCAAACCCACACTACCAGGCGACATTCATACAGAAATATTACACTTAAAAGTTACAGTGTAGAGCAATATTTTTAGCCAGTGTACATATAAAGAATCAATGCTTTTTTTTTTTTTTTTCTTTTTTAATTTCCAAACTTGGTTGTGATCATTACGTTCAAGTATTAGTCTCATTAACAGAGATGAGAAATTTTCTACTTACAACAAATTCGGCTGTTAGAAAGGAAAGGTGTAGCTTCGGTACACTGAGGAGAACAAGACGCTGAGGTTACCCAATAGTTAGTGTCCTACGGCCACGGACTCGCCTAGCTGCTGGAAGCGACGTGGGGCAGGAACAGGAGGAGTTAGGCACCGAGACCCTGGGAAAAAGGGACGTTATAAACAGCCTCGCTAATTCCCAGGGAGGAAAATCGTTCCATTAAACCCGCTGCGGCGTTTTGATGGAGGGGAATACGGGACCGTCGGTCCCGCAGCGGCTCGCGAGCGGAGCTTTGCTTCGGATCAACCGCCCCCCGCCCCGCCGGGACTGCTGCCGCGCCACGCCGCCCACTGCACCAGGGACAGATGAGCTCGAGTTACCTCTCCTCGCCCTGAAATGAATTCTAGCTACCAGAGAAGCGGCTGAACCCTTTTTGGAGTTGTCAGTGGGTCTGGATTCCCTTCACATCAGGATGCCCAGACTCCTAGCAGCGAGGGGTTCAGGCAAAGCTAGCTCTTACGCTGGCGAAGGGGAGCGGGGAAGGGAAATACGACACGGAAAGAAAGCAGCTACCTACGGCAGCTACGCTGCCTATGTCCTCCAGCGGCCATTCCTCCCTCCTCTGTACCCTGTCCACACACACAAAAAAAAAAGTGTCAGAAAAACCTCCCAGAGACTTTTGACTTTGGACAAAGTCTGAATGATAAATGTGGGCGTCTCGGCAAGAAACAGCCGAAAAGCTTCTTCCTATGTTAATGCCTAAATACACCCCCCTAGCTAGCTCTTCTCAAACGTAGGCTTCTTTTTCGATTAAAGAGGCCTCTAGACAGTGCAAATGGTCAATGTTTAATGCATTAATGAAATGGGCTTTCGAGTTGAAAATAAGCCCCGCTTGCTGACAAATTTTGTTGCTTTTAATCTTCAGAGGAAATTGAGATGGAAATTTAAGCAGCTACGCTACCTCGCTCTTTACGGAGCTGGCGAACAGATGCAACTGCGAAACCCTGCAGCAACTCGACATCAGTCCAGCAAGTAGCTACTAAGCAGAAGGCAAAAGCTGCACAAAGGGGATTCTGCGGTGAGGAAACAGCTGCGGCGTGAAGTAGTGTAATGAAATTCTTTGAAACAAAAAGGCATGTTAAATATTTGATGCATAAAGGAGATAGATAACATGTAAGCAAAGCTTTTAAATATACAGTATGTCTTCTTCCAATGGTTACTATAATGATCACACAAGTTTGCAAGTTAAAAATGCCTTGCTTATTAATTAAAATTAAGACTAAACCTCTAATTTTTGTCTGTGAAAGTGACTGCAGCCTATCTATACCCTGGGTGTTGAATATGAAGATTTCGACTATCGGTTGGTTCAGGTGCTCGGTTCATGGGAGGCCGATGGACTTTTCCCAGCACGGCCATGCTCTGATCTCTGAAGCAGGACTGCTGGAAGTCCCCGCTTAGGTAATCCATGGTCTGCATCACATTATTCTGGCTGGATGGGCCAGCTCCAGCTCTGTAATGAGTTCCTCCCGCGCAATCGAGCGGCGCTCCTGCTGGCTGTCCCCCGTGGAAAGGCATGGCGAGGTCCTGGGACCCAGAGCTGTCACTGTTGGGCGTGGGCAGAATGTTATTCCAGATGGGCTGGAAATAGTGCCCATTGGTGTATGGCAAGGGTCCCTGCAACCCGTTCACAGGCGGAGAAGGCGTAGGCTTCTCGATGGGGGGCTTCAAGCTGAACGACTGGCCCATGCACAGTTCTTGAGGGTAGTTTGAAGTTTTGCCAGGAAAACTCTGCCCTGCGATCTCTCTCTGAGGGTGCTTCCCTGCGAGTCCAGCAGGTCCAGCAGCATCCCCACACATTTGCTGCAGATGTGCAAGCTGGTGCTGGTTCCACGCAACCGATTTGATTTCGTTCTGGTACGCGGGCGGCACCCTGTTAATATTCACCATGGGCACATTAACAGAGGCAGGAGGAATAGCAGCAGCAGCATGATCTACAGGGTTCACTACACAGGAAGGCATGGGTGTAGGGACATTGTGAGTAGATACCCTGGTACTTGCATTGATAAGCAGGTTGCGACTTATAGGGCTGGGGTTTGCGATCTGTCCCTCACATACTGAGGTAGTGCTAATGCCAGCTCTGGCCTGGCAGAACTGGTTAATCTGGTGCACAATGCTGCTCAGGTCCGGTGGCTGGTTCTGCTGCAGGGTGGCAGCCATAGAGAGGGGAATGGTTGAGGTAGACACGGTCACATTCGGCGGCGCATCTGCATCCGGCATCTTTCTGCTTCCATGTAAACCTGGCTGCAGCAAAGGATTCGGGGGGTGCTGCAGAGTCTGGTGTGCCATGGTCTGAGGATGCTGCAAGCCCTGCGGCTGCTGCATATTCTGAGGGTGCGGCAGCGTCTGCGGCTGCGGTATCCCCTGAGGGTGCGGTAAGCTTTGTGGCTGTGGTATACCCTGAGGGTGCTGCAAAGTCTGTGGCTGCGGTATACTCTGGGGGTGCGGCAAAGTCTGTGCATGCTGGAGAGCCTGCTGGCGAGCAAGCGCCTGGGGGTGGGTTAAAGTGCTAGGTGCAACGTATGGTGTGGAAGGGGGATTCATCATCGCTTCCGGCAGCAGACGTGTGCGTGTCCCGTCAAAGTCTTTGATAATTCCTTTCGCTGGAGATTTCACTATCGCCAGGAGGCCTGTTTTCGTGGTGGCCTGAGACGGGTAGGGACTGTACCTCTGGCCCGAAGTATCAAGTCCGTTCACAGTACGGCGTATGTGTTTCCTCTGGGGAACCTTGACACTGTTTGGAAAAATTTTTATAGTCAGTGGATTGTTGGCGACCTTCTTAGCATAAGCATCCAATTCTGCTGGGGTAGGATACTGTGCAGATCTCATTTTCTGTGTAGTGTCCCCTGTGGAGAAAGGAAAGTCGTCAGTACCGATTCTCGTAAGCAAGGGATCAACCCCAGGGCAAGACAGTTGCACAACAAGGGTAGAAAACCTCCAAGGAATCAAGAGGCAAGACCTTCGTCTTCCCAGACCGGCAGATCTCGTACCAGATACATCATTCCCTTCACTACCTGGTGACCAACACAACCCCCCAGTTCAGCTTAAGGCAAGACCTGCCTCGGGGAGCAAAATGAAACCAGTGGTTTGACCACCGTTCAGTTGGACAAAACCAGGTAACACGCTACAAACATCGGGTTGTCTCCAGCTTGAAATACTTCCTACAGCTTGTGTGGCGGGGTAGTTTCTGTTCTCTTAATTTAAGGCTGCCTCGCCATGGCTCTGAAGCCATTCTCAGTATCTTTACCGTGTTAATTCAGAAATGAGGAAGTTATGAATTAAACATTAAACCCGTGTAATGCTGAGGTGGGAACCATACGAAGCACTTCAGCTCAAGCCTCCATTTACATCTGAGTTCTTTTCTAGATGCTGGCATCTGAAAGCACTTTGAGCGTCTTTTTGTCCATTAGGAAGCCCTTGTCAGTCCAAGTTCAGCAAATGGAAGGAGGCTACACGTGCGTTATTTGATGGCTTGCAATTATTTTTTCAGCTGCATTTTCAGTGTGGCACCTCGCTAACGGCAGCATCCTCGTATCACACAGCAAAACGACGTGATTACCTCACAAGATCAAGAACACACTACTCCCCAGACACAGACAAGGTACTTCTGGAGGCGGGGGTGGTGTTTCACTTACTCTGATTTACCAGATACCTACCTTGCCCACAAGCTCGAAGGGCTTCAGGAAAGAACTTCAGGAATCTAGGGAAATGCTTGTGCCTCTCTCACTATAATCGTATTCCAAGCAGAGTTGGGCCGTTCCCCTACCACAGCTGTGCTGCCTAACTCCTACAGGACTACCGCTTTAGAAGTGATTTTATAATCTTCAAATAATTGCTTGCAGCTTTGACAATCTGATTTTGCTTTTGCTTCTTCCCCGCCAACCTTGTAAACCGTTTACTGGAAAAAACAGCCCATCCTTTTTGCTAAAACTTCCAGCATCCCCGTGCCATCTGCTGCTGCGCTGGAAGAAGGGAAACGCATCAGCCAGCTCCTCCAGAGCCCAAGAGCACCTTGGCCCTGCACCTGGCCCTCTGACCCAAGGAATTCTAATGCTCCAGTAAAAAGCCTGATGCTCCCAGGCAAACAGCCCTTCCTCTTGAAAACCCACCTCTGATTCTTTTAAGCAAATTGCTTCCAAAGGCTCCTGAATACAGCTCACGCCTGAGTACCAGCCACCCCTCCTTGCACCCTGCAGCTTCCAGCCCTCACCGGTGAGGGAGAGCAGCACTGCTCGAAGAACACTCACTGTCAGAAAGTAAGGGCCAGGAAATGGAAAATAAGATGGGTACCAGAAGAAATTATAATTACAGAAATATTAAAAACTCCTTTTGTGAAATAGGAAGCTTTACAAGCAGGCTGTCCTGCATCTCTCGCACAGCACGTACCACGGCCCCAGTCATACTCTTGCTCTCTGCTGTCCCGACACTGCCACACACCGCCCTTTCTCTTAACCGAGGGCAATGCTCATTTGATATTAACCCGAACGTCCCCTCTGTTCATATCCCCGTGCCTGCCGCGGCAGGCGGGTGGTTTGTAGCTGTCCTTCCGAGCAAGCGGCTGTGCTCCGAGCGGAGAGAAGAGCCTCTGAATGGAGCGCGCCGGTACTACCTTGCCTCAACAGCCGAGGCCTTCATGAGCTTCCCAACTTTTGTTTTTAGCACTGCCCATTGCCCGCTGAGCTCTGTTTCTTCCCCAAGAGATGACCCTTGCAACTCACCATCAATCAGAGAAGAACCATCAACAACGGACAAAGGAATCCGCTCCTGTCTGTGTTATGGTTTATGTTACAGTTAGGGCCATTGTCACATAGAGCTTTATTTTTCAGATGAAAAATTAAGTAGATACTTTAAGACACCTTTACCATAAAAATTTCCCAGCCTGGTTTACATTTCTGTAGGCAGATCAGCAAATTAGGTGGCAAATATAAACACTGAACAGATACACTAAATATTCCTTTACCCGACCACCTATTTTTCTGTTATATGGGAACTGCGATGAAGTTTTTCGAAAGCAGCTAAAACAGCAACGTTTGACCAGGCTGCGGCTACCGGTAACAACACATCTGTATCCCCGAATCTGGAAGAGCTCCTTCCTCTGACGAGAGAAAATAAACCCTTGGTCAAACTGAAATGATGCACCAACATCAAGTTTGGCAGCGTACCAAACAGCGAACCACCTTTTAATTACCTTGGATGGGATCTTCCGACACCAACCACCATTTCACACAGGGCCCCTTTTGTGCACAGCTAAGATTATGCTCCGTTTTCTATGGACTCCCTTGGCCATTCTACTTAGGTCTGACCAAGGCGATGTACTTCCGAGTGCCCCAACGTGCTGCTTAAAATGTGCTTTGCTAGTAGCTCCACGGGCAAGATTCGATGACCGGAGTAATTAAGGCAACAAATGAAAGTTAGGAGAAAGGCATTATGGGGCGATCAAGAGTGTGAATAGCCCATACAAATAACCTACAAACCAGCAAAGAACAATGAGGTCTGGTTACTAAGTGAATGGAAAATCGGCTAAAACAGACTGAAAGAAAACGCTGGCATTAGAATACCGCAAGTGTGAGGATTCTGGATCGGGCCATTAAATGACGGGGAGGATGGCAGGTGAACAAGCTACATCAAGAAAACAGTGGGATGAGCTCTACAAAGTTACCTAATGGTAAATGCAAGGCAGAATACTTTTGTTGAAATGTAATTATTTCATGTTTACTGTAAGGTAGAAGCTGTGCATATGAGCAATTACCCCAATAAATTGGTGAGCTGCAAGTTCACGCTCCCGCTAATCCTGTGGCAACCAATTCATCCGGTCACATTCCTGCGCGCGTCTCACCGCTGGAGCTATTTTTATCATGAAATGAGATGTATTTCTCTGCCTCACCTTAGCAGCGATGTAACATTTTAAAGTGCATTTCGCATTAAGGCTTTAAACCCCACTGCTTTTAAAACTGCCTACGGGTAAATTTTCATTAACGTTAAACAAAATACAAACAGGCCTTCAGGATTCCTGCCCTAATGAGAGCATCCGCGCTGGGACAAGTGAGGAACAGCTGTGCCCATCTCCTGCATGAAAATCTCAGCTGCAGCAGTTTCTCTACAGGCTTTACAGAAGGAGCCCTCACCCCTAGAAAGACCTCGATTTTAGCTGGCAACCCCACATTCCTGATCCCAACCTGCTCTTCTCTCTTTTGTCCCCCCAGCCAAAAGCTCTCCAAGAAGTACCTTCCAACCTTGACTTTGCACCACCGTCACGAAAAATCACCCTTTTCCTCCCAGGCCCCGCGGCATGGTTGCCTCATCCAGCTGCGGCTGCGGACGCTGCCCCGACAGTCTTGCCTCAAGTATCCCGGCTGACTGGTCAGGTTTATACTGGAGTTACTGGGAGGAAGGGGAGAATGTCAATATGGAGTCAGTGAGAAATCCCCTGCATGGATAAGGATGAATTTCAGGGTTGGCCCTTCCTGTGAGGCAGGTTAGAATTAAAAGAAAAATACTGAAATTGGAAGTCCCATAGTGATCAGTTTCTAAAGGAAAAAAATACATGCATATTAATCTACAAAACTCCTACTGCACAGACCACCTTTAAGAAAAATACCTCTTATTTGAAAGCGAATAAGAAAAAAAAAAGATAATTGAGCTAATGGGGATTTTTAAGCATTAATAAGAAGTCTAATCCAGAAAACTACACTTAAAAAATTATTAATACAAACACTGTAAGTCTGAATAAAGGCTATCCTGTGGAGTTCTGTGCCTTTTAGAAAAGCAACAGCACTATTATTAAAGGCTGCTTCCAACCCCCCATCAAAAGTCACAAGTCACCGTTCATTAAAAATGCTCATTAACTCAGCTTTCCTTTGGCCAGGGGCTAGAGCGCTTGTGCATATACAGTACGGAGGGAAACGCACCAATTAATCTTACACACATCTGCAGCAGGGGTGAGCAAGGTCTGTACGAGCAGTTTCATTTTCCATATAAATCAGAACAAACGGGCACAGCTGAGCATCACCACTGCCAGCCAGTGCCTGCCAGCTACTTTATGTCCTAAATTCTTTTAAATGCAGTCCCCGAAGCTCCTCGCTAAGCAGGATACAGCAGGGCTTTCAGCACGGGGATAAGCAGCTCTCAGAAGCAGCATCAGGTACCATCAGGTTAAGAAACTGCCCTCATACAGCGCGTTGCCTCGTAAACGTGTAATTAGCAAATACCCGATCTGTGCACAGCTATCCTCACGTGAACCTCAACAATTTGCTTTCAGAACTAAGCCTTCCGATCCACCAAAGCGACTCCACGTAACGCGAGGACCTAGTCGTGTTCTCACCACAGCAGCCTCCCTTTTTCAAAGGCGTGTTTCCGTCACTGAAGCTCGAACTGGAAATGGGAAAGAGAAAGGAGGCGGATGCCCAGTTTCACGCCACCTAAGGAAGTCCTTTTGTGAGTGAAGATTTTTACTATTGCCAAAAGCGTCACTACAGTTACCAAGCCCGTGGAGTCGGCATAAATGCCGTTCAAGTGCTGGGGGGAGCACGCGTTGTGTCCGTGAGAAGCGTCATTCCCCTCTGGCAGGACCTGTAGCATGTCACCCTGAACTGCAGAAGTATCTTACCTATTTTCAGTAGCACCACAAGTCTCAACATAATAACCATTGTAGCTATAACTGGAGTGTAAATTACTTGCTTTTAAAGAGCAACGAGTCCATCGGCAAACTGAGGGTACAGAGGTCATCTCCCAGCGCACGATTCAAATACAAGAGAGAGGTCACAGCCCTGAGAGCCAAGTACACAGATCTTATGTAGAAACCTTGGTATTTCTGAAATTTCAACTGAACAATCAGTGTGCGACTTCAGTGATAAAGAGGAGAGACAGAGTAAGATTTAAAACAAAAAAAGTCTCTGGCCAGTAAACTCACATTTCCAAGCGTAGGTTCTTAAAGATACAACTATGAAAAAAAAAATTACTGAAGTTACCAAAAAAGAATTATCAGAGTACTCTGCAGATGTATTTTCAGAGGCACCAAAGAGACATCAGAAAGAAGACGGAAACTTTGAACTTTGGTAATTTGGGCTAGATCGCTAATATTTGCAGTACATGCCCCAGGTATGTAGAACAACAGAGCTGCTGACCTCAAAAGGTTTGCGTTAGCCTGAGCCAACTGTTACTGGTGTCTACGAGTAATTAAACGACTGGAAGAGAAAAAGAGTCAGGAAAAAGTTGTGTTAAGAAGCAAGTCAGCTGGCACACTTTTAGCACAAAACGTTTTCAGCAGAGAGGCACGAATCTCACAGAAACCTCACTTGCATTTCATCTCGCTGTGGTTAAAATTAACCTTTATAAAGCCAGGAAAGGAGGAGAGCTTGCTGCACACACGTGAACCTCCACAGCGATCTCTCAGAGCCATTATTGATGGATGCCTTGAAGGCATAACAAAAGACAGACTCTCACATTAAATAGTTTTTCCACTGTATCCTGAATGTTTATGTCACAGCTGTACCAGAGCCAGATTTAACAGTTAACCACATCCTGCAGACAAAACGTCACTCACATTTCTGAAGTCCAGTGTTCATCTGCGTGTAAGAAAGAAGCTGAAAGGAGAGGTCACCTGGTCCTGGCAGACAGGCCAGCATGGCAGACAGGCACTAACACAACATGGGGCATTCACTCCTCTGCACACTGCAACAACAGAGAGACAATTCAAAGTTATAATACAAGGAGGAACAGAGACAAGAAAGCGGCAAAGAGCCATCCCTGGGTGAAGGCCTGACCAAGCACAGATGCGTGACCGCTGCTCCGGCCCTCGCTGCATCTCGTAACGGCAACGGAAATACTTCAAGAAGCAAGTCATCTGCAGGGTTAAAACTAAAATAGCCATCTCGCTCTCCTCTGTGGCTTGACACACAGGGGATAATCCATAACTCTGTCCTCAAATTACAAAGGTGGTTGTTATGAATGGTAAAGAAACCACCATCGTTCATTTTACTACGTATTGAAATGTGCTGGCTATCTACCAGGTATAGCCAAAGCAAGTCCTCTGGAGAAATCCTGTCAACGGCTCTTTTACATTTAATAAAAAGGCATGGCATGCATAAATTGAAGGCAAAGTATGCAGCACTCTGCCTTGTGGCAAGATTAAGCTGCATGCTACAGCTTGTAATTTCTGTGGTCCATTAGGCTGAAAAGATGAATGGCTACGACTTCATTTCAGAGGAGACTCGCTAACCTGCGCGGCTCTGGGTTAGACAAACAGCAAGACGTGCCTTCTGCACAACGGAGCTGCAGAGGTGCCACCATCCCCTACTGCCGAGGTTCCGCATTTAGGAAGTCAAACCTCAGAACGAATGCAGGGAGCACTAAAGCTCCTTTACGTATAAACACTGCCCGGCTACCCTCAAATCCCACCATCGGCGTACCGATACAGGGGGGTTTCCAGCAACAAAGCTAACTCAGGCTCAAAGTCTCCCAATGTTACTAGGATTATGGAGAGAAATTTGAGTTGGAACGAGGTCTCCAGAGGCCGCTTGGTCCAAGCCTCGGCTCAAATCTCCCCTGCTGCAGCTCCCAAGGCAAGCCAGCGCCAGCCAGGAGCACTTTAGAAGCCTCTGGGAAATGGGGTGGCTGAGCCAAGCTGGAGAAGTCAGTCAACATCTCCTCCTTGCCCAGATCTCCACAAGCATCGGTGCTGCTATACAGTTAGTGCTTTTGCCAAAACACTTCAGGAGCAGCTAGAAAGGGCCTGGGGCTCGTTATACGGCCCCCAAAACACAGAAAGAGTTGAAGGCTTCAAAAGTTATAGCCTGGTTTATTTTCAGTCATCGTTTCAAAACCCCAATTAAAACCAACTGGGAAGGCATTCAAAGATCAAGGCAGGCGAAGCAGAAAGCTCGAGGCTGGCACGAGAGTGCACGGTTTCTGGCTGCAGAAACCCCGCAGAGACCGATTCTGAAAGAGTCGCACTGTCGAGGGCCGCACAAACGATGCAAAGCCTTCAGATGCCACCCAATGCGGCAACGTCAACGCCGCGTCCTGGATAGCACCACCACCTTCCTGCTCCAGAAAGCTCCAAAAGATGGTTTCTCCACAGGGACATTTTAAAGCCTTTATTTGAAACCTAACCTCTGGCCACCGCCACTAGCGAGACGGCTCAAGGAGTACCTGCACCAATACAGCAAACGGCGTGGACTCAAAGCTTACCCGCAGGACATCAATTACTCACTGCGTGTGATTCATTAGCTGTGTGTTTGTATGCACCTCCTCAGCTCAACACGCAAAAGCTGATTAAACCAACAGCCAAGAAAGCTCATCCAAATATTAAATTTATAAAAACTTCTGCGTCTTCACTGTGCCGGTGGTCTCAAAAGCTGAGCGAGCCCATTGGGTGCCACTGTGACCAATAATTAAAAATAATTTAGGATAGCAAATGTCAGCTTGAGTACTCTGCGCTATGGTCCATTCACCCTACCCGCTCAGAGCGACAGCGACTCGGCGCCGTGAGAAATACACACACACACACACACACACACACACACAACCTCACCAAGCTGCAGGGGCGACAGAGCAACCACCAACAGAACGAGTTCACATTCATTCTCCGTTTCATCCCTAGGAGATAAAAACAACCCACAGTACTGTAAGTTCACGATTCGTAGTTGTAAAACCTTATAAAAAAAGGTCAAAACCTGGATTTTCTTCTCACCCTCAGGCGTGTGCAGCCCCGAAAGAGCGGGCTCTGCAGCACAGCACTGCAGTCAAAGCGCTCTGTGACCGAACAAGCGGTGTTTCTGACAGCAAGATACGCGGAGGGTTTGCTCACCTGCTCCGTCATTAACGCTCATTAGAGCCTTAACGCTGTGCCTCCTTGAGTAAGGCTCTCGCTCAAGTGCCACGGAGAGGCTCTTTGCCACGCACGCAGCAATAAACAGGATAATGGCACATTAGGAGAGAGAACAAGTGATTAAGAGTGGTCACAGCATCCAATTCAGAATAGCCAGGCTTCTGCAGTAAGAGAGCAGTATTTCCTTGAAGGTCAAAACACGTATTTACAGAAGCTTTAGCTCCGATACAGGGAGTAATGTTTTAGAGAGGGCTATAAAGGCGAGCTGTTCCCACAGGCGGATCATCATTTTAGGCAATGCCAAAGGTTCATAAAAGACTGGGGTGGCAATAATCATTTTAAAAGAAATATTGGACTTAGAAAAATCATTTTAAGCAGAAACATAAAATCATTCTTTTAACTTGATTTGCAATAACCAAATTGATGCCATCTAGGTCACTGCTGAGCATTAAAGAAAGAAATTCAGACTAATACAGAAGTGCTGACTGTAACTCCATTGCTGAATTCCATATTATAATTAAAATCCTGCTCCAATTTTTGTTCTTGATTAAATTACTATGGTTTTTCAAAACTCAGATCTCAGTATTTGAAAACAAATGCATCTGAAATACCTTTACAAACAAGGCTGTTTATTTCATTGTAAATTAATTAACGTTTATTCCCTTTGAGATACTCGGCACCTGTCCTGCCTGATCTTCAGCACGAGCTAGCGCAGACAACTCCGACACACCACCCAGCTAAAACGAACCCAAATCCCCGGCACGGACTCTATTTGGGGTTGCGGTGAGCATTAACGGCTGCCTCGAACCGCTGTTACGTACGGTCTCAAGTCGGCAGCGCGGGGTCCTGACACAAGGCAGCTGCGCCCGTCATCCCCTCCTGCGCTCGGCTTTACTGCTTCTAATGAGTCCAGAGCAGGAGATAAACTGAACTTGGCACAGCAAGACTTCTCACCAGCAGACTTGGCTCCACGACGGCAACTTGTGTGGGTACCAGCACCTGCAAAGCTCCCCGCGGGGCTGCTGCCCAGCCCCTCCGAGCAAGGTGCTGTGTTACTGGGGGAACTGGAATGGACACAGTCAGTCAGGAACTGCGGGGTTTTTGCGCTCTTCCAGGCTCGGTAACATCGTCATCTAAACCAGTCAGCTGCAAACCGGAGAGCAAGCTGAGCAGTAGGCTTTGGCACCCAGCAATGGAGGGCAGCTATAAAACACTTACCTTTAAAGTTTTAAAATTGTATTTTAGACTGGTTCTGTATACTGCCAAACACAACATAATGAGCTGTCTTGAAAATATATACAAAAAGATAACGTACATTTCTAGAGGAAAATAATCACTTGCTTGGAATAAATAAATACCCCTCTCTGAAGTGATTTTAATCTAATCTGGCTGCAGGATATAATCTTAACAGCACACATACTGCAGGATGCTCTATGAAATAGTCAGCAGGTTTAGACACATGAACAGATTTTTTTTTCTCCTAAGGTTTATTAACAAAATTAAATCAAAGCATGTTAAGCTTAAGAGGGATTTGCAGCACATGGGATTTGGGGGCAACTGTCACATCCCCACAGTGTTAGGTTCAGCCTTACCTGCGTAGCAGAGTGCTTTTTGTTCCAGGCAGCACAGTGACCCCTGCGCTGATTTTCAGAGTAAGTCCTGTCACCAGCAAGGCTCACCGGGTCGGATGGAAGAACTCACCTACAGCCATTGCCCACAGACACCCTCCCTGTAGAGCTGAGAATCTCTTCCAGTAAAACTTACTGTGATACTGCCTTTCTGGACTAAAAATATGTGGTATTTTCTGGCTGATACTCAAAAGATTAGCATTGCCTCTGCCAGACCCGGTGCTCCTCCGGCCAGGGGGGACTTTTACAAGCTACAGTAAAAGCCAGGTGTAAAGCAAGTCGGTCCTACTAGGAAATTTCTAATACTCTGACACAGCTTTATCATTATATAAACAGACCACATATGCAGAGTTATTGCCAAGTTTTTAAATATGCCAGTCTCTGAAGCTCCCCACAGGCCTTACAGGGTAAGCGCACAAAGGAAACGCTCCCCGTAAACCATCCCCGGCCAGTGAAATATGGGAAACTGAGGTGGTTTAGACGAAAGTGAGCTGGTGAAGTTTAAAGTTAGGCTCCTGAAAGTAAACATGCATGTTTGAAATTCCACGATTAACTGTGGGCTTGTTCACAAAGCTCAGGGCTGGGAGGAAGCAGGAACATCTACCCACACACAAAAGAAAAGCTCCAAACTATTCCAAGTTTCCAGCACCCTGGGGTCCCGTAAGCCCTGCGAGGGTTGTTAAGCGCTTGCGGCTGACTGATACGCTTCGCTTCTCCTCGTTATTCACAAGGTAGCCCCGTGAAATTCCGTAACCACTGGTGGGACTTACAGCAATCCCCAAGCGCACGCGGGGCGTTCCAAGTTCAGCAGATATAAATGCGGCAAACCAACCCCAAAACTAACTTGGGTTGTAAAGTTTCTTTGGTACAAATGGCTGTAAGAGCTTGGCAGGAAACATAATTGAATCCGGGCCAATTTTCATGCTCCAAGGGAAACTCAGTGTCTCATTTACCCCCCGGCAGGCTGCTCGAGACCAAGTGAGACTTGTTCCTTTTCCCTCTCCCAAAGTAACCTAAAAATCTCAGGGTTTCAAAAATGTGTTCGTGTCAACTGCAGCTGCTGAACCCACCCCCACCCCCACCCCCTCCCACTGACCTCAGCGTTCAATACGATTCCTTCCAGTCGGCCATGCCTCGCCTGACGGTGTCTAGACTGATCCTGCAGGCTTCCTGCCATTCTCCAGCCCTAAAACTCCCCTTTATTCTTGGGCACTTACCAGCATGGCCCTTTCCCAGGACTGCTGAAGAGCCAGATATAAATCTTACCGTTTCCTGGAACAAAATTACCAAACTAGCACTGCATTCACCGCCGGCCGGTATCACCTCCTCTTAACGTATTTTATAAATGGAAAACTGCAAAATAATGCGCGGAGCAGTAGTCTTTTGAAATGGCAATAAATCACAATAGCATCGAGGGTACTTGGGGATAAATAAATAGGAAGGCCGAACAATAGAAAGTCGCCTTTTGTAACAAGCGGAGTGCGCCGTCAGCATCTGCCGGCACAGGACCTCTTGGCTTCCTGCGTGCAGGTGGACCTTTTGTAGAGCCCCGCAACAGTTTCGATCAAAATCAATTTTTGCTTCTTGCAGTTTAATTAACTATGATTTTGCTTGTAAACCATCTCACCTTTTAGGCTGACCTCCATTTATAATGTTACTCAGGGAAAAAAAATTAAATAGTTTGGAGGGGAACGCAGAGAGAATTTAAATGTACACGGGGTGCTTCGGGAGAGGGGAGGCACTGGCTGCAGCACGGCTCCTCTCCCCGAGCCGGGATGGCAAGGCTCGGCAAGGAAGAAAATGAAGAAGCTTTGGGGTAACAGCACTTAAATGGAATATTGTTCATATCATGCTCCTCGTGCCCAAAGGCTACCACTAAAGGCTTCTAGGTGAGTAATTTTGAGCAGGATGTAGTGCAGTAAAAAAAAGCCAAGGCGGCGGCTCTCGGCTCCAGGCGGGCAGGTACTGCCACGTGTGCCATCAGCTCCATCAAATTCACTCTTCGGATAGAGCAGCAGCACGCTCAAGGTTATGATCTTAGAGTTTAAAAACCCCTTTTTTTAGAATCATAGAATCATTTCAATAGGAAAAGGCCTTTAAGATCACCAAGTCTAACCGCTAACCCAGCACTGCCAAGTCCACCACTAAACCGAGGGTCAGTCCCAAGAGATTATTTTAAAACACGGTACTACGCATCTGCTGGGGAGTAGAACAGTTGGCTTTAATTGTAAGATGGATTTTTACATAGCTTCTGACCTTTCATCTAATTGAGGCCTAAAGAAGAAGAAAAGAGGAAAAGCTATACGTCACTTCAGTTATTAAAATCCATCAAGCTCAGACTTTAGCCTTGGGATAACCGCAGCCAAAAAATTGACTTGCAAGTAATTATCACTGCTATCTGCAATAAAAGTTAATTGGACATAATTGAACTAAAGCCCTAATCTGAATGAAGCTGTTGCTGGCAAGAAGCCTGCTCCTGCCTGCACTTTGCAAATGAAACTGCTAGCAGTAAAATGGACAAACACGAAGCTGCTCTTACAGTCTGCCCGCTGCAAATCACAGCGCAATTCTGCAAGCAGCTCGTTAGCTGCGCCAAGATAAAGCCATTAAGAGGGCCCGTCCTCTCCAAACACACCCTTCGACAATACCCAAACACCACGAAGGCGTAGAGTTTCAAAAACAAGTTTCAGTTTTACTGACCTCTTAATTACATGGACTGAAACATAAGATTCATGTCACGAGATGCTGGTTTCATCAGCCCCGGAACGCTATAAATGCCAGTACAAATAATGTACTTTTGGAGCACATAAAGATACCAACTCAAAAGGTTTTCAGGGCTGATAATTTACCACCTTCACGCAGTTCAATAGCCTTTCCTGTCGTAGGACCAGCTTCTTTCATCTCCCCAGCGGAGCAGACAATTAGCTGCTTTTTGTGCTCAGCCCGTGCAGGTGGCTGGGGGAAGGGAGCATTAAACTAAATTCCTGCTGATTCGTCCATTTATATTTTGTGTTTTTGTTAACTAACAGACCAGAAAGCGGTCGTCATCCCCCGTACTACTTTAGAACTTCCTTCCAATTTTAATTATTAACACTCTGCCCTTCACCAAAGCATATCAAAGCACTTAACAAACATTACTGAAGCCACATAACCACTCTGAAATGGGCAAAAATTGCACACGACTCCTTTTATGGAGGCTTAAGGTTTTTTGACCGGATTTATGTTAGAAGACTGGTCTCCTGATTACGGGCTAGCCTGTAACAGAAGGGATCAAGGGAAGTATCTGGCTCACCACAGGTTCCTGACGTAATTTTGGATGAAGCATTTAATCACCCGATGCCGTGGTCGCTCCTCGTTAAAAGGATAGGGGTGGGTGACAGTTTTCTACCACTGAAGACGACCGTGAAGATAAATGAAACTGCAGAGCATTCAATAGCACCTTGACTTCTCACGTCAGGCTTACAAGGTCACGGCCTGGGCAGTCTCCTGGGGAGAATTGGAAGCAGACCACGCTTCCCTCTCCTGAGCGCCATTTGCTCACCACCACTCCTCCGCATTCTCACAGCTCAGAACAGAACTTCTTAGCTCAAGAAAGCTGCAACAGAGAACCAGTGACATCAATTCCCTTTCATGACCCAAATCAGTGGCTTATTTTACTTTGCTCAAAGCCCTCACCTCTTTTAAAGCCTATTTTTAGATTTAACTCTCTATTCTGCAACGTGGCAGGAGCTGACAGACAACACAGGCATAAGTGGGTCTTGCCAGGTGTTACAGGCGGCTTCTAAGGCGAGGGAAAGATGTAGAAAAGACAAGTCGGGACTATTGTAGGGCCTGGCCAAAGCTTCAAAGGAGTATTTCTGGCTGTGCTTGAAACACACATGCTAGTGGTCAGCTATGAGACCGATGAGATACTGCTTTTACCATGGGAAGACACGCAAGAAATCGGAAAAACCGACCTGCCTGAAGTCAAAAGCGATTTGAATAACTTGTATCTGCCTCCTCTGAATTTTCACTACACTAAAGCACTCTGACCTTTAATTAATTTTCTCTCTCCTTTTATATGGTAACTTCCAAGTTTTTAACGCTGTGCTGGTGGGAAACAGGGATGAAGAAGCAGCCTGGGATGTATCTTGGTTACATTTCACAGTGCGTAAATCTGCACGGTCACTGAGGAGGGGGAGCCAAGGATGCAACAGTTGAACCGCAGCAGTTAAGAGCAGAGGCCAGGTAAATACGGCGTTGCATTCAAAACCATATATTGCCCAGGATGGTAGGCTTATGTTTGTATTTTCAAAATGCAAACAAGACTCCCTACCCATCACTGTTAACATCCACAGACGATACCATTTTCTTCAAAAAGATACTGAGAGGCACAAACAAACACTCCTCCCTCCGAAGCGTCCGTTATCCTTGGGGCAAACTTTATCCACCTCCTTCCTGGGTGCTCGAGCAGCGTCTGTAATATCACAGCAGCTACTATAAAATACGGAACAGACTTACCGATATGAGCGTGCACGTTTTCGTGTGAATGTGATGGTGTTGAGGTTAGCTGAGATGACTCCTACCCAGAGAAAACCCAATACAGACCAGCAACTACCAAACTACAGGATGCTGCTAACGCAGACCCCGATGGAGGCACCATGCATTCCCACCAACAGACGTTATCCATCCTTGTACGCGACTTCCTTCTGCCTTCAAGTGATAAGAAACCAAAATACACATCAACCCCTTTCCCATAGTGGAGAGAGTCTGCAGTTACAACCTCAATGTCTTCAGCAAGAACGCGCACCGTGTCGGTGCGATGTGCAGCTTTCCTACGTGTTCGATGTCTGGGAGCAGCGTAAGGTTGTCAACATGGGCTTTACTGTACCCCAAAGGACATGCAAGAGCTGTGAGCCTCCTCAGGCCACTCTCAGCCAGAATTCCTCCCTCTTGACCTTCTCACCTTCCCAGATCTGAAAAGGAAGCTTTTCTTTCTTACAGCAAAGGGCTGCCTAAGCGAAGGGGAAAGGAAACATGAAATACTTCCCTCTCCAGTGCTTGCTTCACACAGATCACCATTATCATTATCTTCTCTCATTCCACACTTACTCTACAAAAGCCCAGAATTAAAGTCTTAATCATGACTTACAGAAATCCTTGTGGCTGCACATGACAGAAGGATGACAGTTTTTCCTTCTAAAATATCGTTAGAAGTTACAGATTATGACACTTCCCCGAGCAGGAAAGCAGCTATCTTCCCCTGTTTATTACAAGCTGATTATTTCAAAAAACCCACGTTTTTCAGAGCTAACTTTGAACAAATTTTACCTCTATACAACACACAAACAACAAACCAGACATTTGTTAGATACTGAAAAAATACACTTCGAGTCCTGTTTTAAAAACAGATTCACTTGAAAATGAGAAATATTTGCAAATAAGATGCGGTGGAATGAATTAGGCTTCACACAAAACAAGAAACTGAACTCTCATATTAAGAAAGGGGAAAAAAAAGTGACTCACGGCCCAGGTGTGCCGGTGGTGTGTGAACACAGGCGGGCAGGCTCACGGCGGGATGGAGTTCAGTTTGCATTGGGTACGCACGTGTACCGTTTTGACCCGCACAATTACACTGACAGCTGTTTCCTTTAGCATGCAGCTCTTTGGATACTGAATTAAGGTCCCACCTATGGTGATGTTTTAACTGCCAATTTACAAGACAAGCGGAGGAATGTATGGCGGACTGTTATTTAAGATACAAAACTGGAGATCTCTGTCTACTTGCGCACAGCGCCAGAGCTTCCTGCCGGACCACGAACACATCAGCTCTTAGATACACGTTTTACCATTTGTAAGGGCAAGATAAGACCTTCTTCTGTAGCTGGAGATATTGTGCAGCCTGCTGTAAAGATGAAAAATATTCCAAGGACCTCAAAAAGCTGCAACACGAGCACCAAGCACTCGCCAGCAGAAAACACAAGCCGTCAGGTGAATACCAAAGAGTAGGACCAGGCACTGGGATGGTGTTTTCCTGCCAACCTTCAGAACGAGGTGCTGGTGCCCCGCTGGGTTGTCCTGACACAGACCTAGAGTCCTCATCAGCCTTCCCAGAAACTCAAAGGTCACCTCGTAACAACTCAACAGAAGAAAGGGCGAGAAATACCTTAATTATGAGCTACTGTAAAAAGTCTCTGCTATTCTCAGTGCCTTCCTGAGCAGCACGAAAAGCAGCCAGTTGCACGCCTGGCAGTTCAAAACAGCCACAAGGAAAGCAACATGAGTGTGCAAGATGTTTTCAAAACCTCTGTGCACCACAAGCACCAGAGATTTTTGTCTGCAGGTCTGATAAAACACTTCAGCGTGACCTCACCTGATTCTTGTAGCAGTCACCAACAAAACACCCTTACCCAAAGTTTACCTTCACAAAAGATTTCTTTTTTCACGTTAAGGTTCACTGACTACAGGCGAGCAGGAGATTTGCGTTTGCTTTTGTGCATCCTTCCTCCTCTGCACTTGCATTTTTCTTTAAAAAAATACCCAACAAACACACAGAGCAATAAATAAATTGTACGAACAGGACAGGGAGGCAGCTGTAACCGTACCACAGCCAGTGAGACATCCCTCTGCCGGGTAAGCACAACCTGGCTGCGTGGGTGAGGACAAATACTGCTACCGCAGCCCATACGACCGCACCTCCGCAGCAAACGCAGCACGAACGCTGAGCTCCCGATAACCCGGGCTGCAACGGCCACGGGCAGCCCTGACCTCCACGGTGCGTCTCGCCCCGAAAGGCGGCGCACCCCTCAGAACGCTGTGCGAGAGCCTGGCCAAGCGCGTACTCGAGAGAGTTACTGCGGCAATCCCCAACGTATCACTCTATTCTAATTTCCAGACAATTTGTCTTTCCAACCACGGAATTGCTAGAGTCAACGAATTCAAAAGGTAAATTTTTCTACCTTCAATTAACTGCATTAGTACTGTTTATAACTATGTGATTGATAAACGCTCTACAGAAGCTGTAATTAATGTATCTTTTCCTTGGAACACATACTGAACCCCTTGGCGCTCAGACACTTAATGAAAAGCAATTTATCAACTTGCTTTTGGATAGCTGAATCTGACTCCTTAATGCAGAGAGAAACACACTTTGCTTTAAGCACTACTACTCTGAAAAGTACCGCAACGTTACGAATGCCATCAGACACGGTTCGGATTTTGATCGGGATGACAGCCACCAGAGCGCTCATCTCACTGAGCAACTGGGTGTGATTTAGCACGGCTTAGCTGGGATCCTCTTCGCCGGGACGCCGCTGAGTGGGAGATTTGCAGACGTGCTTTTCCAGGGTGGAGGTCAGGAGCGCCTTTTCAGGACGCCGGACGAAGTTCCAAATTGTCCTGCGTCTGCGTGGCCAGGAGCCTCCTCACCGCTCCTCGTGCCGAGCGGCACCGGCACGCTCGCTGGGAAGCAGCGGCTCAGCGTATTTCTGCCTGGACATGTGTTCAGCTGCTCACAAAGCGGACAAAAATAAAATGCTTACAGAGAGTTTGAATGCGAATTTCTCAAACTGAGAGCTGCTTTGTATAGTTGACATATGCAAAAAAAAAAAAAAAAAAAAGGCATTTAGAAGGAAAGGCTTGACATCGCAGAAAATTTTATGTTGGTATTAACCGCTGGGGGGATTAACCAACCTTCAAAGCCTAAAATCTAAACTCACATTTCTGGAAGTACAGGCTACAGCTTTCTAATGCAGAAAGTGGTCTGTACTCCATGTGGCAGACTGAACGTAAGGATTACATATTTCCATTGCACATGTAAGTCTGTTTTCCATTCCTGCAGTGTCTTGCTCGCTTCCATTTGTCTTTTGATGCAGATAAAAGCCACTGCAGATTGCAACTGCTGATACAGAGAAAGGCGCAAGACACAGTGCGCCTTTAGACTAAGGGGAAAAAAAAAAAAGAAAAGGACTCCGGTCCAGACTGCTAGAGCATGTCAAGAGATTGTCTTTGAAACTACAAAACTAGAAATGAAAGCACTGCGTTTTTACTTGATTTGATCAAAGCAACTGGAGGGGAGGGGGAGAAATCGCATCCTACAGATGCAGGCTAAAATTTAACTACTTCACACATAAAGTGGGACCAGCTGATCCCACACAGACATAAATAAAGGGAGAAAACAAAGAGGTAAAGTCACTCTCACTCTGAATACACTGCTGCCACACATCGCTGCTTCAAGGTCTGCCAAAGAGCAACAGGAACCCATTTCAAAGCCAGAAAGACAGAGGAAGCACATACCCAGCACGCTCACCGCAGGCACACATTTTCAGTCTCCAGTGAAGAGTAGAGGAGCGAGCTCCTGTCAAATCAGAGAAAACATACTCCAAATGTAATGGCTATTTGAATAAATAACTGATTACTCGCTGTGTGACACCATTCCACCGACCTGACTGCGGGATACCGGGAAACCGTGGCAGTCTTCCGGAGGAGGGCTTTGTACTGCAGGCTGCAAAGAGACAAGACCCTAATTCTCCTCGAACGGAGCATCCGCCCCGATATGCGCTCGGCACTGGGAGAACGAGGCTTTGCAGAAGGACAAATTGCACTACAGGTAGCAGCCTTGTAGATCCCAAAGGGCAGCACAGAAGGAACAGATACCTTTAGCTGCCATGCTCCCTAACAGAAAGGATTTTAAATATCTGCTGGATAGGCTGTGCGTTCGTGGAAATTTCTAACTGCAAGAAGGTGAACCATTTAGATTGCCTCTGGGCTGAAACCATCTATGTCTTTGCCTTTCACTAAAAATTAAGCAGAAGTCAATTTAACGAGTGAGGCAGACAACAGTCTTGCACAGGAGATCAAAAAGCTCTCCAGATGTTTATTTTAAATGAAATTCAGAAGCCAGTATAAACCAGATTTTAAACACTGAATAATCCTTACCATAATTTGCATGAGAAAAATGGGAAAAGAGGTTCCATCCTGCCGCTCTGAAACTCTCCAGGAATGTGCAGGGTTAGATTTTGCTCCTAGGCTCTTCAGATGAGAATGTGAAAGATGAACAGCCCCACGCAGCAATCTGATGGCTGTTAAGCACGTTTCTCCCCTGCACTATACACTTTGACGGATGCTCAATGTGCATGTATGGAGGCATCCCATGTGAAGGAAGCTTTTGACCTTCCTCACCAAGACTATTCAAAATTATGGATTGAAAAGAGTCTAAAAACGTCAGTCCTAAATCTTAAACTCCTTCTCATCTTGCTACTTCATTGAATGCCTCCTGATTGTGCAAAAGCGGAATATTCAGGCGTCAATCTAAGTAGCTCGGGTGTTATGCTGACAATGTCTCTGGAGAGAGGAAGAGAAGAGAGGACAGATTTCCAATAGCTCAAATGCTTCTCCGTAAGGAAAGCTGCTACACAGCAAGAGAGATAAATAAAGAGGGAAAGTAACATGCCGGAGAACAACTCCCAAGGTCAGATCAGGATGCTGAACACTACCCATCTGCAGGGGAAGATTTAGGTGCCTGTTCCACTACACGTATCCATTTGCTTGTTGGCAACAACAGTCCTCATTAAACCAAACCGGTTCTAACCATGAAAGGACATCAGGAAGATGATATTAGCTAGCAAATACAAAAGGAAAGCCAACAGAGCCAGTCCGGGATGGGTGCCCTCCGCAGTGGAACACAGGCCCTGCATGAGTCGGGAACAGGCGACACCGGCTACCCCAGCCAAAAGGCTGGGCAAATCGGCTCTAACCGACGCCAGCGGCTCCCAGCTTGCAGCAAAGAGGAGATCCTGTACCCGTTTGGGCAGGAGCTGAACTGGGATCCCATCAGGACCAGGAGCTTTTATGACTGCGGCTACTCAGGGTCACCTACACGTTGCAGTTCCTCATGGCTTTGAAATCAAGGCCGTGGACCTGTGGCATCTGACTGCAGACACACCGTACCACGAAGAAAAAGCCCTGCCCCCCAAAATATTCTATCAGTTACTGCCGTGCCCTTAACAAGAGCGTTTCTTGCCCGTTTCAGCGATCTGAAAGACACGCTGGGCAAAATTTCAAGCTATGACAAAGTGATCTTATCACTTCTGTGCCGTTCTCGCTACACAAGCCCCTGATTCAGCAGCATGTAATAAAAAATCTTCATTTGCATGAAAAGCACTCTCTGATCACAAAGTCTTCTGTTCAACAGTCCTCTTCCCATCTACAGCAGAAGGATGCAAGCACCACCGTCATTTTGCTGGTGACTAAGGTGGAATATCTTATTTATGCTTTGTTTGGAGAAGCTTTCTACGTTTCAATACAATCTCTTCCTAAAATTGTAACAGTATTTTTGGATAACAGAGAAGCTGCACACATCCAAGCTATGCAAGCCCTGCAAAGCTCACGTACTACGCTTTCACCTGCATTCTTAATAACCGCGCCACGTGAAGGACATTTCAGATCAGCACACGGTGACCATAAACAGTTTTAAAATGCCTTTAGCATTCAACAAGTCCAGTCTTTTCCAGTTTGCATTTACAGTGCACAGCGTCATGGCATATAGTGCTCACAGAGGATATATTTCAAAGGAAAGGAAGGTGTAGCCATGCAAAGAACAATGCTCTGCCTGGAACAAGATTAATTGCTGTCATGGGAAACCAATAAAAACAAGTATCTTGTTATCTCTCTTTACAAAGAGACTGTTAAAGCTTAACTCTGTCAGGGAACTTTTTCCTTTGGACTAAATCATGAGCCTAATGTATGTGGGCAACACAGATACCAGCATGTGCAATTAATCGACTCTCTGCGGGAGAAAGTCCACTGTTTCGGAGGCAGGCTGAAGCTTTCACACCACCAACCTGTGCCCTCTCCCAGCTCGAGATCCCTCACCAAGGCCAGCCCCAGCTCCCTGCCCCGTGCCAGGTAACACCACCTCCCGTTTTAACCTGTTTGCCAGAGTTCATCACGTCCCACGCATACACCCCGAAATCACACCCGGCTCCCAGCAAGCTCAGCCAAAACAGAAATACCTTTCATCACGTCAGCAGTGCAGTCCCCATTTAGAAACGGTTTATTTCACGTTAATCCAGTGCCAAAACATTATGATGTATGCTGTGCTGATCCAGAAACGGTGCTAATGATGCCGCTGCCTCCTGTCTATCACCGAATGCCTCATCTAGTGCGTGGCCACACAGCGATGGCCCTGCGACAACAGGCACTTTAAATTGGGCAGCTCAGCAACACATGTACGCTGAATTTTTGAACAAGCTATTTTAAGCTGCTTTGCTAGCAATTTCTGGCCTGTGCAGTTTGAAAGCACACGGTTCTGGCCCTCACAAAGAGCAGACCTGTAAATGACATCTTGAGGATTAAGCTGATTGAGATGCAATTTGCCTAGCAACCATTCATTAAGCAGAGTTCAGAAACAGGCCAGCAATCTATTCCACCTCCTTATCTGAGCAGTAAACAGATAACAGTCTCTACTGTGTCCTCTATCCTCCGGTTCAGACACACTGTAAACAGATTTTTCAGAAGTTTAAACTCCTACGGTAAATCTCGGAGAACAATCCTGCTCTCCAAACGCGAGGGGTTCGGTTTCACCAAGGGCCCTACAAGCGTGAAACAGCTCTAGAGCGAGGGTAATGCACAACGTGAATGCATTTGCAGTTCCTGTGCCTCCACTGTCTTCTCACGTCGAGCACTAAGAGCCCATCCTAGTCGTTAAGAAAACCCAACCCTAATCACACGAGCATTTGGCATTGCCATTCTGATCACTGAAAAAAAAACCTCAGTAAAAATCTTATTCCCCTCCTTCATCTTCTGGAAGGAATCGATCGGCACTTCCAAAGTCTTTGGTAGAGGTTCCCCCCTTCAGAGAAGAAAACAGAAGTCACGTCCTCCCCTCCCATTAAGCATTTTTTTCCTCATAAAATAAGCAAGACAACTTAAATGTCAGCAGTGAAAAAATCAAACTGCCTATTTGAGCTTGAAGAATTTAGCTGAAAAGATTAAGCTAAATCATGATTTTGCATAATTGTTTCTCCACAAGAAACATCTGATAATACCCCATTCTGCTCCAAAATTAAACAACAAAGATTAGCGGGGACATATTTAAGGCTATATACCTGAATGGTTTTCCTTTGGTGTACGGTTCTTCTGGGAAATCACTGTGACATACAGCATGCTATTACAATTAAATATGCAAGAAAGAAGAATTAAACTGACTATGAATAATTAATACCCCATAATACTACTTCATAAGGAGAAGTCTGGCTGAATATTCTCGCAGATGAAATATCCTAAATACAAGGCACAGCAGAGCTGGCAGCTTTACTTTTACAACGGGGTCTAAAACACTGAGTAACTTTATGGCTGCTACTTGATTCTAGGGAAGGTGCCAGCCACCGGTGCTTCCCTTCCCCTGCTCTCTGCCCCTCCAGCTCCAGAAAAGCTGGGAGCAACGCAAGTGTTGCAACCGTCGCCCCGCTGCTCATCTGCATCCGGGAGGTAACAGGTTTCCCAAACGCTTCCCATTAAAAGGTATAAAGCAGTTATCTCACTTCCCAGTAGAGAGAATGAAGCAAGTATGATGCAACAATTACTTACACGATAAGATCAGGCTAAGGTTGTGAGAAAAAAACAATTAAAAAGGTTTGCAAGAGCTAAGGAATGCAGCTTACTTTCCCAGAATCTATCTTAACGAGAAAGATAGCATCAACTCAGAGAGCAGACCTTCCTGTTTCAAGTTTACTGTTTTGGAGGCTACGGAACATCAACTGTAGCAAAGCCACAGTTGGGTGGCTGGGTGCAAACTCTCCATCTCCAGCACAACCCTCCTTTATTAGCTCCTGGTGAAAACAGCAATTAAAAATATGCCTTTGGTTTTTTTTCTACCCACAGAAACCCCAAATCGCTTGAATTAATATTTACTGAAGTCCTCAGAACACTGGCATTCAACTCTTGGCATTTTCCACCAGACACGGGTCAGGTCAGTTCCGTGCCAATCGACACAATACACTTGTCGCACACATTTAGCTGGAAATCCCCAGCTCCCCTGTTTGTCCAAGCAGCACGGCACACAAACACCACCCCGCCGCAGAGCGCTACTTTTAGAGATGTACATTTGAAATCCAACCAACATTTGTGATTTCCACTGAAGCGGAACAGGGCACTACGACTGTATTTGCTGAAGGTGACAGCCCTACAAAGATGTGCCCCCCACCCCTCACCCCCTCAGCTCAAAGCACCTCGCTGCTCTGGCTGCCAGCTCCGCCATGAGGGTCTTGCTCCAGCAGGATCCAAGGCTCTTCTCCTCCAAAGCAAACACGAGCCAGGGGTCCTTCTGCACACAGGCAAAGTCACGTTAGAAGTATGCTAGTTTAATATTAATTTTCTATTAAAAATTCATAGGATTCAATGAAGCTCACAAGCTGGCAGGCACTGAGACAGCTATTTTGCCGACGCACTCGCTGCCCGGCGGAGTGGGATGCGAAGGGCGGGCTGCAGCATTTCTGCAGGATGGTGGCCACGGGGTCCGCGTGCTGGCCTGGAGGAGTAGCGGGGGGCTCTCCCCCACACCCCCAGCGGGACCCCGCATTCCACCAGTGCCGTGCCACTCCACTGGCGAGTGGCTTGTTCCCCCAGCCAGAAACCTACGGGGAAGGTGGAGCCCACGAAGAGATCGTGCTGGTGAAAATCCCAGTGTCTTCTCACAGGAGATCCAGTCTTCCAGGCCCGGATCCTCACGCACCTGCCCCTTTCTCACTGCCAGAACGAGCCCCCTGGCCAACAAGCATCCTGCAAATACCCAGAGTTTGCATAAGCCAAGTTTAACCTTCAGTCCCTATTAACGTTAACAGAATAGAAAAAATTAACCACGGTGCAACAAAAAAAGTCTGTATCTGCATTTCTAATTATACGACACCACACACCACGTGGCAATATTTCCAAGCACCTTGCTGGGAATAAAACCGCCAACGGACTGCGGCTTCCATTTTGAGCAGCGGATGCAAGAGCAACTGGCATTGACATTGTCAGCGTTACGGGATGAAGACGTAAGAATTAAGGACAATGAAGTGACGTACGTAAGCGATGACAACAAAAACGTTAATAATTAGAAAAACAGTCACCTTAAAAATTAAAAATTTTGCGCTCTCTCCTACTTTTTAATGACTTAGCCTACTTTTTCCAACCTAATTTGCATGATCAAAATAGGCCTCCTGCCAGGAAGCGTTAAAATGGCAGCCCCCCATCGAGACAAAACTCCCTTCACCATTCGAGACTGAAGGACTAATAACTACTCCTAAAAACATTTTAAAATCCATTAATGTTGTTTAGTAAACATTTATTTAGAATTAGTGCAGCTATCAGAATTTTCTTCATCATGCTCTACTAAAGCATTTTATAAAAGCCTTTGAGGGAGGTGCAGGTACCCCCACAGACACTGGTGCCATCTCCAGCCCTCTCCAAAACGCCCTCACGCTCCTGCCCTGCACCGCTCTGCAGGTTTTTCCACCCAAAACCCCTCCGAAGCTTTCTCCAATATCAACCACACAATTCCCAACAGCTCTTCGGGGTACTGGGCTGGGCAGCTGGAAGCACCCCACCAAGACACACGGAGCAGCGGGCTGGAGCACACCAACCCCGCCGACCTCTGCACGTGGCAACTCATTCTATCTGCTGAAAAAAACCCAGGCTGGCAGGACAGCAGAATACATCTCGGTATTACTGATGTACTGAAGGTTTGGATTCTGGTACAAATACACGGTGCTTTATACAAATTTGTCTGAGCTACGTGTTATCCTTTCAGTGCCATCTGCACAAAACCAGAGTTTTATCTAAGCGTTGGAAACTAAAATAAATCATTTTCTCCCTATCGGTGATCGTGCTGGAGACAGGCGCCACAAACCTGAGAGCTGGCTAGCGCAGGCTTGTCTAGTTAGAAATAGAATTATATCCACATCAATATGATTTATTTTTTAATAAAAAAATAAGGCAAACCAGACCCTTAATATCAAAACAGACCCAGCCAGCCCCCTCCCAGCCCACAGAAGACAAAATGTACGGTGTTAAATTGTGAAAATAAAACTGGGATCGGCACGGTCACTTCCCCCAACAAGAAACGCCACAATCGAGATACATTTTAATTGCCACGCATAATGAGAAGTACCTGCTCATTCGCCACTTGCTCTATCTATTGCCAACACAATTCAGGACTGCCAGGGCTTGGCAGGGTGTTTTCTGGTATCGCTAATGTTTCGGCCTGCCCGCGCCCCACCGGATCATTAAGAGCGAACTCTGCTCCCCAACACCACGCAACAAACGACGTGGCTCCGTCTGTCCTGCACGAACCGCTCGCGGTTCTTGGGTTGCGTTTCTTTCTCAAAGCATCCTGTCCTGCGAGCAGGGGAACCTCACGGTGATTAGCACGTTCTGATACTGGAAACTCAACCGATACAATCGCGGATCCCCGAAGACAGTACAGCCCCATGATGTGAGACACGCGGGTCCCAGAAGACCCCTTGTTTCTACCTTTGAAAGTCACCGAAGGCTGAATAATAAATAAATAATGAATAAATTATATTCTCCAAAAGCATCGCCAACAAGAGAAACTCCTTTCTTCCAGTTGAATACGTTCTCCAACCAGCAGCTGCAGCTAAGGGTTCACACAGGATCGCCGAAAACACCAAAACTGTTTTGTTTTCTTTTACAGATTAACTTTTGACATCCAAACTCGCTGCTGTGAGATTGCGATGGACTTTATTTGGCAAGCCAAGCTGTCTAAAGCACAGATTAGAAAAAAAATAAACACTAAACATTTTTAGAGCTAACTTTCCTCCGCAGACTGTTTTATGCACTTTCAATAGAAATGTTACATCAGAATAAAATCAGATTTAATTGGCTCTTAAATAACTGAACAGCCACTTTAATTTTATTTCAATAGCAATAATTCATAAATCAGGCAGCTGAAATTCCAGCACAGAATGACAAGTAAATAGAGCAGAACGCACTGAAGGAGAGTATGAACGCCACACAGTGAAAGGTGATTTTTCTTAAATTTCGTGCGTCGCCATTTTATGGACATCGCAAAGCTACCGCCACGTAAATACTTAAAGCTAGAACCTGTCAGCCCTGGGATGCCGCACGGTTTATCAACAGTAACTGCTTAACTGCAAAGTAACTGCAAAGACCAAGGGACGAGATGATCCTTGCCCAACTGGAACTGCTAGGAGAACGGCTGGGATTTTAACCACGGATGCAATTTCCCTCACGCACACTAGATGGAAGTATGTAAAATCTTAATTCTTTCCTGCCTTGACTTAAATTTAAGGGGTTGAAATGTTGTGTCATATTGTCACATTTTGAGAAGCCTGGTTTTTGTTCTTCATCAGCAACTTCACTCATTGATAATCTGTAAGTAAGAAGACGCCTTGAAATATTAAGCTAAGCTGTGCTGGCAATGAATAGTAAATATGAGAGAATATACATCAGAAATAGTAAATATATTATTCAGGCTAATTTCTAAAGCATGCTCATTCCGTTTCTAGATTTTTTCAATAATAATCACTAATGAGATCCTTCAGAGAAACTGAGGTTATATTTTTTCAAACAACAATTCTAAAAATACCACCTCATCAATGAAGAGGCAGGGAATAGAAAAGGTACAAAAGGCTTCATAAACACTGTTTCAGTTTTGACTGGAAAAAACCCCAAATTTCAAGAAGATATTGGGGGAGACACAGGGAGAAAGAGCAACTTGAGGTCTCGCAGAACGAGCTAAACGCAGCTCAGAGCAGCAAACCTGAATGGGATTGAATTACACACAAATCTTCTGGCAAACGATCTTAAAAGTGACTTGTTCCAAACCAAGCCATTTCTAAATTTAAACACGGAAGAGTTCACAGGCAGGAAAACTAAAAATCAGGCAATGGTGTGACCAGGAAAAAGGTGCTGGAAGAGCGGTTTTTCCTTGCCGGCTCTGGCCTTTTCACATATTGATTTTCCTCCACGCTCATTCACAAATGCTCAGCACAGTTGTGAACAATTTAAAGTCAAAGGATGCATGAATTACCAGCTCTAGGAACACGCTACCCATTCCTGGCAAAAGCTGAGGGCTTTTCTGTAGCCAGCTCAGAATCAGACCAGACTGATGAGCTGGAAGAGAAGGGCAAGCAAATACCTAACTTTTCCTGTGCACAATGAAGCCAAAGCACGTGACGTTCCTCTAGCTTAGAAGACAAAAAAATTAAGAAAAACAGGGACAGAATGGGAAGATGACTGAAAAGCAGTGCTGGATAGAGGAATAACAAAGTAGGCACGAAGGGTTCCCCCTTCCAGATGTTAAAAACGTATGCTTTTTCCATTCCAGATTTAAAAAAAGATTAGCAGAGGAGGAAGTTTACTTTGGAGACTGGGAGCATCTGCGTATTTTTTTTTTTTTAAAAGGCTCATACAATGCTATTTCCATCCAACAGAATTTAAACTATATATACACACATGGTATTGGCTCAGGACAGCAATCGTACGACATTTTTCGCAGCGATCTGCGCGCAGAAACTGCCTAGAGAGTGGAATAAAATGAGTGGCAAGGCAACAGCCACAGAGAAGGGCAGGACTGCGATACGCAAGTCCTCCAAAATGCACACTTGAAGTTTAACAACATGAAGGCAAGAAGAGGGATAGCGGGATACAGCAGCGGGATACAGCAGCGGGATACAGCAGCGGGATACAGCAGCGGGATACAGCAGCGGGATACAGCAGCGGGATACAGCAGCGGGATACAGCAGCGGGATACAGCAGCGGGATACAGCAGCGGGATACAGCAGCGGGATACAGCAGCGGGAGCGCTGGGGTCAAGGAATGAAAAAAATCCACAGCACTGACCTACTGACTTATGCAATGTTTTACCACATAAAAATAGGCATGATTTTTTTCTCTCTTCCACCGCGCTGTGCTCTCCCTGTAGCAGCGAACCGCCTGCCTCTGCCAGGAGCCCCACGCCCACCACGCAGGGAGGAATTGGCCGCGAAGGCTGCGCCTGGCTCCCATCTTAGCCGCGAAGCACGGGACAGGGAGATTGCCCAGGTATGAGAAGTGAAATTACAGAAAGCAACTGGATGCCAGATCCACTCCGCATAGCAAAGCGTGTCGTTTCACCTCCGTCCACCAGCTCTCACGTGGTTCCCAAATTAGAAACAATCAGAATCCTGCTGGAAACAATATACAGCACCTTAATTGGGTTGGCTGCGCTACAGACGTCAGCAACGCATCACTCGGTAGATCACTTTTTGACTGGGCTTTTTTTTTTTTTTGAAATACTAAAAATAGTTTCACTTTCATGGTTCACCTTTTCGGCATCACATTACTACAGACATCGTAAGAAATCAAAAAACCGTCTCACTCGTTGCGCACCAAAGATGTCACAGAACCCGCTCCCGCCAGAGGCAGGATCCATCACCTAATCTGACAGAATTTTACTTAAAGGTTTGCCTCAGATGCATTGCATTTACAGAAAACCCGTTTTCTAACACATTTCCCTACAGCATACCCATCAATGCATCTATTTAAAGCCTGGAACAGTTCAGTTATCTCTAAATACATCAATAACCCAGACGTTCAACCCGAACACTCCACGCATTCCAAGCACAACCCAGCAGACCAGAATCGCTGCACGGGACTCCAAAACTTATATTAAAAAATTGCTCCTGGTTTTCTTCCCAGCAGACCCCAAGTAACATCATATCCCACCCCCACCCCCCCCCCGCTATTCTGTACCGCAGCCAAACTGCATTCTGTGAAAGCACTCCAGTAACCAAATACCACCATTTTCTTCACAATCTCTGGAAGCTTGGACTAATCTTCAAACACAGTATGAAGAAGTTAAGCAATGGGAATACATAAACTACACATAATTCCTGCGCACAACCGGGGAATAATTACAGCAACAACACAGCAAATACAAAATGAGCGGGGAGGCACGAAGAAACACCCAGACAGAACGTCCCAGAGAAGTGAAAAGGTGTCTATAGGGTCTGCATAAAGCTAGGTTGGCCACGGAGCACAGTCATAGCTGGTTTTTGAAGCGTCCATTTAAATGAAATTACTAAAAACAGGGAAAGCTGCAACTGATGAACACACCAGTCTGTCAGCTCCAGGCACAGGCAAGACCAAGGCCAAGCTATGCCTATCCGGGTGACTAAGCTTAGCTTTTGAGGAATACAACCCAGTGGAAAAATATCTTTGGGCAAAGTTAAAACCGACTTTTCTGGACTCCAGTCAGCAGAATGACTTTTCAGGAGCTCTGTTCCTCGGCAGCTGAATCACTACTTGGAAAGCAATTTTTTTTTTTAGAAAGAAAAAAGATGAATAGTGTGACAAAGCCATTTTGGCATTCAGAGTTGAAGTCATGATCTGCGATTAAAAGAAAAATCGCTCAAAGACCGTTACGGTTAAGATTTTAATACGAGTCACAAAATACGATGGGAAAATAGGAATGCGGCATACCACAGAAGGAATAAGAATTTAAATTATTCACTTAACTTCCCAGTTTGAAAGTGTTTAAAATGCTGAAAATGGAAAGCGTTGGGGTGATGTAGAGAACTGTGAAACCTCTACCTATCTTCAGGAGCACCCTGCCCTGCCAACAGCTGGAGAGGAGCCAGCAGGCCCCGGCCACGGTCCGCAACGCGACAGTGACCCGCTACTCGACTGCTGGGCGTAGCATTTCAGCGAACTACGCGTTCTTAAAGCAATTATTTAAAAGTTCTGATCATCTGTTAAATAAATCACGCAAGTCAGGCTGTGGCGGTGCTCTTGCTGGTGTGTTTAGTAATTCCATAAATCCTAGAATCCTACAAATTACCAAGCTTTAGAGAAACACAGAATGGACATTACTTCATCTCTCATCTTCATAAATCAGTCGCTCCCCTCACTATCACCTCCCTGAAGACGAGCAAGCCGGCGATGTACAGGACACCAGGCGTTTCAGCGATGGAGGCTTTGGGCTCAGGCAGTCGGGGCACCCACCTCGACCCCCTCCCCATCCCTGCGTGCCAGCTGGCAATGAACCAAGGTCAAAAATGAAGAAGAAATATGAATGGACAAACCAAGGTGGAAAAATAAAAGTATTGCACCGGGGAGGAAGCACCTACAGGCGTTTCTATCCCACGTGCAGGCGTTTCAGCGAGCGCAGGCGAGGATACGAGGTAAGGCTCCTGAACGTCGTACAGCAGCCTGCATTTCTGGGAAATACAGATACTTCAGTCCTCGACAAAATGCTTTACTTCGCCTCTTGATCTGGTAACAGTTCCCAGAAGCAAACGTAGCTCTAAAAGCTTATCTATCAGAGGACAACTTGAAACAAGCACGAGTGAGACTTAAATGAAGGCAAATACCCAAGTTACAGCGCACATTGGGGTTCCTTAATTTTACATTTGGAGAAGAAACAACACTACGTGGACATTCTCCAACATGGTTTTTTAATGTTATTAACACAAACAGCACCCCAGGCTGCGCTCAAGCAGAAAAAGTGTGAATCTGTTTGCAGTGTGAAGTGAAAAGGGGATCAAAAAATACCATCTTATTAAATGGTATTTATTTGGTGATAAGCGCATTATTTATTCTACTGAGAAATTCACAAAGTGCCAGAGGTGTAACCATAAGTAAGGTCACGACTTAGTGTCAGTATCAAAGCTGATCCGTAATGGAATTTAAGCACCTGCCTTGTCTTTTATCTCAGCACAAAATGAGATTTTTATTTTTCTTTTTTTTTCTATTTTTACACTTCAAAAGCCATGTAACATAACAAAATACATGCCAAGCATGAAGGAACAGAAAGCATGCCAGCATCTTTCAGCAATCATCTTTCCCTTGTCATCCATTATGTCAGATTTATCTATTTTTGCTTAATTCCTGTTCCAGCAATACGCATCCTTCCCCCCTCTAGACTATCAGGCTGGTTGGGCTTGAACTCAATATGGCTTCTTAAAATAGTTGAGAAATATTGAAAATATTGAAGCGATGCTTGTAAATTACAGCCTATTCATCAACCTGTCTTTTAGATCCAGCTCAACCTGCGACTCCCCCAGAAAAGGGCCAATCCCCGATTTCTTCACCTCAGAAATCCTACCCAACTGCATGATGTAAATATGATTTAAAAAATAAACAGCCTTTCTTTTATGCAAGTGTTTTTCCCAAAAGCTTAGATGCCGTATTTATTGCAAATCCTACCCTCTGGTTGTTCTGACTCCTACTTGCTTTTGATCCAGACCTTCCTCTACTAAAAATTACTGACCAGTTAATTCACTGCTGCTTGCTTTCTGCTGTAACTGCCTTCCCCCCCGCACCCCTCCAGAGTTTTCGGACCCTCTGGACTAGCTTTACAGGACACCAGATCCACCTGTGCACTCTCCCTGCATCCTTTGCTCCCCCAGCTGCTGGCTGGGAGAGCCTTCTCCCTCCACCTCTAATATCTGTGATATGCTTCAAGAGCACCTTTCCCCACGGCTTTGTGTATTTACTTAAATGAATGGGCTCTAACAAGTTTAAATTCTTTAGGTGGAAAAAGACCTGATCAGAAACACGCACGCTGAAAGGAAAAAGCACTTATCATTGCTATATTCCCTTCCTGCCTACGTAGCACCCATCACAGAATTTTCTCAGCCGGCTGCTGAATCAGACGAAGTTTCTATGGCGCGCACACAAAATCACGAAGCCCGACGCGTCCGGCAGGATTTATTCAATCACAAAGTCATCGCCGTTGCTCCAGCACAAATGACATCACCCGGGAACCCAACCTCATCTGCTGCGAGCGTGCTCTCCTGCATCTACCAGTTCAACAAAGAACCGGGTTTGTGCAATAGAGGGGTAGAAGTATCGTTGTAAAAAAGTTTTCCCAAATAAACTTGGGTTTTCTTGAGACGGTGTGATTAAAAAAAGAAACGATTAGGAGTAGGATAAGAAGCGAGCGCAATGAATTATCGCTGAGCTAACTAACCTGCATCTGCAATTTATCCTGAAACTTGTACCTAGCGATTAGCGGCGATACCAAGAGGAGCACACGACATGTCCGCAAGCCCTCGCAGGTGCTGCTCTGGGGGGATCTTACGCTGCAGAACCCAAAGCATTTAAGTACTTTGCTTGCACGAGTGGACTGAAAACAGATAAGTCAAGCTCTGCAGTTTTCTTCACGCCTGTGTTAAGATGCTTGAAAAACGCTTGGCAGGAAACAAAAACGGCGAGAAACGTATTAACGACACCTCTTGCAAAAAAAGACACTTTCCTCGGGAAAGAATTACACAAAGGATTTGCACACACTGCAGCCGCAACACAACCCCCCCCCTTTCCCCCCCCCCCCCCCCCCGAAGGCATTTCTCTGTCGCGACGGCTGACGTAGTATCGCGATTCCCGCCGTGTGTCTGGGGTCGGGGGAGGGTCGGCGAGGCGCCAGGGCGGCAGAGGGGCCCGGCGGGCTGCCTGCACACCCCCCCCAAGGACGAGCCGGGGAGCCCCGGACTGGAGCACTGGGGGGAGGCCGCCGGGAGCGGCCCCGCCGCGCTGCCGCGACATGGGGGGGGTGTGTCGTGACAACCGGGATACCTCGCGCCGCCTCAGGGGGTGGGGGGAGGGGACACCCGGGAAGGACAATGGGGGGCGGGGGGGGGGGGGGGCTGGTCCCGCCGCCCTGTGAGGAAAAGAGGGGGGTGAGGGGTGGGGAGGCGGCGGGCCGGCCGCCCACCCGCCCGCACTTACTCTCGGTGCCCCTGCCCGGGCCTCATGGCGCCGCCGCCGCTGTGCCCGTCCCGGCCCCGGCCCCGCCGCTCCCCGCCGCCGCCGCCGCCCGCCCTGGCCGTGGTGGCTGCGCCAGCCGCTCCCGCGCATGCGCGCCGCCCGCCAACCGCCCGGCCGCCCCGCCTCCCGCGCATGCGCGGAGCCTCGCGGAGGGGCGGGGGGAGGAGGGGAGCGCCGCGCCGCCCCGCCCCCTGGCGGCGCTGTGCAGCGCCGAGCACGCGCGGGGGGGGGGGGGGGCGGACGGACACACGGACCCCGACGGGTCCCGCCCCGCCACCGCAACCACCCCCCCACCCCCCCCCCGGCCTTCCCGAAGTCGATTAAAACACCTCCCCCGCTGCAGGAAAGCGGCACTTCCCAGCGATGCGATGGGCTTGCAACGTGCTGATTAACCTAATTATCAAACCTCATTAACGCGCAGGCCGGGAAGGGGAGAAATTGCACCCCATCCTGCTCCTTCACTTGCCTGGAAGGAGCCCGGGAAGATGCTCTGCAGCAGCAGGGCACAACCCTGACCCTGCCTGCACAGAGCCAGCCCCCCCACCCCGTACCCCCACCCGATGAAACCCCTCCAAGAACACTTACTGGACCTCTCCCCTCCGCCCCAGCAAGGTCACAGCTTGGGACACGGGACAGAAACTCGGCTGGCAAAAAAGGAAGACAGACATAAAAGCACGCTGGGTTTAGTTGGAATAAAACATGGAAGTGGGCAGCTGTGAGGTCTGGGTGACGGGGAGGAAGAAAGGGCATGAGAACCATCGCTTGTGCCGGGACCTCGTTTTATTGCAAGTAAAATACAAAAGTCAGATAGAAGCGTTCAAGGGATGACGGCCTCCCCAGCACCCACCTCTGGAGGCTTCTTAGCCCGGCTGCCGGGCGATCCCGCGCTGCTGCGGCCCTCGGGGGCTCGGACACAGGCTTCTGCCAGGGCTGGTAAAGCACCTCCCTGACGTTGTACTGGAGAAGGACAGCACACGCAGGATTTGCTCAACAGGTCAGGGTTCCAGGCAGGAGCAGAGACCCCAGCCGACCCCACCAGATCTCCTGTAACTGTCAGCACGGCAGCCAGGCGCCCCTGCGCTCAGGGATGTTAATTTAGGGCAGCACACAAGGATTTACCTGGATTTCTGGCAGGAAGCTGCCCCGTGCTGCAAATACCTGAGCGCAGGGGTGTCAGAGACAGAACTCAAGCCCCCAAACACCGGGTCCATGGGCGAGCGTCAGGGAGGGCAGCGGCCCGCGCACGTGGTGCCGGGCTCCATCGTTCGGTGCCGCCGCGCTCCGCGCCAAGGGCTCCTCCAAGCCTTGCTCACACCCTGAGCTCTGCCAGTGGCTCTCCATCCCCGACACCCCACTAGCCCTCAGCTGCAGAACCCGCTGACGTTCCCAGTTTGGGCTTTTCTTCAGCTGCGACAGCCTCTAGGTTTGTAGCTGTGACCCTGGTGCAGAGAGTAACGACTTTACAGTAACGTCAGTGCAAGAAACTATTCAAATTCCTAAGAAAGGAGGTTCGCTCTGGTTTTGCATGATGAACAAGCTGTTCTTCAGAAGCAAGCATCTGTGAGACCAAATCACCCAACATATATTTGTTAGCCAGAGTGGGGGACACGCAGGACCCCACCACGCACCAGAAACAGGATGTGGAGAGGCAGAAAAACATCTATTCCCTGCTCAGTTTCCCTTTCTGATAAATATGCTCCAGCAAATGCTCACAAGCCCATCCTCTGACCTCCCTGCTCCTCTCACTGGCCGTCAAGGAAGCAGCTCGTACACACACTGAGAACAGGTCACAGTTCCATTTCTCCCTTCTCCAGCATCATCACAAGAGTCTGTGACTCCCTCTGGAGCGAGTACCACGTGCCAGGAGCACCGAACCGCTGAGGAAGTTGGAGGAAAGGATGAGAGGGGAAAGAGAAGGCATAAGCATTTTTACAAGCTACTGCACAGAAGAGGTCAAAATGAAAGCAGCAGCTGGCGGTCAGCTGCGAGGACGGTGCACGCAAGCCTGTGGGAAGCGCTCCTGCACAGGAGTTGGAAACCACTGGCCTTTAGGATCTACAGAGAGTTTGAGAGCTCCCTGTGTCACAGCCAGTCACTACGGTGTGTTTCAGCCAGCCAGCAAAGCCCTCCGCCTGGGCTGCCGGGGCAACACTGACCCCCTACGCAGTCACAGACTCGTGCCCATGAACTCCAACAGGGCAGGGAGCAAAGCCGAAATGAGGCCACCGCATGGGCTGGGGTAGCCTCTTCCTCCCGCGTGACCACGGCTGGAGTCCCTCAGCCTTCAGAAGAGACGATAAGCGTGTGCTGATGATCCTTCACTGCCTCTCTTTGCTAAAAGATGGGAGATGCTCCTGGCCTTCCAGGCACAAACACTTGACAGCAAAGATGTGGGATGGCCCAGAAGCAGCGGATGACAGCTCTGTCAGCACAGGACTAGAACTGCGCCTGCAGCTGGTTCGCTGATGTCTGTCCCCACCTTCCACAAGATAAGGTGCCATAGAAGGTCTGAAGATTATTTTATTTCAGTTTGGGCCATTCCCCAAAATAATAATATATTCTACTTCAGCCCACTACATGGTTCCATCTTCGTCTGTTTCTGGATTGAATAAAGGTGCCGAGACACCCACACGGGAAAATGGGACTGGTTTCTCTGTATGGCCAGAGAGCTCAAGGGCTGTTAAAACTTATGCAAAGAGCTCAACTCTTCATCTCCACCTTGAGCTTCAAGCGGACATCACACAGGAAAACGTTCATCAGGTCCTGGCCAGCCTCCTGAGCAATCCTGCTGATAACCTTACCTCCTCTTCCAATCAACATCATCTGTATTAAAACCCAGAGAGATGATCATCATCCTTATGTTGCTTAGCTGTGGGGAGGAATCACCCGAGAGAACAGCAGCACAGCCACAGCAGCGGTTAAAGGGGGCACAGCAGTTTGAGAAGCCCCAAGATCAAACCATGGGCAAGTGATCACTTCAGAAAGGGCTAAGCTGTTACCGAACAGCCTGTGACTGCGTCGGGCACCCGGCTCTTCCCCACAGAGACCCCACAGCTGCGGGAGAGGGGGGGTCACAGCAAGGATGCACATCCACTGGACCCACAGAATCTCCTTTCATGCTCCCCAGCACCCCATCTCTCTTCTGTTACTCACCATATGAGACTTCCTCGGGACCCTGAGGTTCTGCACGATGAGGAGCTCCCCGCTCGGTCCTTCCTCCCACATCTCAGTCACCTGCAACAGCAAGCACAAGCTCAGCAGTTCCGCAAGGCGCCTCAGGAACAGCAAACGCCCTCAGAGATGACAGACAGCTCAGCTCCCTGACACGAGCACACAAGCGCGGTCCCCCTTCAAACACACAAAGGGTCTCACAGCGCCTGACGTGGGGTGACCTGGCACTTGCGCAAGGACTCCAAAGAGTCGGACAGATTTCACAAAATCAGACAAAGGGATTGCTGTCACACAGCCCGATATTTCCAATAAAATAGCTCAAAGGCAAGCCTGCTCGCGCACGCTTCCCACCTGAATCACGCCGTAGGGCACTTCCAGTGGCAGGTACTCCAGTAGCTTCTCCCTGATGATGTTATCACAGATCTCCTGAGGTGACTGGCTGGTCAAGACCCCGCTGTGGAACTCCCAAGGGCCTGGCTTGGCTTGCATCAGGAGGTACCGCTGTCAGCACAGAACACACACATCACACCCGCTAGCTGTCACATTCCCCTCCCGTGGCGCCACCAAGCCCTGCGCTCGTCTTGCAGCGAGTCGCTACGAGGACACCACTACCAGGGCAGCAGCTGAGTATCTTTGGTGGGGAAAGGAGAAAGGGAAGCTTCTGAAACTCAAACCCTGCCAAAGGGTCACACCTGCCTAAAGCTGCTTGCGTGCGTTAGTGATAAAAGCCTACAGCATCCCTTGTAGCCGAAAGATCACGCGTTGTGTAGCTTCATCATTAGGAACAAGCTGCTGTTTGGAGAGCCCCAAGTAAGAGCTCTGTACAGAAAACTCTGGAGATACAGCAGGGATGTACTCCACGTTGACAGATGACACTTTCCCCCCACACCCCAGGCCGGGAACAGGAGCTCTGCTGCTTCCTCACAGGTGATGAAGCTCAGCATGAAGAACTGGGGTCCCACAAGGGTAAGAGCACGCCACTCTCAAAGCTTAACAGAAGCTCTGACCGCAGTTACCTTGAGCGTATCCACCTCCTCCCCATGGAGAGCTGCCAGCATGAAGATCTCCTGGAAGCACGGCCAGCCCTTCATATTTTTTAGATCTCTGGGTCCACAGTGCTTTGGCCCTTGTGCTTCTTCTGCGACCAGTCTGGTCTCGGAAGCCCTCGTATCACCGCTGTTGTCCAAACTAGAGCCTTGTTGGGCTTGATCCGTTTCCTGCAGACAGTGAGGCTCGTGGGCCCTCTTCTCAGGTGGAGAAGCCCGAGTGACTTGTAGAGGAGACTTTGATGAAGAACCGGAATTATGTGTAAGTGCAGTTCTCACTTCCAGTTTCTTTCCATTTACAATTCCCTCTGTTAGCTCAGTTACTAGTTCCAGCAGGATGTACTTCTTCTTCAGCAGATCCACCTAACGGGAGAGAGGGGTGTCAGGAATTTGTCCTAAACGAGGGCAGCAGCTGGGCCCTGGCTCCGAAACCACCCAGGGGAGCAGCTGCTGCGGGACAAGGCTTCTTGCCCAGACAGTTTTCCAACCACAGGCCAAACCAGAGCACATCAGCAGTTCCAGTACAGTTTGTCCAAGCACCGTCAACTCAACAGCAATGCCCACCCTGTCAGCTCTGCCCAGATTCTCGTCGCCCAGCCCCACTATGGTGCCAGCTCCTGTTCCAGGGCTGATTTAAGCCCCACTCTGCAGCACGTGGCTTCAGGGACACGTGAGCAAGCAACACGTGCACGCTTAAATATTCTGCGAGTAGAGGGGAAAACTGGTGTCCTTTAACACACCCAGACTCAGCGACCTGCAAACACGTCGCTGCCGATGCCGGGCACTGCCTGAAAACACCAGCATAACATCGTGTAAAAGGCAGAAAGAACGAGCTCCGCATTTACCTTGTTCAGAACCAGGACACTGGGGATCTGAGGAAACTCAGAAAGACACTTCAGCACCTCCTTGCTCAGAGAGTTTCGCGTCCAGTGATCTGACACGTCCACCAAAACCAGAACTGCCAGAAAAGAGTAGGGGAACTATGATAAAACTACATTTCCCAAAACGTTAATTTGCAGCTTCTCTGCATTCTACGGTCACCTCCCTCCTGCTGCTACTTCTCTCTCTTCTACAGAGCAGCGCACGGATGGACCCAAAAAGGAGAGTTTTAATTGATAAAAAAAAGAAAATGCAGTTTATACCTGTCATCCTAATGACATCATGCTAAAACTCAATATCCAAGTCCAATAATGAACCCAAGAGCTTCCTCCCCTTGGCGCCAGGCAATTCTCAAACCCTCCCCAGCTCAGCTCCCCCTCCCAACTCACACTCCCGGGGCTGCCTTTGCTGCCCAGTAAACGTCCAGATACCGCAACTACAGGGCTGCAGATTTCTGTGGCAGATAAAGGGCTTGGCTTGATCCAGGAGGAGTTGAGCACCCACCTAAATCTGCGTGTTTCATGCTGTCCCACGGGTCTCTCAGCATGGCTTCCTTTAGTTTATGTCTGAAAGACAAATGCAAATGAGCGAGCCAGGCACAATCACTACCGACTTCCTTTCCCTCAAAAGCGGGGAAAACGGTGTTTTCCACCATCCCAGCTGACACAAAGCTGCCTTACAGGCTGTGACGTCCCTCATTACGTGCACACATGCAGAATCAAATATAACAGGGCTCAACAGGTTCCACAAGCTCCGTGTGCTACCAAAATCACAACAATAAACGAGTTCAGAGACCAAAATAAGACCAAAACCATACATTCCTGTTACTCCTATTTTACAAACTTTGCCCAGTGAAAATCACTCTCTGCTTTTATCAAACCTTGATGGACAGGAACCCCCAGCTCTCCCCACAACTGTGGTGATACCTTTTGGCTTTAAGGGGATTAGTGAGGCCAGGCGTGTCCAGAATTATCTAGAAAGAGGAAAAGACAGATCTCATAAACTTGCCTGCAGGTCGTGGCCAAGGTAAAACTTCTATTTGTGCCACGAGAAGTGACCCCGTGGGATACAAATGAGAAAAGCCCACCCTTGCTGGCTAACACTCCCCCTGCCCCAGGCAGGAGTGGGTCGGGAAGCTCACCAGCTGTGTGTCCTCGTAGGTGACAACACCCCGGGCTTTGCATCGGGTTGTGTGCACTTTCTGAGAGACGGGGAAAACCTGTAAGAAATTGCACACATACACAGCCAGAATGCATCAAATAGCAATTTAGCAGCCAGAGCTTGTTGCTCCACCCCAGCTTTACCTTTCTGCCCAAGAGCTGATTAGAAAGCGTGGACTTCCCAGCGTTGGGCGCTCCGATGATGGCAATTCTTAAAACCTTGGGGTTCTGGGGCTGGTCAGGCTGATCCCGCAACAGGCGGTCCTGTTCCTCTGCCAGGAGAAAGAAGGAGCTCCAGCACTGCTAAAACCCCGCAGCGGGTCCGGACGCTCCGTGACGGCGCCGGGACTCGGGCGGCAGGTGGTACCACTCACCTTTGCTGGTGGCGACGGGCGGTGGGTGCCGGCCCAGGGCACCGGTTGGCTTCTCTGCGGGGATGCCCAGGATGCTGCCGAGCGCGGAGCAGCTCCGGCTCCAGCGGGCGGGGAGCGCGGCGGCCGGCGGAGCGCGGCTGGCCAGCACCCGGGCTGCGGGACAAAGCAGCCAACGTTGCGCGTCCCCAACGGCTGCGGGTACCCAAACCGCCCCAAAACCCTGTCGTCCCCCTCCTCCCGACCCTGCAGCGCCCGGCAGCGCTTCCCCCCTCACGCAACGCCCCCGGGCCGGCCCCGGAGCACCGGCCGCGGCCCCACCACCCCGCCCCGCGGCAGCCCCACCGCCCGGCTCGCCTCGGAAACGCGCCCCACGGCGGCCCCGGAGCAAGGCCGCGGCCCCGGTCGCGGCCACCCCACCTGGACCCAGCAGAAGCAGCCCCGCCGCGGCCGCCCGCGCAGCCCAGCGCACGGCGATGGGCGCCGCCATGCTGGCACGCCGCGAGGCAGGCTGGGAGCGCCTCATTGGCGCAAACCCCGGGAGCATAGAGAGGAGGCGGACGGGGCCAGCGCGCCGCTCGTCGCCGCGGGGGCCTGTGGGGAGGAAGCGGGCGGTGCGAGCGGGCGTGGGCGTGGAATGGGCGGGGCCGTGGGCGGGAGGGCGGGGCCGTGGGCGCGGAGGCGCTGGCGGGAGCGCCCCCTGCCGGCCCCGCCGCGCGGTGCAGGACGGCGGCACCGTGCCGCTCGGCCCAGCGCGCCCGGTGTCCCCGCCACACTGCCCAGTGCCCCCAGCAACACAGCCCAGCGTGTCCCAGTGCGCCCCAGTGCCCCCGGCAACACAGCCCAGTGCGCCAAGTGCCCCCAGTGCCCCCTGCAACACATCCAAGTGTGTCCCAGTGTCCCCCACAACATACCCCAGTGTGTCCCAGTGCACCCCAGTGCCCCTGCAGCACACCCCAATGCACCCAGTGCACTCCAGTGCCGCCCACAACATATCCCAGTGTGTCCCAGTGCCCCCTGCAGCACACCCCAGTGCACCCAGTGCACTCCAGTGCCGCCCACAACATACCCCAGTGTGTCCCAGTGCCCCCGCAACACATCCCAGTGCACCCCAGTGCCTCCCACAACATACGCCAGTGCTCCCTGTAATACTCCCCAGTCTATCCCAGTGCGCCCCAGCATGCTCAGGGCCCCCCCAACACACCCCGTGCATCTGACTGCTCTTCCGTGCTTCCCAGTGCTCCCAGTTCTCCCCTGTGCCCCCAGCAATACGCCCCAATACAACCCGTGCCCCTGCCCTGCCCTGCACCCCGAGTCCCCCTGAACTCCAGCACACCCAGTACACCCAGTACGGGCCCTGCAGCCCCTATGGGACGTGACGGAGAAGGAGAGACAGAGCCAGGGTGCCGTAACCCCATTTATTGCCCCGGGCCTGGGTCCCGGGCTCCATCACCGCGTGTCCGTGCCGTGCCGTGTGCCGAGACGTGTGCTGTGCCACGTGCCATGCTGTGCCGCGTGCCATGCTGTGCCACGTGCCGCGTGCCGTGCCATGTGCCACGCGCTGTGCCGCGTGCCCCGTGCCGCGCCGCGTGCCCAGCCGTCGGCAGAACCGTTACCATTACTAAACTCAGTAATGGTAACGGTTTCCCCGCCAGCCGGGGGGTCCCTGGCTGCGCCCGTTGCTGCCCATGCCTCAGGGTGCCCCACATCCCAGCTCCGCATCCCCCACCCCTCCGTGCCCTGTGCCGTGGTCCCACGTCGCGTCTCCCGCCCTGGGCCCGTCGGCGGGTGCCGCCCGGAGGAGTACATCATCTATACTGTAGTGTCTCATAGCGAACTTACAGTATACGATGATATCCTGCCCGGGGCGGCGGGCAGCGTGCCGCGGGGTGGCCGGAGAGCGGCGCCTGCACGGGGGGGAAGAGCACCGTTAGGGAGCACAGCACCGGGGCCGCCGCCTCGCCGCCACGGCCTCCCCCCTACGCCATCACGGTCACCCCGGTCCCGGTGCCCCGGAGCATGATGGAGGCTCCCAATGGTCTCCTTACTCCATCTTTATCGCCCCCAATCCCACCACCCCAGAGCAGGATGGAGACTCCCAATAGCCCCCAACCACAGCATCCCCTCATTATCCCCCCAGTCCCACCACCCCAGCACAGGCTGAAGGCTCCCAATGTCCCCCCAAATACAGCACCCCCTTCTTATCCCCCCAGTAACCCCACCCCAGCGCAGGCTGGAGGCTCCCAACCCCCCCCCCAACGCCAGCATCCCCTCAACCCCCTCCTTGTGCCCCCCAGTGCCACCTCCCCGGCGCAGGACAGCGGCTCTCCAGGAGGTGTCACCTACCTGTGGGGGTGGCACTAGGGCTTTGTGGGGTGCTGGGTCTGCACCCGCCTTATAAAACCTGCTCTGCCTCATCTGCATATCTCACATCTGCACTGCACAGCTGGATGGGGCCCCTTAACCCCTTCATGCCCGGGGGGGGCACAGCCCCAAGCAGCTCCCCCCAGCCTAGCACAGCCCATGGGGGGCTTGGGGACAGGGGTTTGCAGGGGGCCACCCCTCCTGCCTTGACCACTGTGGTCACCAGGACGGTCCCTCCCCATAGGATGGGGGACCCCAAACTGGGAGCTACCTATTGCAAACTGGTTCCCAGTTGCTGGACAGGGGCTTTGGACATGGCAGTGCGACAGCCCCATGGGGATGGGGCCCGGGGTGGTGGTGGGATGTGTAGGTGCAGGGGGTCACCCTGCACAGGCACCCCCAGCTGAGCTACATGCACATGGGTGTTGGGATTGCTGTGTCCCCTGGCCACATATGCTCCCCTGAGGGATGTGTCCCCCCCAAAAGATGTGCCCCCCAGCCTGCAGGGTCATGTCCCCCACCTGCCTGTGCCCCCCCACAGGGGGATGTGTCCCCTGGAGGGACGTACCCCCCAGCTGTTTGTCCCCAAAGGACATGTCCCGCTGTCCACGCGTGTCCCCAAGTGGGCTGTGTCACCTCATTGCACACAACCCTGGTCATACTTGTCCCTTGGCCACTCGTGTCCCCAAATGGCTACAGCCCCTGGCCACGAGCGTCACCTGCCTGTGCAGGACCCTGCTCATACGTGTCCCCCAGCCACGCATGTCCCCAGCCCTGTCTGTCCCCACAGGGCCACCTCCTGCAGCGAGTGCCATGCCACTGCGCCCGGTTGTTTGCGCCAGGACACGGCGGCGTTCCTGGAAGCCGCCTGCAGGACGGTGATAATCCCCCGCCAGGACCATCTGCGTGGGAGCCCCGATAAGCAGCAGCATCCGTCTATCGGGGACCCTGCCCTGCCCCGCGACGTGTCCCCAGACCCGCTGCCACCTCTGGGTGACGGGAACAGGGGCAGCATCACCCACATTCCCCCCAGCCTGGCCGGACCCTGGCAGAAGGTGGCACAGAGTCAAGCCCTGGCACAAGCCTGGCTGCAGGCATGAGGATGCCAGGACTTGGGGGGCTGCAAGGGACCATCACCTCCTGTCTTTTGCCCCTGCTGTGACCCAGAGGTGTCGTGGGGGGGCTGTAGTGCTCCCCAAACTGTGGCACAGGCACCCAAGCACCTAGAGCAAAGTGTCCCCAAAGCCTGGCCAGCCCCAGGTGAGCCCCATGGCACTGTCCCCACCCAGGTTGGTCCCTGCGCCCAGGGTGCTCGGGGGCAGCCCTGCCCCATGGCGCTGCACCCTGTGGGGCAGAGGGGACCTGAGCACCCCCGGGTGCCCTCCTGGCAGCTGTGCTGCTCCGTGGTGGCGTGTCTGGCTGCAGATAAGGAGCGCTGGGGGCTGCCCGGCTGTCCCCTCCCGGCATATCTGCAGGGCCACCCTGCTGTGCCCAGCACCCTGCGCACAGCACCCTGCCCAGCCCTCGGGGGACACCGAGGGTCTTGAGGGCACGAGGGAACTGCCTTTGCCCTGGGGAGGGCAGTGAGGCAAAGCCCCCCGTGTGAGCCCCACTGCTGGCTGTCACTGCTCCCGCTCACAGGCCGACCCCGAGAAGGGCAGGTACCCCCCGAGCCACCCTGCTGTCCCCCAGCGCAGGGAAGGGCTGGGAAGGGGATACCAGGCCCAGGGGGGGGCCATGGGTGCTGCCTGGCCCCCACGGGGTGCAGGGGGCTCTGGCAGCAGGGCAAGGGCATGGGGCTGCTCAGGGCCGGCAGCAGAGCAGGGGGAGGTGGTGGTGGCACGAGCTGCTGGGACACACAGAGCCTTTGGCCCACGTCAGCCCTGGCCCAACCCGGGGGTGCCACTGGCTGGGGTGCCCCCGCAGTGACCAGCTCCCAGGTTAAGGAGGGTGATGCAGCTGGACTCACCAGCCGCGCTCCGCGGCTCCTCGCTCCGTGCTCAGGTGTGTGGGAGCAGGACAAGGCTTTACCCCTACCTCGGGCTGGCCGGGGGCTGCCCCGGGGATGGGGCAAGGACCCCACGGGGACACAGCGGCCGCAGGGAGGCCATGAGCTCCCAGGGGCTTTGCAGGAGCCAGGACCTCACTTCCACGCACCCCTTGTTCCCCCGTGGCAGCAGGAACACGCGAGGGCTCCAGGGCCAGCAGCCCCCAGCCAGCCCACGCCTCGGCCGGCGGAGCACCGGCTCCGGCACCGCCATGGGTGCCACGGCAGGGGAGACGGGCACGGGAGGCACAAGACGAGAGCCAAGGCAGGTGGTGACAAGGCTTTATTATCGCACAGCAGTGACGGTCCCAGGGACGCAGGCATGCACACGCACATGCAGATAGGGCGCCTCGCCCGGCACGCCCGCCAGCAAGCGCCAGATCGGTGCCGGCGGCCCCGCGGCACCAGCAAACGCCGGCGGCTGATAAGGCCGATCCTCCCCGCCGCCAGGAAGGGGGACGGGGTGCCGTGGGCCCCGCAGCACCCATGCACCCCACAGCAGGTCAGTCCTGGCAAAGGGACTGGCCAGTACCGGGGGTCCCTGCACCCACCCTGTGACAACAGAGGGGTGACACTGAGTTGTGGGGAAAGAAGCCAGCGGTGGGAGCCCCAGCACCCCACAGCAGCGCCAGGCTGACTTCACGGGTGGGTTTGGCTGCTACAGCCACACTGAGCACAGGCAACGAGACAGGCGGGGAAGGGGCACGGGCCAGCGCAGGGCCCTGGTGGCACCGTGGGGAGTATGGGACACAGACACGGGACAACCTCGTTCACATCGTCACTCAGAGCAGCAAAGCCACTGGCCGTAAAAGGCAGGAACCAGAGGTGGGGGCTTCTGCACTGCCTGCCGGGCGTCCCCCGGCCAGCGTGGCTGCTTGTCAGAGCCCCGTGGCCACAGCACCAGTGGGGCTGGAGGAGCCTGTCCCCACCGCAGCACCCTGCCCGGTCCCCCATGTCCCTCTGGCCCGTGGCTTCAGTAGTTGTCAGGGGCGAGATGTACCACAGCACTCGGGGACAGCAGCCTGGGGGGGTTTCACCTGCCTTGTGGAGGATGGGGGGACTTTGGCACGGCCCTATGTTTAGGTGTTCCTGGTGGGAGGACTTTGCCAAGCCTGGCTCAGAGCAGGGCTGAGCTGGGCTCCCCGCTGACCTCTCCCACCTCGGGATCGCAGAAGGAAGCTTCCCTGAGGGAAGGCGGCTCGGGAGCAGGCGCCGAGGGCAGCACCCCGCCGCAGTGCCCGATCGTCACCCTCCCAGGGCTGTGACTGCCACCTCCGGGGAGCCCAGCCTGGGCAGGACTGCACTGCGGGGGCCCTGCGGGCCAGGCACTCAGATGGGGAAAGCCAGCCACAAAACCAGCGTGTGGGCAGAGGCAGGGGCTGGGGAGCGCCCAGGAGGGTCGCTGCAGGAGGGCAGGGAGCCCAGGGGAGGTGGGTCCTGGCTGTTCTCTTCCTACAGCTCCACGCTCTGCATCCCACCGAGCCTCTGCTCCGAGCTCTGGGCGGCCGCCTGAGGACAGAGAACAGCAAGGCACCAGGACTGCAACACCAGACAAGCTGCCAGTCGTTAACTGGGGATCGCACCCAAACCCCGGGCCTGATACAATATACAGTCAGCTACAAAATAAATCCCCTCCCACCCTTTGTAATAAAAAAAAGCAGCTGATTGGACATGCACCTTTCTGGCCCTACAAAATAAGGCACCAGAGCTTAAAAATGAAACTCCGATTGTCTTTGATATAAAAGGAATTCCCACGTGTTGAAGGCAGTTGATGTCTGAGTGCATAACAGAGTGATCTTCACTAGCTTTGGGTTGGCCAGCCTCACGCCTGGGCCCCGGTGGCTTTCTGGATCAGGGGAATCTGTAGGAGGGGAAGAGAGAAGCTGTTAGGGCTGGAGGAGGGGGAGGCAGGGAGCTGCCTGCACTCTGTGGCTGGGGAAGGAGAGGTGCCCTACGAGTCTGAAAGTTTTCAGGCAAGTCCTCATGCCCTAAGAGCCACAGGAACCCCCAGCTGCCAGTGCCCGGCTCACCTTTGTGAGATCCACGCCGGTGATGGCACGCACGGAGGCGGGGATCTCGGCCAGCAGACGGTTCACCTCGGACGTTGTGTTGCTGTTCTCTCCGCTGAGAATAACGATCTCATCCACTTTGGAGAGGGGAGCAGCCACTTTGGCAGCGATCTGGGGAGTCAGGGAAGGAAGGTGGGATGAGCAGAGAGCCGAGCTGCTGCTCACCAGCTGCTGGTCACAGCTGTGGGGCCTCTCTGTGCCCCCAGGAGACCTGGCCTAGCCTGGGAACTGCCCATCACTCGTGCGGAGCAGGGGAAAAGCAGCTCCCTCCTCACCTCGGGCAGCGCATCCAGCACTAGAGCCAGCTGGGCAGCTTCTCCGTACTGTTGGAGTGCTTCAGCCTTCAGTTTCATCCTCTCAGCCTCCGCCATCCCGATGGCCTCAATCACAAAGGCCTCCGCTTCTCCGAGCTTGCGGATCTTTTCTGCCTCCGCCTGAGCAATGAGGACTTGCTTCACCCTGGAAAGGGAAACCCAGGGCTCCAGCAGCCCAGATCCCTGCAGCATACCCAGCACTGCTTCCCTCCCTCCATCAGCCACGTGCCAGCCCCACGGAGAGCCCACCTGCTGGGTCTCAGTGCAGCACCCACCGCGCTTCACTCCCACCTCACCCCGACCCAGCGTGCAGCTGGGCTCCGGGCTGGACCCGGTCAGGGGCTCACTCACTTCTCGCCCTCGGCGATCTGCTGCATACGGTAGGCTTCAGCCTCGGCCGGCCGCTTCACGGTAGCTATCAGCTCCTTCTCCATGCGGATGATCTCTTTCTCTTCAACATCAATCTGCTTCTTGCGTTGCACCACCTCGATTTCAATTTCCTCCTGGCGGATCTTCTGCTGCTCCCGGGCGCTCTGGAGCTCGTAGGCCAGCTGCGCCTCCGCGGTCTGCACGTGGGAGAGAGGAGAAGCGGGGTCTTGGCCATGATCTGTGCACAGACATAAGGACCCGTGGCAGGCCCTGAAAACAGATGTAGCTCTTGCTCTGGACCAAACCTCCACCCAGAGGTGACATTCCTCTCCTCAGAGCTGCGCTTGCTGTCCTTCCCTGTGCGCTCTTCCCACAGTACTTGAGCCGAGCCTGCTCTGGGTTCGGCTTAGATGACCCTCCCCATCCTTCCACCTCCTCCTAGTCCCACCTAACTGCTGCAAACAGGAGAGGAATCTGCTGCAAGGAGCTCACACTGTGACACAGAAACCTGGGTCCTCCACCTCCAGCCCTCCTAACGCGTGCAGAAGGAGGGAGCTGGCAAGTCCCAGAGCTACCAGGACCATCACGAACCAGCCAGGGAGCGGTGGCGGGCTGTGGGATACCTCTCACCTTAATGTTGACCTCCTCATTGAAGGCAGCTTTCTGCAATTCAAAAGCCCGTCTGGAATCTGCTATTTTGGTGTCTGCCATGAACTTGACATCCAGCATTTCTTTCTTGCACTCTGCCTCCTGCAGAGAGGAAACAAGAAAGCAGAGCTCCAGGGCGTGCAGCTGGAGCAAAGCAAGCTGCTGTGGGGAAGGCCAGCACGTCTCCGGACTCACCCGAATGCCAGCATCTCGCTCGGCTTCTGCCACACCAATGTCTGCATCCCTTCGGACGGCCGCAGTCTGAGTCTTTCCCAGGGAGCTCAGGTAATCCACTTTATCGTAGACATCCTGGAGAGGGGAAGAGAAGTCACAACCACTTCAAACAAGCGACTCCATCTTGCTCCCTCCCTGTGGAAGCTCAGAGCAACCACGTTAGGCCAGGCTCAGAACGAGCCACGTCCGCCCGCTGCCAAACAGAAACAGGCGTGACAGGGAGAGGTGGGATCTCCCGGCATCTTCCCTGCGACTCCCTGGAGGCTCGGTTATCAGCGAGCTCTTTCCACGAGCCGTGTTTACAGAGGCAGCCACTGGGTGCTCTTCACCCGGCTGCCTGGACACAGGACACGCTGCGGCGGCTGTCATGGAAACTCCTGGAGGGCTGGGACAGGCTGCCAGCCGGAGCCTTTCAGCCAGCTGCAGCAGAGCAGCCAGGGCCAGGCTCTGTCGTGCTGCCTCTACAGCACTGCCGGGTGCCCACAGCGCAGCGCCCTATGTCTGGGTGTACCTTGATGGTGAAGCTCAGGATCTCGATACCCATGCGACCCACGTCGGGAGCTGCCACCTCCCGCACCAGCTTGGCAAACTGGTCCCTGTCCTGGTAGATCTGCTCCACTGTCAGGGTACCTGCAGAGGGAAGGAAGGCGAGGCATTTTCTTCGGAACAGGTAACACACAGCGGTGCAGATCTAAGCTCAGCAACATCCTGGTTGCCCCTGATCTCTTCAGGTCTGGGCACAAGGGTGTAATCCCCTGCCCAGGCCCCGCAGTGTGCACCAACACCTCAGTCTCACAAGCGCAACCACCGCGCACACGTGCTACCTGTAAACCCGGGGGGACTCAAGCACCTCTTACTGCAGGCACTGAAAACTCAATTTATCACAACACCCAGCCCCACAGCAGGAGCTGCTGGAGGGCAGGAACAATCTGAGATGCCACCTCTGCAGTCAGCAGACAAAGCACCCGTCGTGGCTGCGGCGGCGGCAGCAACACTGCTGGGACCAGCCAGCAGAGAAAGGAGAAAGCTACTCAAGATGCCCTCAAAAGCGTGAGCCCCTCCGCACCTAGGATGGAGCGCAGATGCCCCTCCAGCGTCTGAAGGACCACGTTCTTCACATCCTGCACGTTCTTCCCCAAGAACTGCTCACAGGCCACAGCCAGGAGCTCCTTCTCGGTCATTATCTTCACCTAGAGACAGGGGACAAAACCAAAGGGACTGAAGGTGCCTGTCCGAAGAGGGACAAGCACCCAACAGCAGCAGCAGCAGCAGAAGCAGCAGTACCACCACCAGGCTGCCAGGCCCCCGTGCCACCGATGCTCCAAGGGACCATGCTGAGCTGTCACCACGCTCAGCCAAGGCCACCGGACCAGCCAGCGAGTCCCCGCTCGCCGCTGCCGGGGAGAGCCCTGCCGCAGGCACGCACCTCTCCAAACCCCGACTGCGGCTCGGCGTGGAGAGGTGCTCCCTGCAGCCATCTATCCCACAGCAGCGCCCACGGGGTGACGTGGGGACAAAACCCAGCCCCACAGGTCCCACCTGATGAAAACTCTACCAAAGAGCTCTGCACTACCAGCCCAGCCACTGCACCGACACCAGAGCGAGGAGGAGAGGGCTTTCTGCCACTACCCCGGCCAAAAGCCGTTTCGTTACCCCTCCCTTCCTCCTCCTCTACTAGAAATATTTTTTTCTGACACAGGAAAGGCAGAGAACAAAGAAGAGTCTGAAATGCCCAAGGAGCAGCTTGGGAACAGGGGCCCTATTCAGTGTTCCCTGCAAGGAGAGATGAGATGCGATGGCCGTACCACACTGGTTTGTCCTGCCCGTGGCTGGGAGCCCCCCAGCCACCCCCTGCGGTGACCCCAGCGTGCCGCGGCCAGGACTTGCTCATCCTGCTCCCCAGGGCCAGTCCGGTAAGGATCCCCAGAGGGGGGACACAGCCGACCCAGCACCGCTTCCACCACCCACAGTCAGAGCCAGACGTAAAAGAATCCCTGGGTCCAGACAAGCCAGGGTCTTAAGATGGTCCTGCTGGTCACAGGGCTGCTTTTAAAAGCAAAGCTAGTTAGAAATCCCCCTGGGGTATGTTAGGCAGTGGAGATATGTGCTCACAGAGCTCTGTAGGATCCAGCCATGAGGAGCTACAGCCCACCAAGGCGACAGCTCCCGGTGGGCAGGTCCAGTCTGGGGGCTCAGGCGAAGCGCGGACACAGGGACGCCTGTGTGTCTGGCAGCACCAGAGAAGGGAGCAGGGCCACACCAGCCGTGCAGCTCTGCTGGGACCTCTGGGTGCTGAGCCGGTCCCACAGCACCCTCTCATGGAGATGCCTGGGCTGGGCAGTGCCTCCTGTCCCGTGAGGTGCTGGTGGCACCCTGCGTCCTGCCCCATGGGCCCTGGTGGGACCCGCTGCTACCTCTGATGCCAGTGGTCCTGGCTCAGGGACCTCCAAGGCTTCAGGTGCAGCACAGGGGCCCTCCGAGGGTCCCAATGCACACTCTTGATGGGTTCACGATCTACAGACCTCATCCTGCTGCCTACAAGACCGCTTTTAGGGTGGAACTACCGGCAAAAGCAAGGCAACTATTTATTGAGAAAGCCTGGTCTGATAGCCCACGACTCCGAAACGATCCCACAGCCTGAGCTCCGGAGCCGAACAGCAGCACCCGGCCCCGGCACTGCCAGAGGGCAGGACAACCGGGACCGGCCACCACCTTCTAAGGGGACCACACGTGAACCGTGTTAGATGCGGCGAGCTGACCAAGACTCAGCTGCCACAGCCCTACTCCTAGCAACATGAAGAAACACCAGCTGGGCTGAGCCTATCTCCTTTGCTTCTCAGGCCAGATCTCCCGGTCAAAATACCAAACTGAATCTCGGGCAAGTGTGGCAATCCTCTCCTGCTTTCTCCCGAAGACCTCTGGGCTCCTTACGGGGCCAGGCCACAGCTGTTTCTTGTCCCTGCACCCCAGGCCAGCAGTGTGTGCTTTCTACACAAGGGGGAGTTGGGAGTGCTCTCGCAGCTGCACCGGGGAGCATGGGCCCTGCACAGGGCTCATCTTGCAGCGAGCAGGAGGTTTTTGCAAATACCAGAACCAGTTAGATCCAGCAGGAATGTTTGTGGTGCGCATCTGCCGGCAAATCCACCTCTCTGAACAATCCCCACCCGTCGGGAGCTACAGAGAGGACGGCCCACGGAGCGGGATGTTCGTTAAGAGAGTCCCTGCGGAACTTAACGGAGGCAAGGAGTGATTCAGCCTCTGTGAATTAAGCCAACAGCAGCCTGGCCACACCAGTAAACGCTGGGCAGCCCGGACGGGCCTGGCTGTCCGTTCAATACGGACGTCAACCTACAGAGCCAAGGTGGCACAAAACAAAACAGAGTTGAGCAATTAGCGCTCAGCTCGTTTCCAGTATTTCAGACAGGGCAGTGCGACACTTGGTGCTTCTTCAGATGTCGTTCGCAGCAAAGAGGGAGTTTAGCTGGCAGGAAATCAGAGAGCCTCTATACGGCAATCCCATCTGGAGGATCGATACTGCCGCACCCAGCCCCAGCCAGCTGCACTCACAGCGAGGGGCGAGCAGAGACAACCCAATTAGCTTGAGACTCAGAAAAATGGTACGGAAGGACACGAAGCCCAGCACAGCCTAAGGCAGCAGCATCCCAGTGCCCCCCGAGCACCCAGCCAACACAGGAGGGAGGCTACTGGTGAGTACTCATTACATCTCTCTCCAAAAAGAGAACGCATCCCTATGCACATTAAGCGCTTCTATTATTACGGCGAAGCTTTAAAAGGTGTTTCTCTAGAAATAATCTGTTTGCTTTTTTTTCCTTTCTTGCACAAGCTCTTAAAAGTAAAATCTTTGCCTCAAAGGTACTTCTGCAAAATGAAGGTAGCCTCTGCCACGCACGTCCCCAGCTGCACCAGGCCTGCTTTCTGCATGGTAATTCCTTGCATCTCACAACCCTAAACCTTTAAAATTCATGGACGGTGAAAAAAAATGAACAGTGAGAGGAGAGAATGACATGAATGAGGTGAACTGAGAGCTGCATTTTGAAGTCAAGGCACCTGGCGATCCAGCCTTCTGCTACCACGCACCACCCAGCCTAGACCATTTTGCAGGCAATGGGTGTCCCAAAACTAGGTCACAAAAAGGAAAGCTGGCTTCAGAGATGCCTTTTCCAAATACAGAAAGAAAAGCCTACAGATTTATGAAGCATGTGTGAGGGGAGACGTGGGCGCATGCATTTTGCCAACCATGCAAAGTTGTGGTTATGTGTCACGTTAGCAGATAAACAGATATAAAGAACTGAAAAATTGAAAACAAGGGCGCTGGGTTGCAGCAGTTAGAGCCAGGACGAGCCCAGGGCTCCCATGCCGGTGCTCCTGCACGTAGCCACGCTCCCCAGCGGCAGCGGGGCGATGGATTATCCGCTGCTGAGTCACGGTCGTGCCCAGCCCTTCTGCCACGTGCAACACTCCAGAAACCGCTCCTCGCTGAATTCATATCCCCAGTTACACAGACACAGCACGCAGCTCCTCTGCAGCGTCACTTCAGAGCAAACCAATGAACCTAGGGAGGAATCCGCTGCTCTCGAAAGCACTGGGTGAAATTTGTCAAGCGCTTGGTCTTAAAAGGGCTGCAGCAGCCACGGAGCTCTTCCCTGGGGGGAGATTTTGGTCACATCACTGCGTCACTCAGCAGCTCCCCTCCGCTCCACTGCTCACCGCAGGGAACGTGGCAGTCACCTCTCCTGCAACGACAGACCTGGACGTGCCTTGGGCACGCGGCGACCACAGCCTTGGGTGCACTCTGAGAGCCGCTATCTTGGTTCTGTACACCCAGAAAGAGCTGTCAGGAGCAAATTTCAATCAAAGCATCCAGCTGCCCATTTGAGGAGACAAATTCAGTCGAAAGCTAACAACATTTTCTTCCCAGCATCCTCCCCAAGGCAGGACCTGGTCACAAGGACAGACTCCGTACCAGGGCAGCAGGCCCGGGAGTCTGTGTGCTATCACAAGCAGCAAGAGCTGGTTTTCACGTACGAAGAAGGCACAAGAGAATTAAAATTCAGTTCAAGCCAGAAATTTTATACACAAATTTTAGTGCCTGGAGGGACCAAGTTCGTTCTTTAAGCTTTAACTCACCGTGAATAATTACAAGGTCCGCAACCACGTGCTAATAATAATAATCCAAAGCAACATAACGCTCGACACCATCTCAGGAGCGAATGGCTCAGTCCTGCAGGGTCGCGCACAGCTCCCAGGGCACCGTGGTACGTCAGCGTTTCACAAGCAGATTGAGTCACCCACGCACACCTCATTTGCCACACGGACGAATGAGACACCAGAAAAAAACCAGCACGGAATGATTTTGGCGAGAGGAGGAGAGGTCACAACCCCCTTCGCAACACGGGACATACTGTAGCATGTCTGAACCACCGAGGACAGGGTGGGTTTTGTAGGAGAATTTGTTTCAGAGCAGTTGGCTTCTGTTCCTGCACAACAGTAACCTCTTAAGGGGGAAAACCAGACGGAAGTTAGAGACATGCATTCCTGAAATGATGTTTTGGAGTTACTGTACCTGTGCCACACCTGTGACAGTTAAAGCTACCCCCTCCGCCGTCTCTACGTCCTCACACCTGGGCTGTAACGTCATTATCTCTAGGGAAATCCTGCCAAAAAACGTAAAATATTTGCACGTTTCCAGGTAACACACACTCAGCTCTTCCCCTTGCATCTCCTGCCCTGGGCTACCCGCCGCACTCATCACAGGTAATGTAAGACAGGCGCTGTATGCAGCCAAGGGACCGCATCTGCGACCGGAGACAGACAAGTCACTTTAGCCAAGAAATAGATTTTCCGATAACATTTAAAGGCAATTTATGAGCAGAGAAAGGCCGGGAGCCAGACTGGAAACGATGCTGTGACCCTTTCCCTTCTGCGGGGCTAGCGAGGTGGCCCGAAGCGAGCAGCTTTGGGACCCCAAAGGGCCCTCCGTCAGAGCCTCGCTGCGCCACGCTGCCCAACGCTGGGGCAGCACGTGCTCTCGCTGGCTGCTGTCACCGGTTTAAAAGCACAGCATGGACCCGGGATGCTCCCGCCCGATCCCCGGTGCTTGGCAAAACTTGGTGCTGATGCTGCAAGAAGCAGCCCTACCTTTGCCCTCGGTGGGTTAGCATTAACACAGACATACCCCTTGACCTGGTTCACCTCTCCCTCTCTTTTTCCTGTGTCCTGTGACCCAAAGGCAGATAGGAGCGTCCAGCTCTTTAGGGCCATGTCTGTATAGTATCAGGCACCCAGGAACAGATCCTGCGGCTCCAGAGCTTTCTCAGTCACTGAAGGTGGGCTCAAGGTGCTCTGGCCAGACCCATCAATCTCGGTAAAACAAGAGACATGCTTGGCCGTGGCAGTTTCTGCTTCAGGAAGCAAAGCCTGGCCCTCGTGTAAGCCATAACGAGCCGGGAAGGCGCTGGGAGTCAGGACAGGGAGCCACAGGGCAGAGAGCTCGTGTCAGCGAACGTTAGGTCAAACATCTGAACCATGAAGGGGCTGCGCTGGGCTGCTGCGTGCGTGCCGAGTCGCCCCAGGATTGGCTATAGGTGCCGAAACGTATCTCTGCAAGTTCATGCCTGCCTTGGCCACTGTCCTAATTAAACTGGCACGCAAGCTGGGAGCTGATAAAACAGATCACACTGTCCACGACAGGCACAGGCACTTTTGCCATATGTGTTCACTTCGCTTTAATCAGCGAGTGCAGGATTTTAGCCTTCCGAAGACCTAATCTATACTTTGAATTTAATTTCAAAACCATGCTGCTTCTTAGCTGGCAAGTCACGGGGATGTTTGGTAATTACTGTTACACTGGTTCATAAGCGCTCACCGTGCAAACACTAGTCCTGTGTGTTGAAACGCATCAAGGTCTCTGTGCTGTACTTTCAAACGTGACAACATCCAAAACGGGCACTGTCTCCATGCGGAGGAAGAAGGGCCGAGTGGAAACCCATAACGAAAACTGCAGAGCCAGGTACAGGTGCAATTTCCCCACACGTGTACAAGGTTTCCTTTTGAAACGGCACAAAACCTGCCTTCCCGCCTGCCCCAAATCCCGTACGGGACCCAGTCTGGCCTGCCTGTGGCTCCACACAAAAGCAGATGCCCTTCTGCTCTCCACCAAGCGCACGATGGAAACAGTGCTGTCAAGGAAAGGGTTACAGCTGGAGCAAATGTCTGCAGCCTTATCAGAAGGAGCCAGTACAGCGATGCTGAATTTGGAATTTGCCAAGAATGCATCTGTCTGCATTACCTATAAACTGTGGAGTGCGCCCCAGGGCGAGTGCCGGGGAAGGGGAAGGAGAGGAGGGTATTGAGATTTCAACTATCCCATTAGAAACCCATTAGTTTTTGTTATCCTGCTGCTGCTGCTGCTGTTGCTGCTGCTCAAAACAGAAGAATAAACAGACACGATGTTAGGAAGCTGGTGGATTATTACCTGTGCAACCCCCGTTACGTACAGTGGGACCCCCTCCGACGTCTCAATATTCTCACAGCGACAGAGGATGGTCATAACCTCCAAAGACAGTCTGAGCAGCGAGGAATAAGGGTAGGACAGCAAATATACAAAGCAGTTATCAGAGAGTAAGACACTCATTGCAAAGGACAGACGAGACTTTCAGGTTTCAGCTTTTCCCTGTTCAGAGTTTGCCTTTCTCCCGCTGCCCGCTCCCAGGGGTCCGCAACGCTGGGCCAGAGCAGCGTCCCTCGGCACGGCAGGGAGCTTGCAGCACCCAGCTGCTCCTCGCAACGAGGCTGGACAGGCTGGGGGGGGGCTCGTCTCCACCCTGCGTCCCCGTAAGGCACCGCAGATGAAACGGAACCGCGTATCCCACCTGGACTGCCACCCTGGAGTCAGCCGGCATTCTCTGTTGGAGTAATCTTCGCACACAGAACATTCCTTTTTGTAATACTTTAAATGCTTCTATGCCAACACTTAAGAGGGGCCAGAAAAATGGAAATGCCAGGGACTTGGCTACCCACCCCTGGCTAAGGCACTGAGCAGAGAAGGTGCTTCCAAGTGCTGTCCTGAGAAGCTGAATAACACCATTTGGTTCCCCCAGAGGCATGTAAGACCGAGCTGCCTCTCTCACTGCTTTTATTTCTGACCCTTAAACAGGGACAGGAATTTTTTTCCCTTCCCCCCCTCCCCAGTCCTCAAGGTTGCAGCAGGACAAGAGCCCAGCACCCTGGCAGCTCTAACTGTTCCTTTTGTTCCCAGGTTAGTGCTACCTGGCGGGATGCCGCTGACAGCAACACAATCGCTGCTGTCTCTCTTGCTTTCAGCACTGGCAGTTCCAGAAAAGATGGCCTAATTTCAGAGGAGGAAATCTGCCTCTCTCTTCACGTTAATGCAGCAGGCTCCATCTGCGGCACAGCTTATGGTATTTGGGAAAGGGCCCGTTTTCAAAAGGAGAATGAAGCCCCATATCCCATGGCATGAAGCAGGGGGTATAGACTTTAAAGTAAAAGATTTGTACGGGTGCTGGCATTCCTGTCAAGAGCCCCGTCTGCTAAATAACGCGCAGACCTCTATCATATGACAGCTCATTCCCGGCAAGCAGTTCTTGGCCCCGGACTCTGCCTTTGCTTAACTTAATAAGTCAGCCTCCCGAGTACATCTGTTATCTCCTGTACACAGCAGGTCAGGGTCCTGCGCTGTTCTCTGGGCTTCTCACACCAAAGGAGGAGCAGAAACCTTTCGTTCAAATCAACGGTTCTCCCAACAAGATGCCTCACAAAAATTTGGGAATGAAGCTTGTTTGGATCAAACGCAGTTCTTAAGCACTGAGCCCACAAACCGGGCCTTTCCTTCGCCTCCCACCTCGTACGAGCATCGCTGGAGAGCCCGGGCTAAAGCAGCAGAGGTTAGCTGAGACCTCTTCATGCAGCCGGAGCGCTAGGGTAGGCTCTCGTAGCAATCCTGAGTACCAGCCACCTGGGAGAGGACCTGAGAGCTGTCGTGAGTCAGTTGGCAGCAGCAGCCGGGACCCCTTCGAACAAGGCAAGCTGCCTGAGCCCCGGGTGAACAGCAGCTACGGCAGCGTATCGTCTGCAGAGCGAGGGCAGCAACATGCTCGCTTTGTCTGCTGGTGGCAACACGTGAACAGGGGAAAGAGGTGGCAAGATCAGGCAGTAAGGGTTAACTACAACCTCTGGCCGCCACTCAGTGCAAAAACCCAAAAGTCACGTCTTTTCCCTATTATTTTCAACACAGATGGAGGGAACCTGCATTGGCGAGCATGAGGGAGGTGTTAGGAGAGAGTAACATTCCCACAGATCCTAAAGACGAAGAGCTACGTTAGCAGGACAGCAGCACTACCACAGCATGTTAGTTCAGAGACCAGCATGGTGAGAAGCAGCAAGCAAAATCCACGACCGAGGAAAGGGAGAGAAAGGAAATCCCGTGGTTTTACACAGGCACACAGTTTGCTCCCGAGGTGACAGCAGTCAGCATATCTTTAGAGAACAGAGACTCGAGGAGCAGGAGGGGGCACTGGCCCACTGCATGCCACAAACTTGTCTTACTGGGCGAGAGTTTGGGCCACACAGGGCAGAACTCAACTCCTCTTGTAAACTCATGGATGAGCCAGCCTGGCGGCCCCGCTGCCCAGCACCTCTGCAGAGGCAGCCTCGTAGCTGCGGAGCACCGCAGAGGCAGCAGAGGAGAGCAGGGCTCTCGCCTTCCCCAGCACAGGGAGAAACACGCTGACCAGCCAGGCTACAGCTCTTGAAGCTTGGTGGGTTTTAGGTAAGCCAAAAACAACCAAAAAGGAAAAAAAAAAACCAATCTGAATGCCTGGGGTTTGAGGAGAGGTGTGCTCAGAGAGGCCATTTGAAATGTACTTCAGGTGAAAGCATGGGATTTCTTTTCTTCTCTGTCTTTTGCACTGTAATACCCAGCTGTCCCCACAAAATCAGTCAGCACAGAACTCCCCCACCCTGCGATTTTAGTTTGCACATCATCGATCATCGTTACCGTCAGGTAAGCCTGAAACGCCAGGATTATCTCCTGCAGGGTCCTGGACAACCTCAGCCCCATCACTCAAGGCAGAGGACGGCCAGAAGCTGTGCGGTTGTGAGTGACCCCACATTCCCCGTGCTTCAAGGCAGGCCACAGGGCACGCGTTGCTCCTTCCCGCTACTCGCAGCGCCGCCCGCGAGGCAGCCTTCCTTCGAAGGACCAGGAGCTGCTCGCAGCCAAAGGCAGCGGGCTGGACTGATGCTCATCCATGATTTCCTCTGCAGCGCCCAGTCCCGTGTTCCTAAAGATACTGCTGACAGCCCCACTGGGATGGCTTTGCCTAACGCACACCCCACAAAAACACAAATAATGGGGGTCTCCTTACCTTTGGGTGTCAGTAATGCACCACCAAGCCCAGGCCCAGCCTCCGTATACATACTGCTTTACATCGGAGCCACAACAGCCACCTGCAGCACAGCAGAAAGCACAGAGGTGTACGGATTACACACACGCGCGTTGCTCTCGGCCAGGGAAAAGCCTGCGCCCAGACGGAGTCACAAGCAGAACAGCTTCACAACAAGCCTGCCCAGCCCCGGGGTGCTGAGGAAAGGGCATCCCAGGGGGGGCGATTGGTTCCCCCAGCCCCTCAGAGCAGGGGAAGCACTTTGGCTTGGCCACGTTACAGCGGTGGGTGCTACCAAGCTGAGCTCTGCAACACGACCCAGAGGAATCCAAGCACGCTTGCAGTGCCTGATAAATAATGAACACAGAAAACTCTTTCCAAGATCCACAGCAGCGCTGGAACACCTTCACAGGGTGGCCATAACACAGCCGGCCGCCGGGGAACCCAGTGCTCTCCTCACCTCCACGGCCTTCACACGGCAATTTTCCAAAGGCAACTTTTTTTTTCTGGAATCGTCTTATAAAATTGGAAACCAGCATTTGTAATAATTCAGCGTGACAAACAACAACACACAGAAAGCAACTGTATTTCAAGTCAGGGTTTTGTTTTATTTTAGTTTTGTTAAGCAGTTTATGCATTTTTAGCAAACAGAATCGCCGTAAGCACACGCTTCAGTATCTTTAACTGTGATGCATTAGCTCCGTCGTGGAAAGCCACCTAAGAAATCCATCTCCTTTCCCCCACCCACACTGCAAACCACCCTTCAACCCAGCAAAAAGCTAGCAGGTCAGCGTTGGAGGAGGAGAAAACCCTTGAGCTCCCCAAAACCAACTCTCAGTTCTGGCTCACACAAGTACCGCAGGTCCTGGGGCTTTCACGGTCCATCTCAGAGCTGGCTGCGCCCAGAGCTCAGGGCAGCCTCCAGAACTCCTCTGACACATTTACGATTTGACCCCAGTGAAGTCAGGAGGCGCTGCCTGGATTTCCACACCTTTGACACAAGGAATAAGACGCCTGCTACCTTCCAAGAGAGCACCCTGCCAGCGACCAGCCCCAGGTTTCGCGCCTGGTAAGGGAGGAGCTCTGCAGCTCCCTGGCTCGGACCAGGGCCGCGAGCTGCCGCCGCTCCGGCAGGTCAAGCCAGCAGTCCCTCCCGTGTCTGTCATCCATAATCACACTTATTGCAGCAGCGCCTGAGGGCCTCAGCAAGGCACGGGCTGTACCGACAGAGCAAGAGACAGTTTCAGCCCTGCGGGATGTATCTACGCAGGCAAGACAGAGCCAGCGCAGAGGAAGAGCGGGCGCGCAGGGAAAACAGCTCCCACAGGGCTGCAGCCAGGCTTCGCGCTGCGGGAGGGGAACGGCGGGACTACGAAGCCAGCAGACGGCAGCCACGGACCACAGCCCTTTCAGGGGGGACGACGATTAATAAGTTTGCTGCAATAGGTCAAAACAAAGGAGCAAAGGTGGCACGCTGGCCTGGATGTGGGCTGGCAGGGCCCTTTGGACCGCAGGAGGGGACTCTGTCCTCCCCACCCTCAAGTGTTTGACCATCTTCCACTGTCAGCTAAAGATACCACCTGCTTCCCTGGCTTCCATGCAGATAAACCAGCAGGTCGGCCCCATCTACAATTCTTCACCCTCCGATTTCAGCAGGAAGTAAAACACAAATGGAAGATGGATTTACACACTTTTTCAGGTCTCCTGTGCTCCCGTCACCGAGACGCCCTCTGGATAGTGTCTTCCTGTAGCTGGAACGCTATTTCAGCCAGGCACGGCGTTGCAGAAGCTGATGATACAATATCCTGCAGGATATTAACTGCAAGGCCTTTTAACATTTCTTGGAGGACGTCAGCCCTGTTAGCTCAGCCTTTTAGCCAGGCCCTTGTTTTCCAAGAACAGGAAGGGAGGTGTTCCTGGCAGTCAGGAAAAGCAGTTCTATACGGAAAGGGATGTGGTTTCACAGGGTCTATGTGGTCTTTACCGAGCCCCCGGTAATCGTTTTGTAATAACGTCCTGAGAAAACTCTGCACCCTAAACCCACCGTTGTTACGAGAACGTGCCTCTCCACACAGATGGGTCTTTTCTTCTGCAGGCAATGCAAGGAAACACCTTATTTAGTATCACACCCAAAGCGAGCCCCATGCTTGCTTCCCAGCGCTACGTAACATTGCTGCGCTGCAGTTTGCTAAGCCAGATTATATGCCAAAAAATGTTCAAAGCATAAGAAAAAAACAGGGAAAATTAACACATTAAACAGGAGGGGGATGTCTGCTGGTTGCTTTCATGCAGGCCGGATGTCTGAGTGCAGCAGAGCTCTGTCCTGGTAACCCAAGTCAGATGAGCTCAGCGCTCATTTTCCATTGCAGCCCTGCAGCCTCTTTCCCAAGTCTCAGAGAGCAAGTGAAAAAGGAACCAACAAAGCGAAATCTTTGCAAGGCTAAAGAATAAACGCTCTTGCACAATGAGATTTGGCAGAGAAATTGCCTTTCCCAGCTATAATACGCCCACTGTTCTAGCAGCCCGGGTCTCAGAGCCGCTTGGCCACGGCTTCCACAAACATCCACCGTGCCTCTTCCGGGGCAGTGCGCGGCGGCCAGGCGCGCGACAAACGGAGGATTCATAGCCGGGAAGCTGCCATCCAGCTTGGCCTCTTCCCAAACAAAGGGGTCCCATGTTCAGGCAAGAATTCCCAGAGCCAGGAGAAAGCACATCGTCTGTTCGTTGTTTTGTTTTGTGGTGGTTTTTTTTATATATGAAATGAGATTAATTGCCTGGGAGTTTGTAGATAAATGGAGCTCTCAGCAGATGCAGGAAGCTGCTGCCCTGAGGGACAGCATGCGAGGAAGAACAGGAGCCCCAACACTTACGGGGACACAGGGCTCAAAACATCCAAGCCGGGACAATCTGAGGTTGTGAACGAGCTCTGCGTTTGCCCTCCCAAGGTGACCTGCGGCAACGACCTCGTATTCTGGCAGGAAGCGGCGAGCGTTCAGAAATCGGGTTGCGGCAAACAGGCTGCTAAAACAACTCGGTCACTCCATGCCTTCCCGCAGCCTGCTGAACGCAAGAATGGAGCAGATGCCGCTGCCTTCACGTGCGCGGAAAGAGCTGCCACCTTCACGCCTCGGCTCAGGGCGACCTGGTGCCGGAGTCTCCTCCTCAGGGGGACCCAGTGCCCAAGCTGGGGATAAACAGCTCGGTCCAGTCAGACAGAAGCTGGGTGTGTTAGAAAAACAGCCCGGTGCTGGGAAATGTCACGGGGTGCTAGCAAGCGAGTGCAGAAAGACAAGGAAAAAAGTGGTAATTGAAAGCAGTTACTGACAAAAGACATAACGGAGAGGAGAGAAAAAGGCAAAGGCATACAGAAAGAAACTCACGTAATAAAGCAGGGTCTAGGCTAAAGTCAGTGTCTGGATTCTTAAGCCTACTGTGCATATAAATGAGGCTTCGCCCCATGCAGAAAAGGCACAAGGTTAACAAAAATTAATTTTAAAAGATGCGGGGCTCTGAGCTGAATCCATAAAATCCTTTGATGGTCACTACAGCGGATGAAAGCAGATCCTGCTGGCTAGCTTGTTTTGGATGTAATCCATATCAGAATGACTCATTTTAAGCTATGAGTATCAATGCCACAGAGCGAGTTTAACACACACGTTTAGTTTAACTTATCTTGTAAACAGAACCCCAGGAAGACAAGCCACAATGAAGCTACACAACGAAACCACAGAGATGCTACCCCAGAATTCCTCTTGGAAAGCAAAGGGAAAGCCCCCAGGCTGTTCTGTCCACCTCCTTCTCCTGCTAAGCTTTCTGAAGAGTAGTTTGCAAGTCCTGGAGATTTAAGGAGCAGCTGACAAGGGAAACCTTGAGCCCCACCACCTGCAAAAAGCTGAAGAACCACCTCCCGAGAGGGAAACGCCACAGAGGAGCTGCACCAGTTGCCTTTTGTGCAAGCGGTGAAGAGCTGTACCGGGCACTGGCAATCTCATGCTGCAGACTTGAGACAAGCAGCGATGTCGCACTCCGGACCGCAACCCCCGAGCATCACACGCAGCGCGGAACTGACCGCCGGGGAAGGCTTTTGGCTAGCCAAAAAAGAGCCGAGCTTTGCAGGAGCACTCGGTTAAACCTGGCAGATGACAATCAGTGCTACTACACGTTTTCTGCACAGCTTGCCTGGTGCGAGAGGCGGAATACCTTGATCTCAGCCCTGGGGAACAGTTTTGAACTCCGGCTCCAAAGGCACTGACATGGTTTTAGCTGGGATAGACTTCATTTTCTTCCCTGTAGCTGGTACAGGGCTGCATTTTGGACTTAGTATGAGAATAATGTTGATAACACACCGATGTTTTAGGTGTTGCTAAGCAGTGCTTACACTAGTCAAGGACTTCTCCAGCTTCCCATGCTCTGCTGGGTGCACAAGAAGCTGGGAGGGGAGGGGGCACAGCTAAGAGAGCTGATCCAAGCTGGCCACAGGGATATTCCATACCATATGACACCATGACCAGTACATTAACTGGGGGAAGTTGGCCGGGGGAAGCAGCGATTGCAGCTCGGGGACTGGCGGCGTAGGTCAGCCGGTAGTGAGCAGTTGCATCGCTTGTGGTTTTCTTTTCCTTCAGGTTTCACTTCTCTCTCGTTATTTTCCTTTTCCTTATATTTTTATTGTTGTTATTATTATAATCATTACCATTATTACTATTCCTACTTTATTTTAATTATTAAACTGTTCTTATCTCAACCCACAAGTTTTCTTGCCTTTGCCCTTCCGATTCTCTCCCCCAGCCCACCGGGGTGGGGACAGTGAGCGAGCGGCTGCGTGGGGCTCAGTCGCTGGCTGGGGCTGAACCACAACAGGCACGAACGCAAAGGGCAAAACATCACGTGGAACCCAGCCGAAGCTGCCTCTACTCCTTCTGCAAACTCATATTGCTTTTGAGGTTGAAGAGCTGGAACCGCAGCCCGCCAGTGTCACGTAGGCCTGCAGGTGGAAGCGGAGGGATGAGCCCGACGCCACCAGCCCCACCGCGAGCTTTAGGTCCCGGGCGGCTCTTGCTGCTCACCACGTCTTTCTGCAGGATGCGCCTGGACTGTCGCCACCCGCTCCATTTTCATGCGATCGACTGCTCTCACCTAAGGGTAGTTCTCTGCATTTCTCCATATAGAACTGCATCGTATTTCTTTCAGACCATTCGGTCAATCTGTTGAGTTCATTCTGATTCTAATCCAGCTCTTCAAAGCTCTCGAATCCACTCCCAGCTCAGTACCATCTGCAAATTCAATAAGCACGTTCTCGATTCCATTATGCAAGCCAAAACCAGGAATTGATAAAACCTTTCAGCTGAACAGTGAGCCACTGTCAGGCTCCCTGGCAATGGTCTTCCAGGCAGCTTCATGTTAGTTTTATAGTATCTGAGAAACCAGTTCCTCCTAGCGCTGCAGACTGCAGGCCTCTTGTAGGAAGGGCCTGCAGAGCCTCACGAAGACTTTATTTCAGGCTTTCAAAACTTAGAGAAGTACCATAAAACCAGCACAGTCACATCGGCTCAAAACCATGACCAGTTCCTCTTGCAGGAGTAAGAAGGACACAGTAATGGGATGCGAGAGCTTGGGGCAGCTCTGGAAGGGTTAACTACCCCTGACTGCTGGGGTGAGGCAGGAAATGTTTACACAAAACCGGAATTAACTGCTAGCTCTTCTTTTATTTTGAAAGAGATTAAGGAGCCCTGAAGGGTGCTGCACTAAGGTTTGAGAAACCGAGCTGGATGGTATTTCTCAAGCAGATCTCTGAGGAATCGTGAGAGCATAACAAGCCTTGGCAAAGGCAAGGCGTACAACCTCTGCTGCTTCCCCTCGCCCCTCGAGCACTAACCCAAGTCAGGTTGGCTGGGCACGGCTCCTGCTCAGCAAATACACGTCGGTTGTCTTCTTCTGGGTGTTTGAGCAATGTATTTGTTTCCGTATTCTCCCAGGAAATAAAGCCAGGTTGACTAGGCTGCGACTCCCTAGGCTTTTTTTCCCCCCTCCTTTCACTTCTGTGGAAAGAGCAGTTTGTTCTGACCCAGACACACGGTGGGCTGTGCCAACCTCCCCCTGCCACGTGTCTCCAGGTGCTCACCTTGAAGCTGCTGGACCGTTGCTGTGTGGTGCCACCCTGCAGCCCTCGTCAGCCTAGAGGAAAACGCCCCAAATACAGAGATTCGGGCAGCACCATGTACTTACGGGAACTGCAGGTTAAGGAGATGTAATTTATAACATCCCTGCTCGTTACGAGACTGTGCAGAAATATTACAGTGTTGTATTTCAAAGTGAGCAGATCGATCCTTAGCCGTGAAAGCTGCATTCACCCAGGCTGTAACCCAAACCCAGCATTACACATCTGAGACAACCCATTTATCTGGCGGGAACATTTGGGTATCGGGGTGAACAGGTACTTTGTGCATCTCCCTGAAAACTCAGCCGGCTCCAGCTGTGCTTGGAGAGGACTCAGCGATGGGCCAGGCGCCTGCCAAAGCCTCCTCAGAGCTTGCATCAAACCTCACCGGGAGGCTCCCAGCACCGCTACCCTCCAGCAAAGTTGGACCCACGCTCCAGAGAGACCACCACCGCCTCCGCAGGGCTTTGTGGAGCATTCCTACAAAGCCTGGGCTCTGTATTTCATGGCCAGACTGCCTAACCGAGTGCAACTTCTTAGAAGGACATTGGTGTTGCTCAACAGGGGAAGGATGCAAGTGCCAGCGGAGTGCTGACCCATGCCCGGGAAGCAGCTTCCCAAATAAGGCTGCAAAGCTCCTGCGCACACAGACGGTCCCGAGGCACAGCTGGCTGCTCCTTGAGCACTGGAGGAACTTGAGCGTCTCATAAGAAAGTGAAAAGAAAGAACAGCACTTCTCAGAACAAGCCCATGTGCCAGGGGAGGCATGTGACCAAACTTCCTCCGAGAGGCACGGGCTAAATTTACAATAAAGAAAACTTTCTGATCGGCTCCATGATTTGGAGGTCCCTTCCTGCAAAGCGAAGGTTTTCAGATAACAACCGTATGATGATTCAAGGCTGCAAGTCAAAAGCCTACTTTTAATACCATTTGCTGTGGGTTTATTCCTCCTTTCCCCCTCGCTCCCCAAATCCAACCTAATATCATGCAAATAAACGCTGGCCCCCAAGGTCCTCTCTGCTTTTCCCCGGAGAGAAACAGCTCAACTACAACTGCTTGTAGTTACACGCCTCCCACTAATGCCCTGGCATTCACCCTGTGCGTAAGCACGGAGGAGCTGCAGGGCTCTGCAGAGCTCCCGCAACCTCTCAGGCTGCCCTGAAGCTCAGAGACCACGCTCGCCGGGGACAGCAAGCGTTTGCAGACCACGCTGAGCAGTGACAGAGGACAGCCACGTCTGCTGCCAGCGGCAAACCCGACCCCGACTCGTGGAGCCTGGTGTGATTCGCGCTCCCTGGTGTGATTCACGCTCCCTTCCCAGAACATGGCTGTGCATCGAGGAGCATCCTCAGCTCGCTGCTCCTGGCTGCAGGAAAGCCTAACGCTTGGAACTGCAAGCAGATGCCATGAATTCCTGCTGGCTCATCCTGCAAGCCGTGCTTTGTAAACCTCGGAGCTGAGCAGAAGCGAAACCAAGCTTTTAAGGCTGGAGGGCATCCTGGCACACCTGGAGCACAGCTTCCCAATTCCTCCTGCCAGACGCGGCATTTCACCAAGCGGCGCCGATTTTGACGGGGGTCTCTTTGGAGGGAAGAGCAGCATCAGCTCTAGATCCCAGCTGGGAACTGCAGAAGCATGCGGAAGACCAGGAAAACTGCAAGAAAAACTGCTGCTCCAGGCAGCTGGTGGGCGCGGTTTGTAACTCCTTAGAAGCAGCCGTTACGGCGGGCATGTTTGTTTCCAGAACCACAGCTTGCTTCCGGCATCTCCTCGGTAATTCCCGTAACAGGTCTGTTATTCAGAGATGAACCGATAACAGACCAGCCAGAAGCAAGCGCCACAGCTCACCGGAGGCTTTGGCTCCAAAACAGACATAACAGCATAGTTTCACATGCACAGCAGAGCTGTGATTGTAGAACACCTTTGACATTCACGCGCTTTTTTTTCCTCCCAGGTGAGTTTTAGGTCTGAGCATCACAGTGCCCGCCACGAAACTAGTCCAGCGTTGACAGAAAGGATGTAGCGGGGTCGGGGGCTCACCAAGTGACAAACAGCTGTATCGAACCTGGGTATTACCTGGCACGCAGCCCCAGCCTGTCACACAGACTCCAACCCTTACAGCAAGCCGTTACATCACCTAATGGTAATTAAGCCCTGCCTGCATGCAGCCGGGCCTATGCCAAACTGCGCTCCGGAGCGCTGGCACAGTAGAGAAGCAGCTACAGGTTGAATCAGACACAGGGGATTTCAGTGCTGGTTTATTTAAGCCTAACCAAAGCAACCAGCGCACTCGGTGCTAACGTTACACGTATCTGCCGGGCATCGGCCGCGCCCGGTGGCAGCACCATGCAGAGGCCAGGTGACGATGCAGCAGCAGGATAGGATGGATGAGGAAGGCACCCAGAGACAGGCCGTGGTGCCCTCTCGGCCCCCCGGGGATGGTCACAGCCGGCTCCCCCTCCCCGGCAAAGCCAACCCGCGCCCAGGGACAGGACGGCTTCTGGCAACCCAAGGCAAAGGCTGTGGTGGCGGCCCGGAGCCCGGCAGCCCCGGTGCCGGTGCCGGACATCACCCCAGAGCAGCAGGAGCAGCACCGGGGTGTGCCCACGGCTCTGGGCACCCACCCGGGGTCCCTGGGCCTGCGTGGCGGGGGGCTGCTCACCACCCCCAGGGTCCCCCTCTTGGCAGGGACATCCCCCTGAACCGTGCTGCAAGGTCCCCTCATGACAGGGACTCCCCCAGTGCCCCCTCAAGGAAGGGCCCCCTCCCCATTACAGCCCCCTCCAAAACATCCCCAAATGGCAAGGCACCCTGCAGCAGACGCCCCCCCCCAGATCCCCCCCCCAGGCAGGGTCTCCCACTCCCCAGCACTTCCCAGGGTCCCCCCAAGGCAGGGACCCTTCCCAGCGCCCAAGAATCCCTCCCTGGCAGGGACACCCCCAGGACCCCCATCATAGGGCCCCCCCTCTAAGGACAGGGACACTCCCCCGCGCCAGGACCCCCATGACAGGCACCCCTCCAGCCCCTAAGGGTCCCCTCACAGCCAGGACCCCCCGATTCCCACCGGGGTCCCCCTCAGCAGATCCCATTACAGACACCCCCCCCCCATGACAGGGCTCCCTCAACGCCCCCCCCCGCGATGCTCCGGCCGTACCTGACACCACCAGCGCCTCGTTGGGCCCCACCGTGTGGCAGTTGCCCATGGTGCCCACGCCGCCGCCCGCCCCACGCCCTCCGCCTCCTGCCTCCCTCCTCCTCCTCCTCCTCGCCGCCCGCTCCCACAACCCCCCGCGCCGCCCCGCCCCCGCCCCCGCCCGTCACAGGCGCGACCCGCGGGCGCCGCCATCTTGGGAAGGTCAGCGCGGCGCCGCGCCACAACCCGGGGGCGGGGCCGAGGCTCCCCGCGCTGCCGCCATGTTGGGTGCCGCGTGTCGCGGGGGGGGGGGGGGGGAGCGAGGGGCGCGCGCGCCTGCGCACTGCAGCGCGTGCACGGGCGTGCAAGGCGAGGCGGGTGTGCAAGGACGGGCACGTGCCCTGCAGCGCGGTGTGCGTGTGCAAGGCGGGGCGGGTGTGCCCTGCGGCGCGAGGGGGGGGCGCGCAAGGCGGAGAGTGTGCGTGCCGCAGCATGTGCGTACACGTGCAAGGCAAGGCGTGCAAGGTGTGTGCATGCACGTGTGAGGCAGAGGGTGTGCAAGCTGCAGCAGGTGCATGCACGTGCAAGGCGGAGTGTGCATACTGCAGTATGACATGCACATGCAAGGCAGGGTGTGCTGCACTGCAGCGCGTGCAAGGCAGAGGGTGTGCATGCTGCAGTCTGCGTGCACACGTGAGGCAGGGCGTGTGAGGCGGAGCGTACGCAAGCTGCAGCATGTGTGTGCACATGCAAGGCAATGCGTGCAAGGCGGGGAGCGCGTGCTGCAGTGTGCACACACACACGCAACGCAGGGCGAGCTGCGCTGCAGCGCACGCTTGTCTTTGCAAGGCAGGCCAGCAGCTTTGCTGCAAGCGTAAGGCAGGCCGCGCCGCGTCGCTTGCGCACGCATTGGTGCAGCGCACAGCACCGTACACCACGCGCGCACGCCCGTTGCACGGGGGACGCCGCCCGGCGCTGCAAAACCAAGCGCGACCCACAAACGCGGCCGCTGCCTCCCACCCCTCGGGCTGCCGCGGCCGCGCGATCCCCCCGCGGGACGCCTCCGTCTCGCCCCAGCCCGGCGCAGCAGCCGATGCGCCGCATCCTCCCTTTCACCACCATCACTTTTATTGTCCGGGATCGGTGGGGGCTGGCGAGGGGCTCCCCCCGGCCGCCCCCAGCCCCACCAGCCGCTCGCTGGCCTCCCAGAGCGCCCGGGCCAGCCGGTCGTCGCGACCCGGCGGCCACGGCTCCTGCAAGTGACAGTCGGCAAAGTAGCGGCCGCTGAAGCGCTCGAGGCCCTGCTGCGTGGCGCAGTGCAGGGAGGTCTGGGCGCCCTCGGCGGCGTCGCGGAAGAAGAGCCAGACCAGCGGGAGGAAGAGAGGCTTCAACCACAGCGGCGCGTGGCGGAAGAGCTCCGTGTTGACGAACCCTGGGGCAAGGCGAAGCGGCCGAGTCGCACCCCGGCTCCCCGCGGGAGCTGGGTGCTCTGCTGCAAGAGATGGAAGCGGCCGCGCCAAGGCGGCCTTCGCTGCACCCCGGCCCGGTGGGGGAATGTTGCACTGGGCAAAGGGATGCTTCCTGCAAAGGGACACACTGAGCACAGGGACACCATGCGAGGGGATGCTTCGTGCAAAGGGACACACTGTGCAAAGGGACACACTGTGCAAAGGGACACACCGAGCACACGGACACCATGCGAGGGGATGCTTCGTGCAAAGGGATGCTTCGTGCAAAGGGACACACTGTGCAAAGGGACACACTGTGCAAAGGGACACACCGAGCACACGGACACCATGCGAGGGGATGCTTCGTGCAAAGGGATGCTTCGTGCAAAGGGACACACCGAGCACAGGGACACCATGCGAGGGGATGCTTCGTGCAAAGGGATGCTTCATGCAAAGGGATGCACCAAGAACAGGGATGCTGTGCAAGGGGATGCTTCGTGCAAAGGGACACACTGAGTACAGGGACACTGTTAAAAGTGATGCTTTGTGCAAGGGGATGCCGTGCAAAGGAATGCTTTGTGCAAAGGGACACACTGTGCAAAGGGACACACCGAGCACAGGGACACCATGCGAGGGGATGCTTCATGCAAAGGGATGCTTCGTGCAAAGGGATGCACCAAGAACAGGGATGCTGTGCAAGGGGATGCTTTGTGCAAAGGGACACTGTGCAAAGTGACACACCAAGCGCAGGGACACCAAGCACAGGGACACCGTGCAAAGGGACGCACCGAGTACAGGGACGCTGTGAAAAGTGATGCTTTGTGCAAAGGGACGCTTTGTGCAAAGGGACACACCATGCAAAGGGACACACTGTGCCAAGGGAAGTTTCATGCAAAGGGTGCCCTGCGCATCGTGCAAAGGGGCGCTGTGCAAAGGTTGCACCATGCAAACAGATGCTCCACGTGAAGGAATTCTCTGTGCAAAGGCTGCAGCGTGCAAAAAGCGCACCACGCCAAGGCAGCCCTGCGCAACGCACGCCCCGTGCAGAGGACGCCCCGCACAAAGGTGCAAAGAACACCCCACGCGAATGCTGACGGTGAGCCCCCCCCGCCCCGCCGCCCGCAGGGCCGGGTCCCTACCTGGGTGCACAGCGTAGCACGTCACCTGGGTGCCCTGCAGGCGCGTGGCCAGCTCGCGGGCGTGCAGCACGTTGGCCAACTTGCTGTCGCAGTAGTCCTGGAAGGTCGACAGCGGCCCGGGGGGCGGGCGGCCCAGGGTGTCGGGGTGCAGGCGGCCGGCGCAGTGGGCGCGGGAGGCGACGATGACCACGCGGCTGGGCGCGCAGCTCTGCAGCCGCTCCAGCAGCAGCTGCGTGAGCAGGAAATGGCCCAGGTGGTTCACCTGGAAGGAGAGGCTGAAACCGTCCTCCGTGGTGCCCCCGGCGCTCACCCCTGCAAAGGAGACGCCGCAGGGCACGGTGGGTGCTCTGGAGGGGGGGGGTTGCGGGGAGCGGGGTGGGGGTCCCGGGGCTCACCCGCGTTGTTGATGAGGAGGTGCAGGTGGGGCTCCTGGCGCAGGAAGGTGCTGGCGAAGGCTCGCACCGAGCGCAGGCTGGCCAGGTCCAGCTGCATGAACCGCACCTCGGCGTTCCCCGTCTCCTGCGGGGCGCAGCGCGGGCTCGGGTGGGGGCACCCCGCCCCGGGGTGGGGGCACCCTGACCTGGCGTGAGGCTGGGTCCGGCCCGGGGCGGGGGCTGCGGGGTGCCTGGGGGCTGCACTCTCCTGGGGGGGGGGGGGGTCGTCGAGGGGTGCGCATGGCCGGAGGTGCTCTGGGGTGTCCTGGGTGGGGGGTGTCTCCTGAGGGGCCCCTGGGGTGCCTGGGGGTGCGCCGGGGGGGTTTCCCAGAGGTGCTTGTGGGGGTGTCCTGGGGGTGCCCGTGTGATGTCCATGGGTGTCCCCTGGGGGCGGTGGCTCAGGGGAGCCCCCAGGGTGCGGGAAGGGGGGGCACGTGTGCCACGGGGAGGGTCCTGGGGGTGCCCATGCAATGTCCAAGGGTGTCCCGGGGGGGGGGGCGTCCCGGGTAGTGGTCCTGAGGGGGGGCTGTCCCGGAGGGGGGTGGTCCCGCGGTGGGGGGGGGGGGGCGGGCTGGTCCCGGGGGGGTGTCCCGGGGGGTGCCGGTGCCGCGGCTCTCACCGTGCGGATGCGGCGGGCGGCGGCCTCCCCCCGCAGAGCGTTGCGGGACGCCAGGACGACGCGGGCCCCGCAGCGGGCCAGCTCCAGCGCCGTGGCCGCCCCGATGCCGCCGCTGCCCCCTGCGGAGCGGAGCGGGGCCGGGCCGCGGTGAGCGGGGGGGGGCCGGGCCCCACCGGACCCCCCCCAGAGCCGCCCCCCCGAGCCCCCCCCGGGCCGCCCCGGGCCCGGCGCTCACCCGTGACGATGGCGGTGCGGCCGCGGAGCGCGGGGCGGGCGGGGGGCGGCGGGGGGCGGCGCAGCCCGTAGCGGAGCAGCGTGTAGAGGGCCAGCAGCACCCCGAGCCCCAGCAGCGCCCACCCCATGCCGACCCCCGGCGGCGGCGCCCGGCCCGCCCCGCCCCGCCGCGTCCCGCCCCGCCCCCGCCCCTTCCGCCACCGGAGCGGCTCCGTGCGGCGCCGGGGACAGGGCGAGGGGCGCACGGTGCCACCCCCGGCCCCCCCGCGGGGGCTGCCCCAGCCCTGGAGCCTCCCAGGTCAGGCTTAAGCGGGAGCTTAAGGGGTCAGAACTAGCTGAGGTTGAAAGCGACCCTTCCGACCCAAACCGTGGCGCGGTTCCACGCAGGACCCCCCCCCCCCCCCATCCCGCACCCCGCCCCAGTCGCGCAGCATCCCCCATCCCACAGCCCCCCATCCCCATCCCGCAGCTCCAGCTCCTCTTCTGCCCTCCGAGACTCGGGGGAAGCTCCGGCTGGTGGTGACAAAGAGTTCAGACAGACAGTCGGAAAACAGAATGTGAAGTATTTTTTTTTTATATACAGAATACAGGAAAGTTTCTGTAAAGTCTAAAACGTTACAATTACTCTGTACAGTGGAACTAGCTGTCCTGCTGCGGGGAGGTGGCTTATAAACAAAAGAGACAGACAGGTTACGACAAACGATCTGCTACAATAGACAATCTGAGGAACGTCATACCACATGTAGCACTGTACACAGCTTTAAAACATTGAAAAATGCCATCACTGATGTATTTACACAGAATCCAACACTTTTCCTTATTTGAAATTAATAATAAAAAAAAAAAAAGGATGGACACCAGGAAAAGAACTCGTTTCTCACTGCCCATAATACACAGTAGCTACTTGTAGTGCAACCATAGCGGGGAAGGATGGGAAAAATAACTGTGGGAAGAAGAGCGCTTCTTTACATTAAATAAAACAATGATATTGTATAGATTTGCTGTATGAAAACTGTATTTCTCTTTTAATATAAAACTATTGTCACTGGCACAAAATAGAACAAGTTTCTGATTATTTTACAACTGCATGGGAACTATCTGTCAGAGAGAGTCCTCGAGTCAGACGGCGGTCGTCGCCCCTTGCTCCGACGCGTCCTGCTCTCGCTGCAGTTTTCCTTTTAAAATGAAATGTATAGTACAAATATATGTGCAAATGCCCCTAAAACTTGAGCAAAAAAGAAAAAATTAAAAAAAGTTAAATGTTCTTCATTTCATGCAAACGGCGTGTGAACAGTCTCTGGGCCGACATAGAAAATCCCACCTCGGTCTGTACATTTTTGCATTGCAAGAGTCTGAGGGCGTTTTTTTCCTTACTCCAAAGTTCCCTTTTTCCTAAAAATTCCTAGGGAACCGAGTTGGACCGCAGCACGGGCACCTGGTGGGGTTTCAGAGAAAGCTTCTCCTCCAAGTCCATGTCTTGTACTAAGGCAGCGTCCCCCTTGGGCTGTTTGGTCGCAAATTCGGTAATGCTGAAAACGAACTGCAGGCAGCCCAGCTTGATGTAACTGCCGTGGTGGAGCAGGGCCGTGCCCTCCCAGCCAGCCCCGCTGCCCCCTATCAAGCTGGAGCTGCTGGCCTTGCAGTTACAGGGTTTCCGATGCTGCCCTTGTGCCTGTGAATTCATGACGGCGGCTTCTTCATGCGGCTCCTCTTCTTGTTTTCTGTTTTTATGTCGTTCTGGAAGAGAAAAGCAACAAACCGAACGTGTGAGATTCGGGCGGGCCGGCGGCAGCTTGTTTTCATCAAGGGGGAGCAAGACCCTCCCAGGATGAGGCACTTTGCTCTCCAGGGAGCGGCTGATACAAGGGAAAGGGGAATCTCCCCACAGCACCAGAGGTGTAGAGGCATTTACACATTTATTTCAGCAGCCAAAGAAAGAGGAAGCCGATCAGGCGGAGAGCAGGGGGAGCCGTGTGGGGCAGGGATGCCTGTAGCGCAGCCGGGGTCGCTTGTTCACAGCCCAGGATGGGAGGACACGCGCGGAGAAGCCCCTCAGCACAGCTCTGGGCTGTCAGGCCGGGGCTCGGGTAGCTGCGGCTCCGGGGGCAGCAGCGGGGCTCGCAGCAGAGCTGAGGCGCTCCCCAAGCCCCCAGAGGAAGGTCTTGTGCAACCCAGGCCGAGGCCCGTGGAGAGACTCCCCCCTTTTTGCAAGGGGCGCACCGACCGGTGCAGGACAAGGGGCACCGGGGCGGCATCGATCTGCACCCGCCCGTCCCCCTCCAAAGCCCCCCGCGCCGTTACGCGGGGCTGGCGCCGTCTCGGCACTCACTTATCACGCTCTGCACTTTGGCAACAATACTGCTGGGAGGAGTGGGCGTCATCTTCTCCGAGAAGTCGCACGAATACAGAACGTTGTCCACGGTCGTCCCATGCTCACTGTAGTTCAACAGCTCATAATGTTTTGTATTCTGAAAAAAAAGAAAAGGGAACCGAGATGTCAGGTTAGAAGGGCTTCTGCCCGTGTGCCCCTTCGGAGCACTGAGACACAACCCCTCTCTCCCGACCGCTGATGGTCGGGTAAGAGCGGTTAAATATCCCCCAGCTCCAGAGACCCCCGACCCAAACCTCGCGCAGGCCTCACGCTCACAGGCCTTCCAGCGAGAGCTGCTTCCCGGCTGGGCCGGAGAGCCAAAGCAGCTTCGAAGAGAAGTGGGTCTTACCGACTGCACTTGGACCAACAGAGCTTTTGGAAACAGGGATTCGAGCTGGCTCTCGCATTTTAAACAGGCACGCTAGATGCAAGCTTAGCCCCAGAGCCGCGCCCAGCAGGAAGGTGCGTGCTTTGGAAAGCAGATAGGAGGTGGCCAGAGGGATGCAGTGCGCTGCAGCAGCCACGAGACAGAGATGGGATTTACAGGCCTTTTGCAGACGCCGAAATGCCAGGAGATGTTACCGCGACACACAGCGTTATGCAAGCGGTGTCACGCTCAGCTGAGCTTTGCAGAGGATGTTGACAGAGCGGAGGAGATTTCAGGTTAGCTCACAGGAATCAGCTGAGGGCTGAAGACCTCGTCCCCCAAGGACTACAGAGCTTTAACCAAATTACAGAAATTCCCCATGCACCGGGGAGTAAATTTTCAAGCAACCTGCCCGACGGCAGAGGCCGAGGCCAACCCCGAGCTGCCGATGGCCAGCAGCAGGAAGAGCCGACAGCCGAGGAGGGGGAATTCTCCCTCGAGAGCGACCACAGTGTAGGTTCCCTGCTGGACTACGGAAGAAGTTCAGTGCTTAGAGCCTGATTTAGGATTGACCACTGTGAGGAGAAGGAGCTTCAACACAGATTTCGGGTCTGGATCCCATTACCGAGTGTGTTCTGTAGCTTGTAGCGCACTGGAGGAATGGCTAAAGCCGGCTGTGGGTTAATCCTGGATCCTGCTCAGTAGCTGGTTGACAAATGGTGACATAAAAGACTATCTTGCTTCAAAGACTGTTTCCACACTAAGAGACATCTCCAGCGGCGCTTTTATTGGCAGACCTGCCAGGCTATTTACTTCAAGACCAAACTAATCTCTGGACAGTAGTAAAGGAGCAACTGTAGATCTCTGTTTATGCTGAGAGCTTAGCTGAAATTTTAGTTAAATAAAAATAAATGTATAGAGTGCTGCAGGTGGCACGAACTCTTTGCACCACCATCACACCTGAAAGCAAGAGACTCGGAGCAGCTCCCCGTTTCATTCCAGCCGAGGATCAACACTGACACTTAAAGTTTAGCTTTTATTAACAACGCAGCTGGATCAAAAAGTATCGAACCGTTTCTAGGACTTTTTCTTTCCCTGGACACCAGCAGTGACAGTGCTTCCTTCTGGTCAGCCATTGTCCCCAAGCCGTTAGCTCAGAGAAATCACGCTGGCAGAGCTCTGTGCTTCACAAGAGGGTTTGACAGAAAACGCTGACGCAGCCTTCACTGGAGTGAAACCATTCACAGCCCTGGCTCTCTCACTTTGTAGTCCACAAAGGAGCCCCGCACAAAGGCAACCTGCTGCCTGTGCCCCCAGCTCCTACTGCCGTACATGCCAAGTAATAAAGATTTAAGGAAAACCCCACCACTCCGGCACTCACCTCATCGTAGAATATGCAGGCATGTTTGCCAGACACATAGTTACAGTGACCGTAGCTTGTAAGGCACACATCCATATCGGCTCCTGTCGATGGGGAGGACAAAACAGGTTCAGTTCATTTCAGAAAAAAAAAAAAACAACAAACCTGTCAGGCAGCAGAGAACAACAGACAGAATTAAACTTCAATTAGCAAAACAACAGGGGAGCAACTGCCTTTGTCCGCCCTCCCAGGACTGCATGAATAATGCTGCGATAAGCCAACCAACAAAGTTTCAGTGGGGGAAGGGAAGGCGAGCAGCAACATGAAGGTTGAAGAGGATTTCGCAGTTACTGAGTCTAGCCAGAGCGCCAGAAAAATCTAAGCGGAAAGAAATGAAACCTGCAAGCAAACCATAACTCCCCTCTCCATCAGGCAGGCATTAAACCTCCAGGACAGCCATTCTGCTACCAGCCAGGTCAAAAGGCGCAAGCCCGCAAAGATTCAAGCGGACGGGGAATTTCCACGTTTCTTGGTAGTGAAGAATCCCAGCAAGAGCAGCTGCAATGGGTCTGGCCACAACGGGTCTGTTTCCTTCGACGCCCAGTTGGCAAACACGTCGGGAGGGTCAGGGAGAACCACCCTGATTCTGAAAGGTCAGGGCAGGAAAAAGCTACTCACCTGTCCCAATGTAGAGGGTTCGATAGCACATATTGACTGCACCCCCTAAGCCCATCAGAGGATAGAACACTGCCCGGGCTTGCACTTCCTTTCTTTGCGCTGCAAGATAAAAAGAAATTACTTGAACAATGTTATCGGCTACGAAGGCTGCTCGACCCCAGCATCCCCAGCGCTAGACTCTCCAGAAAGGACAGATCCTGAGGAGGATTCAGTCAGCTTTGGCCTCAACTCCAATTCCCAACCCTCTAGGAATGTTTGTGCATTCAATATCTTCTTGCCAGTCATCAGAGAAAATTGCTCTCTCCAGTAACCCACGCAAGCCATGCAACTGGGGGAACGTTTATACCGAGTGTGCACAATGGAGCCACACTGAGGAAAACGCAAGCCTCCTACCACTAGCTTCTTTCTTAATCTCTTCCACTTTGGGTAATCAAAGAGCTCAGTCTTACTGTCAAAGTGCCACTTAAAAAAAATTGGCGCTGGTGAATGTCACCGACTTAACAGCTGCGATTTCACTTCTTATCGAAGCCGCAGGAAAAACGCAGGGGCTGAAGAGGCCTCGGCCAGGGCCCAGCCCCGCTCCCCGGACAGGGCTTGGTCCCTGCGGCACACTCGGCAGGGGCTGGCCCGGGGCTGAGCCTCCAGAGCAGCTCCCTGGCAGACGAGTTCCGATCACGCATTAATTGGAACCACATTAACCAGACAGAAGATTCATCTTCTGTGGAATAGATATCCAACTCTGGCAGACCACGCAGGCCCAGCCAGGATTTCAGCAGCTGTCTTCTAGAGATAAGCGCCGTATATACTCAGAGTTTAGGCCTCTCCTGATAGTACATCTGCACGACAGTTTTACACCAAGAGTGTGAAATCAAGGAACAGAACACGAGGATTATGAGAGATGGTTTGCAGAGCCACCTACGTCAAGAACACTGGCCACACTGGGTGGCATCGCTGGACGTGCAGCGCTCGACGCAGCTGAGATGTGTGGGCTCCCACCTCTGCCCAGCGCAAGTCCTTTCAGCTGCCTGGCTCTATGGGGCTCACTACAGCCTTTGGATCTAATATTTCATCAGCAATGCTAAACAGTCAGCCGGATGCATCGTTCCTGCCCAAAAAGGGTGACGGGTTACGACAGTGTCAATCCGCCTTTTGAAAAGCGGACGGCTGAAGAATTTCCAGAACTCCTGTTAGGAGCAGCACAGGAACGCAGCTCGTATCACAGCCCGGTGCTGCGTCCTACAGCAGCATTCAAAAGATTGACAAAGCATTTAGAGAATGCTGTGATGCTACGGCAGCGAGCACAGTTAGTGACTGCTAGCAGACCTCCAGAGATCTTATCTTGGATATTTACTCCCAGGCCTAGCAGAGGGGGAGCAGACAACCGCTCCCACAACATGGCTATCCCGTGAGTGCTTGAAAGCAGATTTAAATTGACTGGCCGCAGGCAGAGGAACGTGAAACCACGTTCACCCCGCAGCTTTGGGTGTAACACGCCGATACCAGTGACTGTACACAAAGCCAGCGCTGAATTCGGGAATCTGGCGACTTCCAACAGAAGTGCAAGTTGTTTTCTGTTATTTGCGTTAGTTGCATTTAGCGTTTCAGCTTGAAAACGACATTATTCTGGACGGGCAATGACAGCGTCACACACACATTCTGTCCCCTGGGTTCCTCCTGTTCGCGTGCTTGTCTCACAAGCAACTTCTCCAGAAGGAGAGAGCAGGAATTCACACATTTCTCTTGCCCATCTTAAAGGCGAGGACAAAACAAAAAAAACAGCTGAACTGTCCCATCTCTTGCTAATTCTAAGATTAATAAAACACAACTTTCACTGAAGATTTCCAGCAAAAAATGAGAAGTTACCAAAGGTATTTCCATTGCCATAATTTGTAAATCATTAAATAGGAGTGACTTGAAGGAGTTTCTGGTCAGTGGATATCCAGAGTGGGGGATGAGAGGAAAGAAACATGAAAGGCAGCAGCACCGGACAGACAGCAGAAGAGGGAGAACTCCTTCCATGAACAGGCAAGGGAGCGCGGGCCACAAAGCTCTGGCTCAGCATAACCTGGCTATTCTAGAGCTGCTCTTACCTTCAGTGTGGTTTCCCACGGGAGACTGCTGATGGGAACTGACACTGCTCGCTAGAGACTGAGCTTTGGAAGGAAAGAGCTGATGTATTCTCTGCAAGGCCAGAAACTTGATCAGCTGCTCATCCAACATATTTATCTCAATCTCTGTTAATAAACAAAAAGCAATTAGTCAGTTATTCACGGAAAGGGTGCAATCTCAGCTGCAGTGGATTCAACGGTCCCGCTTTCAAACTCGCCATTTGCTTCAACGGCGAGGACTCGACAGATTTTGTAATACCAAGAATCTCACATAGAGGTGATCTATGACTTCATACTGTCTCCTGCAAAAAGCGTGCGAGGAGAGCGCCAGCAATGGCCAGAGAGCTACAATTCAGGCAGCAAGCAGAAGTTCAGGGGAACAAGGACTGATCATTTGAAAACGTGGTGGTTTGGCTCAGGATCAACGGGTCTGCGGAGGTGGACATTGCGTCCCTTTGGGCGGCAGGTTGGGTCCTTCCTGTGAAGCTTCATTATCTAGGTGGAAAGTCTAACCCTGCATTACAGAGGAAAGCTGTAACCACTTTTGAAGCTGCTACAGGCTCACTCGAGTCACGCGCTTTCATAGCAGCACCAATTAAACCAAACAGGGCAATTCAGACAATATTATTAACAAGCTTTAAAGCAGATCTGTTGCTGATAGCTTTGAAGTATTTATAATTGTAAAGCCCTGCAGAGGTCTGCTTTCTGGCAGCAAACAGGCCGGCTAACCTCTTCTTCCAAGAGCTTTCTCCACATCGACAACAGTTAAAACAGCAAGCAGGAGCCGAGCTCGAGCGGCCTTTCCCGACAGCAGAGAGGCAGTCTGGGCAGGCTGAGCAGTCAGGGTTCACCCAAGAAAAGAGGGTCACACTGGCAACGCCAGAAAGGCTGTTCTTCAGACGTAGGAGTCTCTGGCAACAGCCTCGCTGTGCTACTGCTGACTGCTGTTCAGAAATCTCCTCCTCCCAAACTCACTCCACTAAGGTTTGGCATTTCTTGCCAAGTGCGACAAAAGGAAAACAAAAAATGGGCCAGTCTAGGAGACTGCCAGAAGCAGAAATAAATCAGAAAGTTAACCGACCCATCAGAGCATCACCGCTCAGGTGACCGCTTGACTACAAGATCTATTGCTCTTGGACTTCACGCCCGTCGGGAACAGCTCTGGATTGCAGCTAGCACCACAGCATGGCAGGGCTGCAGGTTTCTGCCTGTGAATTGCACCTGGAACGCAGCCCCGTGCCATAGCTTTGTGCTTGTTCCCCAGAAAAGCTTCAGGCAGGAACAATTTGTTGGCCTCGCTGCCTTGGCAACGCTACAAGTAGGGAAGCATGTGACATATTTAAGGTAATGTATTCCCAGCCCCACCCTCACCTGACTGCAACCCTTCTTTACCCTCTGGAACTCTTCCTCAAGCAGGGACCAAACGCTCTAAGGAAGCAAACACACAGGGCTAGTAGAGACTGATCATGAACTAAATACTCACCGCCGTCCATAAATGCTTTCAGGGAACTGGTGAGGTCCAACATAGCTGCAGAGTTTGAAGTGAGCGATGAGGGTAGAGTTAAAGCGCTTCCTATGGATACGGTGCTGGGGCTGACCTTACCATCTAGAGGGAAAGATGGTGCAGAGGAGATATGTCACTGTGACGTTCGTGAGACATGCACCCAGCCCTCGGGCTGCACTGCGCTTCCGAGCTGCTCAGAATGACTAATTTTGCTCATAGTCACACTTTGAAAAGGGCCTGAACGAGCAGCCATTCGCATTCTTCTGCTCACAGAAGGACTAGTGTGTGCCTTCAACACGAAGCCAACTGCTGGCTTCTGCCTCTCACCTCCACTTGTCGGAGGAATTCCAGACCTACACATTTTAAGCTCCTACTCCCTGCCTGAAGGAGCAATGACTGACTGTAAACCACATCCTACCGAGACTGGACAGATGAGCACCAAGTCCCCAGGAGCTCAAAGAGCTCACTAAACCTAGAGACATTTGCCAAGGAGCTTGTCTAGGTCTGAACACGCATTAAAAAAATACAATTGCCCTATTTTTGTTTCTGCACAATTATCAAGTCTGGGGGGACTTCACTGTCCTGTAATGATGTGACAGTCAGAGGCAGATTTTATTATTTACAAAATAAAATCCTACTGCTTTGGCAGTGACCATGCAGCTGAAAGAGGAAACGGCAAATGCCAGGAAACAAAATCCCTTTAATGCCTTGTTGATACCAGATCTTCTTGAGCTGGTTTGCTTAGAACTACTCTAAGCCTGAAATTTATGGCAAAAAAAAAGGTCATTAATGATTTGTAATTTTGTACTCAGCAACAAGATTTGCATGCTGCAATTTAAGATTCACTATAAATATACGCATGCATTGTGTTAGATGGAAAATCTAAATATTTACACCTTTCCCAAGAGACACAGCACCAAAATGATGTTTTAACCTGCGTTTTGTAGAATGCAAGCTTTGCACCAAAAGCAATTATTTAACTTCTTAAGTAACTGCAAAATTATGTCGGGTTTGCAGTGCCCTTCAAACCACAAGCAAGAAGCTTTCTATAGTATGGTCTCATTTCCTCTACCAAAACGTCTCCCGGTCTTGCATTTCTAAGCAGGGCACGGTCAAACCAGCAGCCTCAGAGTAACCACATTTGTTCAGCAATAAGCACGGAGGCCAAGTACTCTGGGGACAGCTTCCAAACACGAGGTAAAGCTCAGAAGTTAGTCATTAAGGAAGTTTAAAGAGAAAAATAAAAAGATGTTGCCTCTGTCGCTTGCAATCACCAGCTCTGAGCCGCGCCATGCAAGCCTGCCACTGAGCAGCTAGGAACTGCAAGAGAAGCGACGGGCAGCTCTGCCGCACGCTTTTCAGCGGCTGCTTCAACCCAACCTGCAGAAAGGGTTGACTAGTCTGAGCGTTGAGCTGGTGCAGGGAGGAGAATGCTTTAAGCAAAAGCTTCTAGCAAAATTTGGGTTATGGGCAGTTACTCTGACTTACTCTGACTTCAACATCTATCAACAGCTATTAACATCTTTGACTTGATTTTTTCTACTGAAGAACGGGTATATACACTTGAACAGCAAGGTTTATGGGTACAAGTCGGGACAGAGATCGTCTATTCAAGTCCATAACTCCCCTGTACTAACAGATGAGCAGATCTTAAACAGATTACATCTTCCCAAGTCCGCACTTCCCTAACATCAAGGCTGTGCAACTGAAGGCTTCAAACACATCCGTACTAGGGGACACAACATCGCCAGAACAGTTGCCGTACACATGGATTGCTGGATCAGAGGCCAGAGAGCTGCTCTTGTGAGAAGGACCTTGCAATCAAACGAGTGCTTTGAAACAAATCAGTGGTTTTAAATCAGCATTGGGAGTGGCCAGTTGTCATAACAGCAGCCAACTGATTTAAAACTCCTGTTGCCTTCCAGAATTTAACTGATCCGCTATCCTGCTTCTCAGGACAGAGTTCTCCTCTCAGTTATACACAGCCAGCAAACATATCCTGTGGTTCCCATGAAGGGACCCGAGACAGAGGAGACCTGAGGAACTTCTCCCGGCTCTCCACAGAAAGCCCAGATCCCAGTCAGATGAGGGAACACTGCTGGAGCCTTGGGGTTCAGAATAACATTGAGCCTGAACACTTTCTCAGCCCGGGGTGGGCCAAGATCAGCTTTCTGGCACGTACCTGGAGGTGGTGCTGGTGAACAGAATCTGTTTGTGGCCCCAACAGCAGAGATGCCGTCTCCAGCAGCCTGCGGAGGGGTGAGAGCCCTCGTGGCAGTCAGAGGGGAGCCCATAGATCGCAGGTCTGCCGTCAGCGGCGGTCCTATCTGTGTCTGCACGTTCTTTCTTTGCAAAGTGCTGGTGGTCTCCAGGCTGGCACAGGAGCTCGATATGGACGTAGGCATACTTGTGACCGGCACAGAACCCCTTTGTGCACAAGAAACGGGTCCTGCTACGTTCTCCGTTTTGACAATGGTTCCAACGGTGTGATTCAGAAGTCCGCAAGTCGCCGGGGGCGTGAGGGGCCGAGGCCACGTTTGCCGGTGAGACAAAACAGGTATTGTGTTACCAGATCCGATTAGTCTCTGGGAGTCAGTCAACTGTGCTGAAGATTCGGACGAAACGCCATAGAAATGAGGACCGTTTACTTTAATGTCAGAAGCCGTCGGCCCATTCGAAGTCCCGCAAGAAGACACCTTCTTGGATTTATCTATACAAGAGCTGCAGTTGACATCTTCCTGTGACAAAGTCTGCTGGGACTGCGAGGAGCTCAAGGAATTCTGGGTGGTAATCCCTGAGGTGCAGGATGACATGGAATAGAGGGAAGGTGTGGGTGCCTTGTCAGCTGCCTGGTAAGGGTTGGCGAGTGAGCCGTCTGCCACAATAACAGGCTTAATATCAGCCTTCTCTGTTTGTTCAGAGTCCCAAAGCGAAGTCATCTGCTTAGCAGATAAATGTTTCAATATGCTGCACTGGAGCGCAACAACACTACAGAGCCACTGGGAGGAAACAAAAAGTGCAGGTTAGCTCCATGGGCAGACAGTGCTCCAAAACTCAACAGTTACTCCATCGTTCACCCAGCTCGAAGAAATTCAGCTGCCTCACTGTGCTGCTGCCCGCTCTGACGCAGCCTGGAACTACAGCATCTGCTCTGATGCTCATCTAGAATCGGGAGAAAATTTTGTCCAGAGGTACGAAAGTGCAACCAAAATTAGGTACTGTTTGTCTCCGTGCCGGGGACGGTACGCAGAGGAGCTGAGATGAGAGGAGGGAGAAGGCAGCAGACGCACTTCCTCACCCCCAAACTCTTCCCTCTCTTCACCTGCTAAGTGTGGCAAGTCTCCAGCTAGTTGCAAACTCATCTTTCACTGATACGGGCTTCTATCCAAACACAATCCTCCAACTTACTCTGTAGCACGCTGGGAAGAAACGCTGCTCTACCTTTGTGCTATAGGGAGTTCACCTGCCAAAGCTGGGGCGGAGAGCACCTTTCCTTTTACGCAAGGCAGAGGAAGGCAAAAAGATTTATTTGACATTTTAAGCTCCCTGGCAAATGTGCACCTGCCACAGCGAAGAACCCCACCTGAGCTAACAGAAGGACTCAGCCATACCACTGATTGCAAAGCAACATGCCTTCACGTTGTGGAATCTGGCAAGAAGTTTCATACAATATTTAAACACTCATTTGACCTTGATTTAAAAGTCCAATTCCATCAGCAATAAAAAGCAGCCCAGAAATGTGACATTAACATACAAATAAACGTGTCAGAGAGCAGCCTTACATAATCAAAGTGGAAAGTATTTCCCCTCAGCCATAAAAATGGCATCTAGACAGAAAGCCTTGACTCCACTATGGAGGCCAGAAGGCTACTTCACCACTTCCCCAAAGCTTCAAATGAGGAGTTTTACATTTCATCTGGAAAGCCAAAATGAAGTTTTAATGGACAAGGGTGTCAGAGGCAAGACAAGCTATCACCTTCAGACATGATTCTGAGGCTGGTTTCCCAGACAACTGCTCTGATCATGACTGAAATGGAAGGGATTTTTGTACCAAAGCAACTACAGACACAGAGTCCAAGCGTTTGACTTCATTTACCTCCTGTTGTTCTGTCTGGCTGGCTAAGTGCTCAGTGTTCAAAAGGTGCTTCTGCAAGGGTTCCTCAGGGATCCCGTTACAGATCAGCTCGCCATCTCTAATTGATGCAGGCGCAAGTAACGGGGGTGGAAGCCGGTATTGGGACTTTATAGCATCAGGAACCTACATAGAGAAAGAAGATCACACATGAGAACGATTACTCAAGAATGACTAGTTAAACAAAGCGCCTAAGCAGCACTTACAAACGCTTTGTGTTCGCTGCTCCCTGACCCAAAGGAACCCTGCAGACAATGCGCTAGAAATTTCAAGGACTGAGTACTTTAAATTGATGCAGCCACGCTGAAATTAATAGGTTTTATTCCCTCAGGTCAGGCATGACTTCAGCACAACGTGGTGGCTACAGTGTAAGAGAAGTCACACAAAAAAGGCCAAGTAAGAAGGGAAACCTGGATGGCATTTTTCAGGCATTCTGGCAGCAAATACTCTTTGGGGTTTAACACAGAACGCGCAGCAGCCCCAATTCTGACTGTAGGGCCACCTTCAGGAGGTTGTGTCTTGTACTTTCTATCCTTGTGCTAGATTCAAAGACTCACTTCTAATAGCTGAGCCTTCTGGTTGGCAGAAAAAGAGCTTCTCAAATACTACCCGTAGCGAAAACTAACTGCTGACTTCCAGACCGCTCACCAACACTCGAATTCAGACCCCACCCTCCTCCTCCTGCCCCAGGAGGCTATCCCTACAGGGCATGCTGGTTTCCCTTCCAGACTAGAATAAATATGCAGAGAGTTTCACCGACACCGACTTGTTTACACATACCTTCAAACCTTTTCTCTTTACTGATTGAAGAACTCTACGATTCGGAGGATGTTTCTTATGGATTCGGTTTAAGAAATCCACTTTGACAACATGCTGAGATATGGTGTCCTGGAACCGGTCAAATACTCGGCACCGATTACTCAGGGTCAAGTTCTTCTGGTTCAGCTGGGTGATCAGATAATGCCACAGGAGTTAGGGATCTGCAGGTCACTCTAGTGTACCCTAAGACTTTCATAACGCCTCGTAGCACTGGCAGTACAGCATCAGCTCAACTTTAGCCTATTTGTTTCCTGCAGCACTAACCATTTCTGTTAAAGGGCACATTGCTGGAGATGAATACAAAAGCATTTAGAGGCCTGCTAAGCAGCATCAATGCTCTCAGAAGCAGTTTGTCTGGGCACAATCCCTTTGTTTCAGCCCCCTGTTTCCTGAGTATTTTAAGTCTCAAGTACACTGCTTTTCCACAAATGAAAACTCCCTCTTGGAATGAAAGTTTTTTGGGTTAAGCATGCAAAGAATTACTTCCCCTATTTGTAGCACTGTGCTGCTTTGTATCACGGTTCTGGAAGCTCATCTAGATCTTAAGGAGTCCAGTCTGAAAACTAGACAAGCTGTCAGTGAGCCACAGTCTGAGCTGTCAGCTTCAGTTACAGGAAGGAGTTCCCCCATCTTTATATTTTATTGCAGATAGCAGCATCATATTCCTTTGGAGAGCGCGTTGCTTGCAGCAGGAGCTTTACAAGCGTTACAGGGAGCAATATGAGCTCAGAAGCTGTTTTACATTTGTTGTGCTTTGTCCTTTAATGGACCTGCCAGGTTCCACTCCAGCAGCCGGTTACCATACTGCAATCATAGTCCTGCTTACCACCACGTGTTCTATGTGATTTGGGCACATCCATCTACCCAGAGGCATGGCAGTAAGCGGTGGCTCCAGACAATCCATGTGGAACAGGAGTGGGCAATAATCACACTGAATTAGAGGTGCCACTCTGCAACTCCTGTGAAGAGAGAGCCGTATCTTACTTCCCATACAGAATATAGGGTATAAACCAAACACACAGGCAAGCTCGGCTAACCACTTCAGCTTACCTTTCCCCACCAATTCCCTTACACTACGTTACTTGCATCTAAAATTAGGCTTCAGATTTGTAACTCGATCTATATGGACCTTCTGCAGGACCAACCCAAGGCAAAGGTCTTGCCCACACACACGAGGGTTTCTCGGCGCGGAAGAGGTCCTTTTGCAGGAAGAGATGCCAAAGCTGTAAGCACGTGTCAGGTTCACATCAGCAACTTTTCAAGTTGACCTTGTGCATTAGTTCTGAGTGGCTTCAGTTAGAGCAGAATTCAGAGGTGAAAAGGAAATCTCAGATTTAGGCCATTACAATTTTGCTCAGATCAATCTTGTGTGAAGTTGGGACATGTACTTCAACAACATGTTCTCAGAACAAGTCTCAAACTCCAGAAAGCTACTACATCCGATTCCCCCGGCCTTAAAGAAGTCTTCACTCTATGACAAAAGTCATGGGCTGTCACCCACAAAAGCTCCACTCTCCTGAGTCTCCAGCCCACTTCCAGAACCTCTCCCTGCCTGGGTTCATGAAATACAGTTTTTCGTTTTCACCGACATTTGGAATTGGGATTTATCTGTGAATTTTTTATGCGGTTATAAAAAACAGCAGTATTTTGTACGGGTTTTCAGATTTACTATTTCAGCACAATATTCCTATTTGCCTTGGGCTTATATCTCTCTCAGTAGATTTCCTAAAGGTCACCTCTGCCTTGCAATACTTCCTTCATGAACCGTAAACAAGTACCTCCGTTTTTCTAAACCACCATCGCTTTAGAATTTTTCTTAGTAGAAAAATACTGAAGACAAGATGGCTTGCTCACTCTCTTCAGGCTACGTTTTAAAGCTCTTTACAGCCACACATGGCTGCAGAAGCCACACCTACACTTGCCACGGTTAAACATCTGTTATTTAGCAAAGATGATTATTCTCCCATTTGTTTAGAGAACTGTAAGCAAGTAATGACGGAGAAGGGGAAAGGGAACATGTCATCTACTTTTTTTCAGCGCAGACTTTGCTCCTGTGAAGGGTGCAGCTACACCCAACAGCTTCCCTGGAAGAGTCAAGTACCTGTTGCATGTGAAGCAGACTTTCACTGGCAAGGGAACCAAACCATTGTGGTCTAACTCGTGTTGTGCTTTCTTGACATTCTTTCCTGTGGTTTCTTCCTTTCTCCTCCTCTTACTAGTACCTGAAAGTAGATTTTAAAAGGCTTTGGGTTACCCACATAGCAGAGATTTGCTTTCTGGTAGATACACAAAATCATCTCAGGCAGAGGCAAACAGAAAAGGCAGAAAGAGCTGCTTAAGGAACCCTTATCAACCACTAAATCTAGCCTTACATTGACAGAGACCATCTTTACAGGCAGGCATATTTTATACTTAATCATGTCAGTGACATCCTATACATGAAGTCATTGCTTTGTTACTAGATTATCATATCATAAATCAGAAGCAAGTATTGGAATTTTTCTTCAGATTGATGACCTAGGCTAAGGTGAGAACAGTGAGCCTCAATCACAAGTGCTGAAGGAGGTGCAGCGTGTAGTGGCAGTGTCCCCACAGCTCACGCCTGAAAGGCTGTTGGACAGCTGGAGGAGGACCAGGGGTACTTCTGCACCCTCTGCTTTCACCAGTGAGCATCACTGGAGCCCCGGCTAGCAAGGAGTCAAGAGGGAAAAGAGGCGAGATGGCAGCAGGATGCCACTGCGGACACCTTCGCCAACACTAGACAAGCCATCGCTCACCTGGAAGTGCTGTGGTGCAGGTCAGTTCATTCGGCAACTGGAACTGCGTTGGGTTCCTTTCCATGGCAGCAGCAATAAGAAGCTCAAAGGGTCGCTTCAGCTGGGGCTGCCCACAGTCCATTTCTGCAATGGCAGAGTCATCATCCACGTCAATTATGTCCTCATCGACATCATTCTGCTCTGAGTTGGGGGTCTCGGTGCTGGCATTGGATGTGGGAGTGCCAGGCCGGCTTGCTCTCCTTTCCAAGATCCTGGCATGCGCATTAGCCCTGATGCTGCTGCTAGACCTGTCCAACAGGTCTGCGTCACTGGTGGGGGAGGTGGTCCTTTTCCCAGATTTGTCCACCAATCCATTTACCTGCCCCAGCTCTTTCTTCTGTTCTCGCTTCTGCACGACATGAATAGGCAGGCTTATCATGGAGGCCACAAACAAAGCACATCAACCTTGACAAATATGCAATCGAAGACAAACAGCATCTAAAAAGGCTTGAGCCACCTACTACAACTTCCCATGAAGTCATTAAAGCCTTGACCTAGCAAAAAGAGTTTGATTGCAGCTAACATAGGGATGGCAAAACAGCTGAAGCAAACTAAGCACGGGGAAGGAAGTTAGCCTGTCTCTCTCCCTTCAGGATATTTGAGTCCGGATCAGGACAGGGTTTCACAGCATCTAGACCTACTCGACAAATCGCACAACTCCGTTTGCTTTGCTAGCCAACACCGAAAGACTCCACAGCAGACAGTTCCCTGTCGATGCAGTCTATTAACCCTGGCAGTGCATCCAAACCCATTACGGAACGAGAAGGTCAGCTTGAGAATACAAGCAAAATAAACAAACAACACTACTATCTCTTGACGACAGGAATCTTGAACAAGGTGGGCAGGGAGAACCGCAGAGGGAAAACAATGCATTGCAATCACCGCGAGATCCATTTTGCAACAGGACGGGATGCTGCACGGCCTAGCACGGGCAACTGCGCGCTGCTCCAGTGCCCGACAGCATCGCCAATATGAATGAACCAATCTACTCGATCACTAAAATGGTCTATAAAAGGAGCAAAGTGTTATCAGGCAATTTTTAATATAGAAAAGTTGTGGAATTTTTTTTTTTTGTTCCCCCCTCCTCCCTTTATTTATTTTATTATTATTTTTTAATTTGCAACCTCCATTCTACTGTTGGCAGATGGCTGAACAGTACCCTGGAAACACAACAAGGCAATTGCTTCAGGAACAAAAGGCTGAGTACACAGTTTTCTTCCAATCTGTTTTGGGTGTCACTTCAAGGGAACAGTTGCTAGTTTGGTGCAGTTTCTAAACCCTCTGCTATGCAGTCTTACGTAGTCACGGCAATAAGATGTTTACATTGTGCAAGACTGCTTCCTGGAGAAAGAGCATCAAGGGGGGGGCGGAAAAAAAAAAAGGCAAGCCACAATCTTGCCCAATCATCTCCTCCCCATCCGCTTCAACAGCCCAGGAAATCATAACTCACTGTGATTTCACCCTCTGCTGATGTGCCACTGCTGTGAAGTCACACTTCTAAAAAACACACCCTAACCAGAATCCCAGCCCTGATGCCAAAGCTGCGTTAACGTGACTCCTGTTTTGCCTGTAGACAGCTCACCTCCTCGAGCATGGGAGCCATTCTCATTCCCTCTGTGCTCTCCCTCCTTTCCATATGGGGGGGGTGGGGGGTGGGGTGGAAAACAGTTTGAAAAGCACAGCTTGACCAGAAGCTATCAGGCACTTCTGGTGGTTCCTAGTAGAGAGGTTAAAAATACCAGGAGGGTCTCATCAAGACCCCTTAGCTTTAAGCTCATTCCTAACAACACCCTTCACAACTGCGAGCACAAAGCGCAACTCTGGTGGTATATACATGCACATTAATGGGAGAGGAGGGTATAAAACACAGCGTTCACGTTTCAGACAGACAGTTGGAAGGGCAGGGATCACGTCTGTTACAAGAGGCTTTACCTTGCGGCGTACAGTGCAGCGGTGACACATCCACTCCCCCGGAGGCAGCATTTCCTCGCTGAGCGGAGGGTTGCTACAAGAGAAACACAAAGCAACACTTTACTGTTATTTCTGGAACGCCTCTTCTCACATACCCGCGGCTTGAGCCAGGGCAGCTCTGCAGGTTCTGCTCCCGGGCACTTCCTCCTTTTCATTACGGTGATGCTCCCTGGTTTCACTCCCCCACACATCCACTTAGCAAGACACCTGAGCGGCTCGTCTTCCACGACGCCCATCTCATCTCCACAATACAGCATGCTCCACGGTTTCAGAAGAGTCTCAGAATTGAATAACAAAGATAAACGGAAGATTCACTCGTGTGTGACGCACATACCTTCCCCCTAACACCAACATCTCCTGAAATACCTTGATTACTCCACGTAAGACTACACAGATTCCCATGCAGCAAGCACAGACTCATATGTAGGCATTTCCATCCCTTGAACGTGCGGTGCGAGCCCGAGTGAACATGCTGCCATGAATCCTACCCACCGCTTCTCATGTGCTCCATCCCTGGGCACACTTACTTAATGGTGGAAACCACTTTCTATCTTAAGACAACCCAAATAATCTTAAAAATGTCACCATATACAGCTTGCCTTGGCTATGAAGCACAAGATACATCCTACTCATATGGATCTGCACTTACTATAAAAGCTGTATCACAGCGAAATGACATTCTCATTTTGATGCTAGAAATAAACCAAAGCAAATTAGATGAAGGAGTAAGGAGGACTATTCTGAGAAACACTTTTCCTCAGTTAAAGGCAGAGCAGCCTATGTCAGATGATACACTTCCCTTACAGATCCTACTACTAGCTCAAAAACTTTCCAACACCTCTTTGTCATTAAGATTTGTTATTTCAGCAAACTGCTGACTGTTGCAGGAAAAGTGTGCACGCCGTCAGAAAAACAGCCAGTTACCATGCAGCGTGGCTTTAAGATATACTTTAAAAAGTTCTGCCTGCTGATGCTAGAGACAGCTGCATAGCAAGTCTACTCTCGTGCTGAGCAGTCGACAGATAGATGCACTGTCGCAGGACCTGGAAGCTCCACTTCCCACTGGCTGGGAAATGGGCTACAAGGGATCCAGCTGGGACTGACTGGGTTACAAGGGGAACAAGCAGCAGTGTGGCCATGCTAGCAAGGAGATTACAGGACTGGCCCATGAAGCCACAGGAGCATGGGCAGCCAGACTGGGTCACTTCAGGAGTCTCTATACTGTTTATTGCACCTACAGACAAATATCAAACCAAATCCAAGTCAAGCTTTAAGACGTCTCCAGCATTAACAAGCCAGAGAGGATAAGGTGCGCATTTGTTGGCCAGTAAGAGCTGTGCTTTGCAGCAAAGGGAGAGGCTGTCTTCCTCGAGAATCCTGCTCCTAGCACAGGGAAATGGCACAGGATCCCAGCCCAGGCTCCCAAGCTTGAGCTGTAAAAACAAACACGCTTCCTTTGTTTAAACAGAGTCCCGGCGAGCCTTGCCCCGAGCGTGCCAACGTGCCGACAAGAAAGCCTCCGCAGGTACCGCAGCCATCCAGGGTCACACTCGGTCTTGCAACACCGTGCCTGGAAGACTGAAGGAAGAACACAGCAAGAACCAAACTGGTAATAACCTCAGCATTTCTGGTGTCAGGCTCCAGGGAATTCAGTAGAGCCAACACATCTGGCAGCCATTTTGAGGAGGAGCGCAGGGTTTCAGAGGCCTCCGTGTTCCAGGCGCTCCAGAAACGCAGCGCTCTGCATACACGCACAAACATACCTGCAGCTTATGTTTCTCATTTCCTGGAGGACTTGGATGAACAAGAGATCAGGCTCTAGGCGAGAGCACCAAAGCCTCAATTACTGGCTGCTTTACATGAAGTCTCAAATGTTTGGCTGAAGCAGTAACTCCCCCCTGCCCCAAACTAATCTTTTGCTAATAGAAGCGGGGAGCAGGGTGGAAGGAGAGGAACAAATGACCCCTGTGTACTTGCTGCAGCGTAAATCCATCCTGAGTCTTGAGGTGGATCCTGCAATAGCTCAGGTTTTGCTCCTCCTAGAAACTGAGCTTTTAGATCTGCAGCTACAGTGAGTACAGATTCATCTGACCCATTCCCCCCTCCCCTCCCAGCACCCCAGGGGAAAAAAACCTACAGACTTTGATTTGTTTATAGTGAATTTTAGCCCTCTGAAGCTACCGACGAGCGTGCCTGAACTGCTGGAAACACGTCTGCCCCATTCCAATGCACGCGTGGCGTGCCAGGGATCCACGCGCTGCCAGATGCCTCCGGTTATTTGTTTTAACTGTTACCTCAATCTTACGCATTTTACAATGAAACAATTAATACCACGGTGAGTCTTGAGAGATGCCTGGAAAAGTTAGAACAGGTTTCTTCTTAAGTGTGTATGTTATTGTCCCATTTGTTATGTTTGAATTATCTGCTCAACAACCATGACATCCGACATATACAGTACTCTTAAATGACAGCTTAGAGAAGCATTTTAATGAATGCCACTGCCCAAAGGCCTGTGGAAGGAGGGGGAAAGATTAGCTTCAGACCAGCAGCAAGGTTTTAGCTCTCAGACTAGCCTCCTGAGTTTTTTTGCTTGCTGTCAGGGCCTAAACGCTATAGCAAGTGTATTAAAAGACTGATTCTGCTTCTCCTGGTTAATGAACTGTTCATGAAGGCAGCTCGCTGCACTAACAAAGACTGATGAATGCTGTTCCTGCACTACCGGCCTCTCCGCAAGCAGAGAGCATTTCCTGGGTCTTAGCATAAAGCCAGGGAAGCGCTAAAGAACGCCGTTTTAATTGACTAGTTATGACCACATTCTTCAACCTTTTACTGTAAGCGTAAGACAAACTGATTTTTAAATCTGAACAAGATACTTGATCTTCATAACCAAGGTACGAATTAGCACTTTGGCAGGAACACCACGGCCACTTTCTCCCTATCTTTCAGAGGTTCATTAGCATGCAGATCTCCAGCCGTTAGCGTTTGCTGCCAACAAGACCTGGAATTGTACAGTACCAACTTTATCTTCAGTTACAACACATCTCCTTTCAGCTACGCACCGCTCAGCTGTACTGTTCTCTACAATTTCGCCGAAACTTAGTTCAGAAAGTTTCCCCTTTCTATCATCACGGGCAAGAGTGCTGGCCAGCACTATTTTACCTGGAAGTTTTGGTGGGACCTGAATCAAACCCGCTCAGAAATCTGCTCAGCAGAACATGTTTCTGAATTTAAGACAAAGGCAGCTCCAAAAACACAAGTCTCACTTTCAAGGTTAGTATCTATACAAACACCTGGAAGGCCAACTCCTACGAAGCCTCCGAAAATCAAAGCAGGTGGTTATCACTACCTATTCAAAAGCCACCGCACTGATACAAAGTCACTTGCTGTAATACTGGTCTCATGGCTTTTTCTAAAGAAGTAGCATCTCCTGGAATTCATACCAGATTTGTGTTGTCAAGACTTGCTCTTCTAAACTTTTAGACTAGCTCCCATGGTCAGAACATTATGCAATACGCCTCCCTTCAATAAAATTTAAATGGCTATGAAAAAAATCAAAAATCTTCAAGCCATAGATTGAGGTTTTATCAAGAAAACAATAGCATGAAGCCACTTAGCTTTTCAATTTCACACTCTTGGAGCTCTCATGCATCAGATGCCTGTTGTCAGCCTAAATCCCGTAATTACTCCTCACTTTGCTGACCTCAATAAATAAGTAAACAAACGCTTAAAGGAATGGCACCTTCTTCAATGTAAACTGGGCCACAGCTCTCAAAGGAACCAGTTAGAAGCAAACCTGAAGTTATTTACACACGGCATTCCCGGTGGCCATCTTGTACCACCGGCACGTTGACACGAGTGCGAGCAGGCTCTGGACCCAGCAGGCTGCAGCCAGCCGGCACGAAAGCAAACCGGCGCCTTCTTGAATAACTTGTCTTTGATGTCAGTTGCTTTCAACAATCAGACTTAGGTATTTTTTTTTACTGTGCAGGGGAAAACGGCACAAACAAATGTGGGCAAGAACATTTTTCCTTCTCAGAAATCTTCTTATTAATTTACAAAGACTCAATGACAGGCTTGTAACGAAGGATGCTGGCTATGTTTGCCAGTTAAAGGAAGAAGGCTTTCAGCTCTTCCATTGGACTCCTGTTTATCTCAATGATGGATAGAGCTACAGCTGTTCTACCAGCTTCATAAAGAACAAGGCTCCCTGGCTTCCTACAGCAGGGCCTCAATGGCAGCCGTAACTAAAACAAACCAGGAAACCAACCTCTCTGTCAGCGCATTACAAGCGCCCCATTCAGAAACAGAGAAAGTTGCATCATTTACAAATTCAGTTCTTTGAAACAGTTTTACTGCGCCCAAGTTACACACTTCTGGTCGCAGCTACTCCAAAACCCTCTGGGAGGAGGATACCTGGAACCCAGCGCTGTGGGCCCACACGAAACAAGCTAACAGCTACAGCCTGTTTGAAGTTCCTCCCCGTTGCAACTCTATTACCTTCCTACCACAACTCTTATCTCACAGAAGAGTTTACTCTTTTTCTGAAGACTGAAGTCAGACTCCATTACCTGGAAGATGGTTATCAGCAATACTGCCAGCTCCCTACTCTATTCCAGCAGCATCAGGATTATTCCTCAGCACAAACTACTCAGTGAAGGTCTACAAGTTCTTCAAACTCCATCTGCTCCTTTATATGGATGAAGTTGTGACGCTCAGGAGTAAAAGCTTCCTGATGAAGCCAAAGATTTCTCAAGCACCAAAGCAGAGACCACCAAACTTCAGGTAAGGCAGGCACAACCTGGTCACGTTAAAACTAACAGACTAACTTTTTGGCCTCGATTAGGCTCACATATTTTATGTTATACCTACTCGAAGCCAGTAGTTGGAATTCACATTAACCGCTGAGCATCAGCCACTGTACTTTTGTCTGTGGTGCAACTCCTCCTGAGGGAGCTCCTGGAAAAAAGCTTGATAGCAGCCAGCATAACTTCTACATTGAAGTTAAAATCTTGGGCATGCAAATGAAGTTCTAAATCAGTAACACCCAGCGAGGAGACCTGGACATCACCGGACAGGGCAGTACGTGATGATTTCGGCTGCCATTATGCAAATAAGGGAACCAAAATGACCGTTTCACAGGTCACCAATTATCCCATCATCTGGAACACTGCATCTGCTTAGCACGCATCTTTCCAACAGCATGGCCAGAGCTGGAAATAAGGGTTCAGCAACAGACAGAGAACAGAAGCAGGATTAAAACACCATTATATGGCCAGAGAGCAAGAAACAAAATGCACACAAGGAGAAGTAAAGGTACACTAGCACAATCTGTCCACATGCCAGTACCAGAGGAGAGGAAGACTTGAACTCATAAATCAGTTTAAGAAGCAATATCGCCAGGTATGCTATATTCCAAAATTTCATTGACTCTGTGCTTCTTTCTACCTCCTAAACTGGCCAACATTCAACACCGCGAGGGCAGAACACTGACCTCACCTGCGGCTCACCTCCGGCAGCAGCACTACCATGCTCCTAAGAACCAGGTACCGTTTCACAAGCCAAAGCTCAAATTCACAGTACACGAACGCATTTTGTGAATTTTGAAGCCAGTGAAGTTATTTACTTGCATCCTTCCTCAAACCGCTCCTGCTAGTCTCGTCCTGCAAAGAGAGGACTAAGCACAACCTCACGGAAGCATGTTACCTACCGTCCTCGCTTCCCTCCCTGCCTCACCAGGGTCCAGCCTCCTCCCCATGCCCTCGGGTGCGGGCAATGCAGAGACTCACGGGGGAGCAGGAAAGTCCCCTCCAACGTGACTGAGTAGAACTTTTTTGTCTCTGACCTGACGAGCAGGAGAGTCCAATAAACTGGACAGGCTGCATGTAAACATGTGGTCACCCAATGTAATTACTTACTTCTATTTATAGGAAGAACCTGGCCCCCAGAGACCATTCCCTAGACAACCATTAGTTATTACCCTCATTAACAGCTGACAAAGAAAATTTAAAGGAAGCGTTGATTTTTAAGATACTAAATTTCCACACATATATAAAAAACCAAGTATACATCTATATAAATAAAGATGCATTAAAATGTGTGTAATACTACCTGTACTGCACTGAGGTGTTTGTTTTGTTTTTTTTTTTTAATTACTTTGGTTGGTTAGGAACACTGATACTTGGGGCATATCTGCTAGGGAACCATCAGCTTTCTATTTGTAAGCAGAAATCATGGAAGTCAATAGGAAGGCTTGTTGACTTTGGAAAATTTGGGTCAGACACAGAAATTCAGGCATTGTGCACATGCCGATTCCCGTTTCTTTCCCAGGCATCACTCACGCCTGTACTGCAGACAATAGCAACAATAGCCTGAATTCAATGTCCAGGTTCATTATTAAGTGTTCAGATCTTTACAGCACCATCTTAACAGATTAGAAGTCATCTTCTCAAAGCAGGATGACACATAGGGCAGCATCAGGGAAGAGAAACAGGGCTGAGGAACAACACAGCTCTAGCGAGGATCACTTCATCCAATTTTGTCTTTAAAGAACAATAAACTAAGAAACATCTCTAGTGGGGAAAAAAAATAATGAAAACACAGGTCTGAGAGGTTCTGAGAAGTGAACACATTCAGCCCCAGCCATACCGAATGTGTTCAAAGGAGACGGGGGTGAAAGGACAGAAGCAATAAGGTGGAAAAAAGGAAAGCAGCACATCAGAAGAGGATGAAGGACAGACCCATAAAAGCAAAAGCATGAATTTGTCTTCATGCAGGCACAAGTGAAGTATAATTCTGACATCTACATGTGGACTAGGCTTTCCCAAGAACACTGGGGAGGAGAGGGAAAAGCGCAGCAATAGAAATATCCACCAAAAAAAACCCTTAAAGCAGGGTATACATTCTTTTCTGCCTCTTCCAGATCACCTTCATACCCTGCTCCTGTGGCTCTTCTGGACGGAGATCACTGGGAAGTTCACACGATGCCTTGCCCGAAGTCAGAGGCTTTAGAGGCAGGTGTTTCACACCAACCACCAGCGCTTGCCAGAAATTCAGCATGGGGTTTTCAGCCTGCTAAATTGCATCCTCAGGCCACTGCTTTCTGCAGGGTTCAAAGTCGGTAATCTCCAGCTCCATCTAGTTTACTTCAAGTGACTCGTGCAGAGCAGACGTCAGCAGAAATAGGTTAGAGCTGGGTTCAGGCGCTAGATTTCCCCCAGCTGGCTGAGATGCTCTTTGCCTTTTGTACTCAAGATCTAATACACCAACTGGAAGAACGATTTACAGAATTTTTTCTTCTTCATTTTTGGCTATAGGGAGCATTTACTCCCCACCCTAAAAAGGTATGGAATTGCATTACAATCGATATCTGTCAACCCCTTTATTAAAGGGAAGGTGCAACACTATTTTTACTCAGCTTACAGAGCTACTGGATACTGCAGCATTCCTTCGAGGAAGCTGGGCAGGCATCTAGCGAGCAGTAGAGCTGGAGGCAGTGTAAATCAACTCTGTAAGAAGAAAAAGCCAGATTTGACAATCTGACTGTGTCACAAAAATCACAAGTTTAGCCAGTAACCTGACGTGGCAAGATGCTTTTCACTTACACTCACTTCTTTCAAATCCAGTACTTCATACACCCATAACAAAGCCATATTATATGCTTAGATACATTAGCATTTTCACAAGTCCAAGCTTACTTCCTGACTGGTTAAAAAAAAAAGCCAAACCGAGGTACATCCTTCCCACATGGGATTTACATTGCAACAGGCAGCACTCCCTAAATATTCAGACTCTGCTTTCAGGAAGATACACCTCCTTCCTATTCTGGAAGTAACGGCTCCCTTTCTCCACAGCAAATTCCTGCTACTTACTACCGATTCGGGGATTAATAAGGGCTCCAGAGCACAGGAAAAACTCAAGAGCCTGACACCTACCAGTGAGTCAGTCTAGCAACAAAAACACTTTAACATCCACTTGTGTGGGTCAATAAACAGAAGAATTGATGTTAGTGCCTTTACTACGAAGAAAAACTGTTTCAGTATTGACTCTACAACTGAAATACCGAATTGACTCAGCCTGTCCTCCACAGGGAGACAAGCAGGAGCCCTGCCCTCCGCACAGGTGTTCTTCACAACAGCCCCTACAACCCGAGTCATAAAGGTCAGTTTCAGGGGGGGAAAAAAGGATGTTTGGTCCCGACTCTTACTATAAATATAGTTCTATTATACATATAGTGTGTATGTATATATTTCTATATATAGTACAGCTCTGCTGTCAAAAATCTGTAGCTGAGGACAGTGTGGGGGCACTCCCCGTCAGAGATGTCCTTCTCACGGGCTGTAGCGGAAGTACAGCAGGATGCAGACATGCTAATCGTGACTGCTTCCCGTTTGCTACCCCCACCTAAAGCAGCACCGAGATACAGAGAGGGGAGAATTGGGAGAGCATTATACGATTTTGTGTAACACACAGAGTAGGCCTCCCATTCCCAGCTATAAGATCTGCACGTGGCTGTACAATCCTAACAGCACTGAGCTTGTATGTGATAAAAAGGCACAAGGCAAGCTAAACGGAGGTGAATATATTTACGAGATAGTGCTAAGATCTCCATAACAAACATTCATTAGCAGATTAGTATTATGAATCTAATCCAATTAAGAATTTCCTTTGCAAATGCCTGGAGGAGCCCGAATTCCTCTGGGAAGACCTTTCCACATTTTGAAAGGCTCCCGTGAGTCATGCCTGCAGGCCTGACATACCAGGAAAGACCAGCTCCGGAGCAGCAGGAACAAAGCCATGAACCCCACCTCGAAGCAAGCTGTTGCATCCTGCTGAACTCAAGGAGTCAACTCAGAAACAGATCCCGCAGCAGCACAAAAAAGGACTTCTTGGTTCCACAAGGCCCAGCCAACACAAAACCGGCACTTTCTCAAGAAAAGGGACACAACAGCAGAGAACTTTCCTTATTAACAGCCTCGCACCATGCCCGTGCCCTTTTAAACAGCTCCAGATCATTATGGATGTTTGGCCTAATGCAAGTCCATGCAGCAGCCATGCCTGAAGACAAAGGATAAGTTAAGCAGTTAAATGTTGACTTTGACAGAACCTTAATGCCTTGCTCCTACAGCTTTACACCGATGTTTAGAACAGCAGCAGCAATCCACGGCTTGTTCCGAATGCCCAGCTCCTGCCCACGCTGCAAAACCTGCTCACGCTCAGCTTAACACAAGCAACATACAGGCACACGCAGGTGAGAATCGTGGTTTGCATGTCCCAAAATTAGATTAGTTCATAAAATTCTTACTGTGAATGGTTTTCTGGTCCCCTCAGCTTAAATTCATAGATTTAGGCTGACCTTACCTGCCTTTGCATCGAGAGATTTAGGACAAAATAAGGAGAGCGAAAGATCTCACTGGTACAACTTTGCTGAACAGAACTGCCAAGACTGATCATGTTACCACATCTGCAGACACATGCGCAGTGACCCTCCGCACTGAGAAACCAAGCCAGTGCAATTGCTTCCTTCTGGTTTAGGATCGAGACTACGCTGGCCCCAGCACTACCAAAACATCAAAACCAGAGAGACATAGAAGTCGCTGGTTTTCAAAAAAGGTATATTGTTTTAACAAGCTATCAGTGAAGACGGACACTTTTAAACTAACGTTTGGGACAGAGCAGCTTACTATCTGATCTTTAAAATGCAATTACATGAACGTTAAATTAGGTTTTTGCCAGTCATTTAATGGAAAAAAACCAATCCAAAAAGCCTCAAAATAAAAACTTTCTGCAGTTAAACCACAAGCTTTTTCAAAGCTGTCAGAAGCACCCGTGTGCAAGAGTCACACCAACACATGTAATCCAATGTTAGGAAACCCTGCTCCTCTGTGGTTCCCTGTCAGGCCTCAAGTTAGCCCCTCCAAGACCCTTCTGGGCATCCCAGTACTCCTTGCAGCCGCAGATGCTTCAGACCATTCAAAGTTTCACCTGAAACCCCCGAGGCAGCTGAAGATGCCCATTAAGAGGAGGATTAGCTAAGACAATAGACAGGCTAATGCTACCCTCCCCTCCCTCAGAATGGATATTTATGTGAAAAACCCAAAGCTAGACCAAATGCCAAGAGAACGTAGTAGACCTGGATAAAGTGGGGAAAAAGTTACCAATATCTTACCAATCAAAAGCAACTTTTTTCTGTTCCTTGCACAAAGCACTTAAACCAACGTGACTCATAGAAAATATGCAAAACTCGGGCTAGTTTAGCTTCACCTACTTCTCTTTGCAGCTCTGTTACTCCAGTTCTTCGACAACAGCACTGAGGCAAAGGCTGCCAAATCAGGGGGGGGAAATGGAGCCAAACACTCCAAATATAAACATGAAGAGGCAAGCGTTGCAAAAAAGTTAGATGGAGCTAGCAGGCCGCGGTACGGATGCAGAGTACCTCTCCCAGCCCAGCTGCGGGGCGACCCAGCAGCTAAGGGAAGGCTTTTTGCTGGGCAGTGCCACAAAAGCAGTCCCCTGTTTGCCGTAATGGGTGGCTGGTCAGCTTTAGGCACCTCGGGTCATTTTGCCGTGCTAGCAGTGCTTCACAGCATTCAGCAAGGTTTGGGATTTTGGGCTCCTCCAACCAAAAACTTGGGCAGTGAGACTTAAAAAAAAAAAAAAGAAAAACAAACACAAAACTGTTCTGTGTTAGTTCTCCCTCCTGTCGTCCCTCCCCTCCCCCATCTCGTGAACTAAACTTTTCCTCTCCCAGGGATTTTTCTAATCCTTCAGCGAAGCTGCGATGAATTTGCAACATCGGTCAGTTTGCAAACAGACTTCGATGTGAATCAAGTTTACCACAAGCTCAAGAAAATACAGGGAATTCTAACAATCACATAGCCAGAAGGAGGATGTAAACGGGGAAGAAGAGAAGTAGCACTGGAAAATTGGTTTTCAATCACGTAAAGAAGGAGCGTACACCATTCCCAGGGGCCTGGGTTAAGGCAGAACATCAGAATGAAAATGCACACTGCACCGTTACCCAAAGGAGCAGATTATGGGCAAACGACACAACCAAGAGCAGACTTAAGAGCTAAAAATCCTATGTTCTGTTTTCAAGAATTATTAAGGACAGGAAAAAAAACCTGAAGACAGTCACCTGACTACGGTATTAATCCAAGTATGTTGAAACTAAGTATCTGGAAGCGATTTTACACTTTCCTGTATCCCTCCCACCAAGCCAGTTTATCTGCAGCCAGGCTGGTAATCCTCCCAGTCCACAGACCCTCACAGTACCTGCAGGAGTTTTACGCTGAACTAGCGATTCTGAGACGGAGCTGTTGGAAGAGCTGACACCCCAGCAGATGAATTGGGAAGTCGCTTCCACCCACATTAATTCAGGAGAGCAGTCGTTCCACAGCGTCTCAACAAAACTTGTTATTTACCACCAGAGATGTGTAATACTATCGGACTCGGAAAGTTTCGGGGGTTTTGGCCGAGCGCCTTGTTTTCTGCGGAAGACGACAGGTTTAGGTACTAAGCTGAAGTTAAGGCGAACTGCTGAAGTTTGAGAACCTCACACTTACCTAAAGAAGCCAACTTGCTCGCTACAGGTTGAAACACCATGATACAGAAGAGCTTTCTCTACCCAGGAACAAAACAAAACTTAGTTCACGGGCCACTGAGCCGGGTTAACTCCTGGGTTTGTCTCCAGCCAACTGCGTGACTTGGGCTGATCATACCTTTGTCATTCATTTTCTTTGCTAATATGACCTCTCCTGTACAGCTTTAATCGACGGATTACAAATCCTAGATCAATTAAGAGCTGCTCTTCTTTCTTTTTTGCTCTATTGATAGTAAATGCAACCTGGTACTACAGCTTACAATAAATATTTCAGGAACAGGTAAGCTGCCGGCACAGTTCAGTTGGTACGCCCCAGAGCATATTTAAACCACTATTCAAATGACTTAAAACAAGCATTGCATTGCAGCTGCTGTCCTTTACCTAAAAAAAGGAGGCAGAAAGGAAGTTGCAAGTGCTGCCTTTATGCCTAAGTTTATATGCAGAAGGGAGGTTTACTTTAAGGAAGATGTAGGAGGTAAAGAGAAGAAAACACGACAACAAAACCTGAGCATCCCTTCAAAACAACCTGGTTCACTTCAAGGCCTCAGCCCAGCGACGGACAGAGTCCGCAAGCAGGGTGGCAGAACCGGGCCCAAGGCGGAGGCCTTTAGGCGAAGCCTATCGCACAGCTGGCCCACTGCGCCCGCCCAGCCCGTGCCACCCCCCGCTGCAGGGTTTGGGCTACTGTTGAAGTGATCGCCTGAGAGAGACCCCAGGAAAGGCAACAAATGGAGTGCCAAGGTGTAATCTGAATTGCCCCTTCTGTTTTGATTCTGAAAAGGTGACTAGCTAGCCAAAGATTTTTTTTTAATCATCATAATGCAGCTAACTCAAGCACAGCCAAAGCTTTACAGATCTGATTTACTCACTAACTACAAGAAACTTGCCAAATCAAAGCCACAAAATTTAGCCAGATTCAGCAATGCGCAGAGCAGTCTCGTTTACAGTTAAGTTTAACTAGGATTCAGAGTCAACCAGGAAACTCTACAGTGTTAGTCACAGCTCTTCCATCTCAGAATGTGGTTTTAGCCATTGCTCCAGCCTCCACTAAGAGAAGGCTCAGGATCTGTTCAGCAGCATCTCAAAGCAAACACCGAGTTTTAAGCAACTATGCCCGGCAGGAGGAAAAAAAAATCCCAACCCCGCTTAAATTAAAGCTCACCAAGAAGGCTGGACAAAATAAAAATAATTAGTGTCCTCCTAGTAAATATGGAGAGGATCTGCACTACCACCAGTAGCACTTCCTCAGGGCAGGAGGGATGATGTCATGGCTACATGCTACAGCATTGTCGGGTTCGTCTGGCTATACGCTGCTAACGGGACACTCCCTACAGAACTGTGACCGCACAGTCAGTTTTCCTGGTATCAGCAATCAGCTTAAGTGTTCAGAGACCTGCAATTAGCATATAAACACAGTATAACCACCGAACAAATGAAGAAAAAACAGAACAAAAAAAGAGAAACCCGAACAGGAATAAAAAAAAAAGCAAAGAGGAGACAGCTGTAACAGGGTGGCAAACAAAGCTCCAAAGCATGAAAGAGAGAAAGGAATGTGGTTAAAAAATCTTCCCCTAAGGAAGAATACTCAGTTCGCCCGAGCTCCAGCTGTTTGACTTGCCCCACTCCCTCCTCCACTCCATTATCCACTCTGGCTGCACTAATTTAACACAAACCGCCCGCCTGCGTCAACTGTTGAAGGGGAGATTCAGCTAAGGCGGCCTTCGGCTGCGTCTGGGCTCCCCGTGCAGAAAGGAAAAAACTTTGGGGCGGAAAGTTCAGGTGCCTTTGGCGGGTCGTTTTGTGCCGAGGGCTTCGGAAGCTGCAAGGGAGGGCAGCGAGAGTCCTTCCCCGCTGCAGCCTCTACAGACTAGAGCTTTGCCACCGCCTCCACGCGCACCTCGGCTCCCACACGGCACCCCGATTTGCATGCAGAAAGATCTGCCTTCATCAACAAAGCCACGCAACTCCTAGCAAGAGGACCCGACTGCCCCCAATTCACGGCAGTCACTCCCACAGATGAGACAAGCAGGTCCGAAGAGTCAGGAGGAAGGAAAAAAGGAGGGAAAAGAATAAACCCGGCTAATTTTAAAGTCTGGAGGCCTAGATTTCCACAGGGAAGGTTTTTTCACGTTTGAGATACTGGGGGAGCACTGCGAGGGTTTGGAAGTCGTATATGCAGCCAAAATGGCGCTGAGAATAAAAATATAATTTAAAGGAAGGTCGCCATATTGTAAACAGTGAGGCAGGGAGACACAGAGACAGCAACCTCCATTATTCCCAGCAGCTGCAGTAGCACGGAAGCGCTGGGAACGTCAGGCCTGGTGCGGAGCCGCTGCCGCCACTTCCCCCCCTCCGGCCAGGACCCTCCGGGGGCCCCCCCGAAGCAACGCACCCTTGGAGAGGGGTGAGGAGGGGAAGTATTCGGCTTGCAGGGGGGGTGTGGGAGGCCGGGCAGGGGCAGCACAGAAGCGGCCAGGCCGCGCAGCCGGCGGCCTCGCTCCTCCTCTAGGCCTCTCGGCTGCTGCTCAGCACAAAAAGAAAGGAGGGTGGTGGAACCCCCCCGCCACACGCACACAGAAAGCGGCGAGGGGGGCTCCTCACCTCGCCCGCCATGGATTAGTCTCGGGGGGGATGGACCCGAGTGGGGTTTGCACCTCCTTTTTGTTCCTGCCTGCTACCCCCGGCCCTGCGTCCCCCCCACTTTCCCTGCGCAGGGCAGGGACCTAACGGGAAGCGGGAGCTGCTGGAGGGAAGGCGCTGCCCGGGCCGGGCAGACCCGCAGGGAGACAGCGCCGAGCCTTACCAGCACTGGAGGTGGAAAGCAGCGGGGCAGTGATCGCAGCACAGCAGATCCCCTCCTTCCTTGCAGCTATCGCAGCTATCGTGGTTAGTGGCCCTGCCACTTCGCCTGGGCTCCTTCTCGGGCCTCCTGCTCTTCTTTTCCCCATCTTCGCTCTTGGGGGGAGCCAGGAGGGCTTGGATTTGCTACACAGGGACAGACAGAGAGACAGAGAGGGCTCTGAGGGGCTGGGACGGTCCCTGACCCCGAGCGCCCCTCTCCCGGCCGCCCTGGGGTGGGGGGAGCGGCCCCGGGCCCGCCGGGGGAGGACGGGGACGCGCAGGGCCGCGGCCGGGGCCGCCGCGCCCGCCGGGCCCGTGCCCGGGAGGGCCCGTCCCGGGGCCCGAGTCGCCTCCGTCCCTCCGCGCTTCCTTCTATGGCCACGGAGCCCCAGGGGTGGGGTGGGTGTCCCGCACCCGCTTTGCAGCCCCGCGGCCTCCCCGGCCGGAGCCCCCCCCGGTCCCCAGCCCCGGGCCTCACCTCCATGAGCCCCCCGGAGGTGTCCAGGTCGTAGACGATCGTCTTGGTCTCCATCTTCTCCCACATTCATCCAGCCCGGGAGCGGCCCCGAGAGCCCCCCCCGGCAAGAGGGAGCGGGGGGGGGGGGCGGGGAGGCGGCCCCTCAGCGGCGGCGGCTCCGCGTCGAGGGGGCGGGAGCGGGCGGCGGGGCCTAGCCCACGGGCCGCTGCGGCTTGCCCGTCGTCCTCCTCCTCCTCCAGCCGGGCCCGGGGGCGGCGGCGGGGGGAGCGGCTCCCGCCGCCATGCCGTGCGATGGGGAGGCGGGGAGGGGGGTGTGTGAGGGGAGAAGGGGGGGGGAGGCGCGGCCCCGCGCCCGCCGCCGCACGCGCACCGCGCACGCACCACACACAGGCGGCGCCGCCGCTCAGGCCCCGCCGCCGCCGCCCGCGCATGCGCACACCGCGCCTCTCCCCCCCGTCCACCGCCGCCCGCCGCGCGCAGGCGCGGCCCCGCGCCACCGCCCCTCCCCCTCCCCCCGCAGCCTCCCGCGCTTGGCCCCGGGGACGGGGGTGGAGGGGACCCGCCACTATTGCGCAGGCGCAACCCTGGCACCGCCCCCCCGCGCGCCCGCCTCGCTCCTCCCCCTTCCCGCGCGGGAAGAGGCGGGGCGAAAGAAGGCGGCGCGCAGGCGCGTGGACACCGTCACGTTCCGGGGCCAGGAGGGGAGGGGGTAGGGGGAGCGTATCCGTCGGTGACGTCACGACGCGGGGAGGGGGAGCCACGCCCGCCGGCAGGGGGCGCGCGGCGAGCGGCGCGCCGGTGCGGAGGGGGGCGGTACTCTGCGCTGCACGTCATGCCAGCGGAGACCACGCCTCTTAAAGGGGCAGCGCCTACCCGACTGCGCGTGGCGGGAGGGGGCAGTATGGGGGGTGTGCCATGGGGATGACGTCTGGCGGCGTGGGGGGGGTGTGTGGTGGTGGGGGCACGGGGATATGGGAGGGCTCAAGGACCACCCTGGGCGCGGGTGGGTGTTACACCCCCACTCCGGCCCTCCCGGGCCTGCTGAGGAAGACGCCACCGCTTCTTCTAAAACACCAGTTTTTATTAATGAAACAACCAAAAGATGGGGGGGGGGGGGGGTTGGGGCCGGTGTCACCGCCCGGGCGGGACGCGGCGGGGGGAGCAGAGCCGAGCCCGGTGCCCCCCCCCCGGCCCGGACCCCCGGCTCGGCCCCGGCGGGGTGCCGGGACGTGCGGCGGGGACACGCCGGTGGCAGCGGGGACGTCCCTGGAGAGGGCGAAGCAAGCGGGCGGGGCGGGAGGGGGACACGCAGCATGCTCGGGGCACGGGGTGGGGGCACACACACGCACGTCCCTGCGTGGTGGTGGTGGGAGACATGGGGGTGCGGGGGGGGGGATCAGGCCCTGTGCTGGGGGGGGGGGGGGCGAGGGGTGGGGGCCACCCTCATGGCCTCCCAGGCCCCTCTCCCCCCCACCCCCGCCCCGGGGCTTTGCAGGGTGTCCTGCTGCCCCCTCCCCACTGCAGCCCCGGGGAGCCCTGTCCATACCTGGGGGGTCCCCACAGCCCCACGCCCCCTGCCCGGGTCCCTCCTCCGTCGCGGGGGCCGGGGAGCTGCTGTGCACCGGGGTGGGGGGGCAGGATGGGATCCCCCGCTCAGCACCCCGTGAGCCCAAGGCAGGGGGCTGGGTGACAGCAGGGCTCACACAGACCCCCCCCATGGGGGTCTGGGTGGGTTGGGGGTGGCGGGGGTGTGGACGGGCACCCTGGTCGCTCCTATCGAGCGCTCGGCTTGAGTCTCCTTGGGAGAGGTGTGCCCGGCCCTCGGCAGGGGCCGGCGGGCACGGGGGGGCCCGGGAGGGGTGGTGGCGGCAGCGCCCAGCTCCACGCTGCCCGCGCCTAGATGGACACCTCATATTCCCTCGTCTCCTGCAAAGAAAACAGACTGCGAGGGGTTGGACACTCGGCGGTGCGATGGGGTGCCCGGGATGGGGACGGGGCATTGCCCACCACGCAGGGTCCTGGGGGCACGTCCCAGCCCATGGGAGGGCCCAGGGACAATGTCCCATCCCATGCGTGGGCCCTGGATGGTTGTCCCATCTGCTGTGTGGTGCCTGCGTGGATGTCCTATCCTGTGTGTGGTTCTTGGATGGATGTCCCATCCCATGCGTGGTGCCTATGTGGTTGTCCCATTCCACATGTGGTCCCTGGATGGTTGTCCCATCCCATGTGTGGCACCCAGATGAATGTTCCAGCCCATGTGTGGGCTGTGGATCGTTGTCCCATCCCATGTGTGGTGCCTAGATGGATGTTCCATCCCATACATGGGCCCTGGATGGTTGTCCCAGCCAATGTGTAGGCCGTGGATGAATGTCCCATCCCATGTGTGGCACCTAGATGGCTCTCCCATCCCATGCCTGGGCCCTGGATGGATGTCCCAGCTGATGTGTAGGCCCTGGATGGTTGTCCCATCCTGTGCATTGTCCTTGGATGGTTATCCCAGCCCATGCGTGGTCCTTGGATGGATGTCCAACCCACACATGGTCCCTGGATGGATGTCCCGTCCCATCCCATGCGTGGCACCTAGATGGATGTCCCATCCATATGTGGTCCCTGGAGCACGTAGCCCTGTCCCACCCCACACACAGCCCCTGGCACCCATGGCCCATGCGATGTGTGGTCCCCAGGGTGCCTGGCCCCAGCCGGGGCGGAGCGTGGGGGCCAGTACTTACTCCTGTCTCGTAGGTGGGGTTGTCAAAAGCTGACTCCACGGTGATGTGGTCGTAGGGGTGGGAGCCGGCGAGGGGCAGCTGCAGGGCTGGTTTCCCCTGGAGCCTACAGGGAGAGGGCAGCTGGGGCACCATGGGGCTGGGGAAGACCCCACGGGGGGGATGGGGGCCACCCGGCCACTCACTTGGAGAAGTAGAGATAAATGCCCCCGATGAGCAGGGCCACCACCAGCACGGGCAGGAAGACGGCGATGGCGACGTTGGTGCCCTCCAGTGCCGTCCCCGAGGGCACAGCCTTGGCCACGGCTGCCCAGGAGAGCGGGGGCTCACCGAGGGGGCACCCCACATCGGCTGCACCCCGGAGCGCCCATCCACACCCGGGCACCCCAGGCTGCCCCGGCAAAGCCTCGCCCTTACCATCCAGGTTGCGGTTGCTGTAAAACTCATCGTAGGAGGCTGAAGTGGAGCGGGGAGAAAGAAGCCAGCATCAGCAGTGAGAAGCGGGGTGCCGAGCAGTGCCGGCGGGGTGCTGAGGTGGGTGGGGGTCGGCTCACCCGCCTTGCAGATGGGAGGCGAGCCGCTCCAGCGTGAGGGGTGCCCGGGCAGGCAGTGCAGGCTGCCCTCGCCCAGCAGCGCCCGGCCGGCGGCGCAGGAGAAGCGTAAGGTGGCTCCCGCCGGGTACAGCCGCCGCTCGGGGCTCTGCCGCCCACCCGCTGGCACGCCGGGGTTGTGGCAAGGCTCGTAGGTCTCCGCTGCGGGGTGGGGGGATGGTGGCATCAGCACCCACCGCTGGTTTGGGTGATGTGACCGGGGAGGGGGTACCCAACTCACGGATGCACTTGGGGAGACGGTCGCTCCACTTGGGTCCCCCCGCGGCACGGTCGTGGCAGGTGAGGGTCCCGGCGCCCGCCAGGATGTAGCCCTTGTCGCAGACGTACTGCACAGTGGCTCCCACCGGGAATTTAGGGTTGGAAACCACCCTGCGGCTGTGCTCAGCGTCCCCAGGGTCCCGGCAGGAGGTCACTGCGGGCAGGAGGGCCCGGTGGTGACGGTGGCTGCCGGGGACACGCCATGGGGCAGGGGGACACTGGCAGGCGCCACTCACCCCGCTCGCAGGAGGGCAGGTCGCCGCTCCATGTCAAGTCCCAGTGGCACATCAGGAGGTCGGTGCCGGCCAGCTGGAAGCCGGGGTAGCAATGGTAGGTGACCACAGTGCCATGGAGCAGCTCTGGTTGCGAGGACGTCTTCCAGCCGTTAGCGATGTCCGGCAGCTCGGGGCAGGTGTCATTACGGGGGACCTCTGCGGGTATGGTGGGGTGAGCCGGGCAGTGGGGACACTGGGGACGGCAGGGACACTGGGGATGCCATCCCACCGTGGGGCTCACCAGAGAAGTGGATGACAAAGCCTTGCCGATAGGCAAAGGTGCCGGCGCCAGGGTCGGACTGGAACTGGACAGTGACATCGGCGGTGGAGGCATAGAGCTTGAAGCGGCCGCGGGCACCCGTGTACTGGCCCAAGATGCGCGCCGTCAGGTCGTCCCCATCATAGAAGGTCAGCACGTCCCCCGTGCCCAGCCGCAGCCTGGGGTGGCGGGGCTGTGAGGGCGGTGGGGTGCACGGCCCATCCCAGCCTCCCCGGCCCCAGTTGACCCCGCACTCACACGCGGACGTCCAGCATGATGCGCTTGTCCTCCTCCACGTGCAGCCCCCAGATGCAGTCCTGGCCCTTGCCGTACGCCTCTGGCCAGTTGGGTGACAGCACCACGCCAGCCACGTCCGTCAGCTCCCCGCTGCACACCGCTGCAGGCACACGCTGAGCTCGGCACCACCACAGGGGCACCCACCAGCACCTGGCACCCGGGGTCCAGCACCCACCACAGCCCCTGGGCTCCAGCTCCCATATCAGCACCCCAGCTCCAGCACCCCCCATGCCTGCTGGCTCCACCTCCAGCACCCCCCATGGCACAGTGCCCTTAGGATCCATTGCAGCCCATCCCCAACTCCAGCACACACAGCAACCCCCAGCTCCAGTACCCACCTTCCCCTCGGCTCCAGCATCCATCATGGCCTATCCTCAACTCCACCCCAGCACCCCCCAACTCCGCCACCCACTGAACCCCCAGCTCCAGCCCACCCAGGCACCCAGCCCCGGCGCCCACCGCGGCATGCCGGCTCCGTCTCGTTCCACTGTGGGTTGCTGGGGTCGACGCACTCAATGATGGTGGAGCCCTGCTCCAGCGTGTAGCCGGGGTCGCAGCTGAACTCCACCGTGGTGCCCACAGGGTACCGCGGGTCGCTGGCCGTGAAGTTCCCATACTTGACAAAGGGCTCATAGCAATGCCCCTGCTCAAAGGCTGCGGGCACAAGCGCGAAGGTCTGTGGGGGCCAGGCGGGCGTGGGGATGCCCGGGTGTCCCCCTGCACCCCAGCCTCGTACCCTCGTAGCGCAGCGCCATGCCCGCAGCAGCCCCACTGCTGTCGGTGGTGAGCTCTACGAAGAAGTGGCGCCCGGTGCTGAGCAGCCCCTCGATGGGCAGGTACTCCACCTCGTAGGAGTCATACACCGGCGGCGCCTCCACATTGTTGCCGTTGCGGATGATGAGCCTGCCAAGGCACGGCAGGGGCAGGGTGCTGCACCAGCCACGGCCAACACCCTTGGGCATGGCCAAAGTCATCTTCCTTGACCATGGCCAACAGCATCTATCCTTGACCACAGCCAATGGCCAACAGTGCCCACACCTGGGCATGGCCAACAGCACCCATCCTTGGATATGGCCAACAGCACCCATCCTTGAACGTGGCCCTGTGCCCAGTGCGGGGCTGCCCAAGGGCGCCCCCCACCTCCCCAATCCCTCCCTGCCCCAGGGCCAAACCTGTCATCATCCTCTGCCAGTGAGACCTTCTCAAAGTGGAGGTGCAGGCGGTGGCCGGTGGGTGCCTCCAGCAGCCAGTGGCACGTCAGGTTGTTGCTGTAGTTCCCGGGGAAGCCGGGAGAGACGATGCGTCCCACCGTGGCGTTCCGGACCACCCCACCACATGCCGCTGTGGGAGAGGGACGGTCAGCGGCCGGCTGTGCTGCGCTGGCTGTGCCGTGTGCCCCCGGTGCCGGTGCTTACCGAGGCAGAGGGGCTCGCGGGCACTCCAGAAGGGGCGGGTGGCATTGCGGCAGACGAGCCGGCGGGCGCCCTGCAGCTGGTAGCCAGTGGCACAGCGGAAGCGGGCGTCCCCACCGGGGTGCAGACTGCTGACCGAGACCTCCCCGAAAGCCGGCCGCGCCGGGAAGGGGCAGCTCAGCAGGTAGGCTGGGGGCAGGCAGTGGCGTTACTGGGGGGGAACAGATCCCCTGGGACCCCACACCCAGCACCAACCTCCCCAGCCCCCTGGGAGTGACTCGGTGCTGCAGGGCTGGGTGACTTTGTGCCTATCACCACCGGTAATGATGCTAAATGAGCCTGTAATTGCTCATGTCAATTAGCTCTCCATTAAGGTTCTTCGCCTGGTCGGTGCCTGCTTAACCTGCCAGTGGCACAGATTAAGTCCACCATGCGTCGCCACTCTCCAAATTAGCAGGGACCCCGCCAGGGGAGTACTGGGGGGTCTGTGCTGGCGGCGGGCGCTGCCCCGTACCTTGGTAGCGGAAGCGGTAGGAGCCGGGGCTGAGGGGCTGAGGGCTCTGGAAGCGGAGGGTGAGGAGGTTGGCAGGGCTGCGGATGACCTGGCCCCGCAGCAGGAAGGACTCGTTGGCCAGGAGGGTGGGCTCCAGGCCCCCCGCGCTCTCCACCGTCAGCGTCTCCCCCTCTGCCAGGCTGATGTTCTGTACCTGCGGGGCATGGCCAGGCATCACGGCCCCGGCATTGCCGCGGCGCCGGCTTGGAGCCGGTCCTTGGGTGGCTTGCCCGCAGTCGATAGCGCGCTGGAGCTTGTCTCCGCGGGGCAGCACCTTTCAAGCATTATTAGCAGCACCATAAATCATCCCGCCATGCAAAGAGCGGCAGGGCCCAGCCGGTGGCTCCACCGGAGCGCCACGGCACAGCCGGGCCCATGCTGACAGCCGTGCCGACAGCCAGGCGTGTGCTCCGGCGCTCCAGAGCAATTTGCTATTAATGATGTTAATTAAGCGGTGCCGAGTGGTGATTAGTGGCGGCACTGGCGAGCGCTGCTGCGCGAGGAGGAGGAGCAGAGGCTGGCCGTGGAGCCGCTGCCTCCTGCTCGCCGCCGGCTTTCGGCGCGCCATGGCGGTGCCCCGCGGCAGCTCAGGCGGTGGGCTGGGCCGAGATGGGGACGCGCGGCCACGTGCCGCTGACGGGAGCAGCACGTGGCCTCTGGACCACAGGAGCTGCCGCCGGCCTCTGCTCTTGGCAGATGGGTGCCAGGATTTCCTGGCTCTGCACCGCAGCGTCGCACCCGCCGGCGTTGCTTACACCTTCTCCGTCAGCGCATCATTAATTAAATCCCACATCGCTTCTTCCATGGAGGGTGCCAGCTGCGGCAGCCGGTGGGCACGGGGGTCCCACCAGCCCACGTGCCAGCATCCCTGCGCCGGGGCCCGAGCGTGGGCGATGCCCTGAGCCGGCTCTCCTGGCTCGGGGACACAGGGACAGGGACGAGGACAGGGACGGGACCACCTGTTTGCCGCACTGTGCGTGGCCACGCAGCCACGACACAGAGCAGGGGACGGGCCACGCTCGCCTGTGGGCACTTGGCACCCCAAACCACCCACAGCCCCCAGCTCACCTTGAGCTCCACGCCGTAGCCAGGATAGACGGAGACAGTGTAGGTGCAGTCCAGGCTGCCATCGTAGGGGACGGCGGCTGGCTCCGGGGACACCAGCCATCCCTCAGGGCCCGCGAGAGTCCGGTTGCAGGGGGCTGGTGACAGAGGAGACCCCAGCTCAGCTCCACTTCACCCCAGCTGCCCCCAGCTCCCTCCCCGGTGCTCACCTGGCCCCTGCAGCGTGGTGACAGTGGTAGTGGTGATGGTGGAGGTGGTGGTGGTCCCCTCCTCATCCCCAGGGACCATGGCAGCCCCGGCACGGGGTCCCAGGGATGTGCCAGCAGTGGTGGGTGCCTGGCTGGGGGACACGGGGCCTGACTCTGGCACCCTGGTTGGGGACCATGAGGGGTCAGCACCTGGCACGGCCCCCCATGCCTCCCCCCATGGCCCCGGGCGCCCTGCCGGCGTGGTCAGCGGGTCGGTGGGGAAGGCAGCCCTGGGCAGGGCAGGGGTGCGCGGTGGGGCCTCGGGGGCCGGGGGCCCGGGGTCCAGCTGGAGGGTGCCGGCAGGCAGGAGGGGGCCAGGGCCAGCGGGCAGGAACGGCGCCTGGCCCAGGTAGTCCTTCTTCAGGAAGGCTTCGTGCAGCAAGTCTTCCAGCAGCGGGTGGTGGTTGAGGAGCTTCAGCGTGGGCGCTGTGCTCACGAAGCGAGCCTCCGCCTCCCGCTCCGCCGGTGTGGGCAGTGCCGTCGGCTCCCCCTCGGCCTCGGCGCTCTCCCCAGCCTTCCTCGCCAGCCCGTTCAATCCTGGGGAGAGGAGAGAGCGTTGGGTGCCTGGGAGCCATGGACTGATGCTGCATCAGGGATGATGCTGCACCAGAGACCAACCCTTCATGCTGGACCAGTGATGAACCGTGGACCGATGCTGCACCATGGACTGATGTGGCCCTGGGGACTGGTGCTGCACCAGGGACCGACGTGATACCTGGGACCAACCCAGGACATGGACTGATGTTGCGCCGGGGATGGATGCAATGCCCGGGGACTGATCCTGCGCCGGGGACCAACACTTCACCGCGGGCCAGTGCTGCCCCAAGGACTAACGCTTCCCTGCAGACCGATGCTGCACCGCAGCCAGGACAGCAAACCAGCCCATCAACCACATGCAGCGGGGTCCTGCAATGCCCTTCGCTGGGGTAGCCCAGGCAATTGAGCCCTGGCTAATTAACACAGAGCTGCAGCTTGTACCACGTTAAGGGTGCCCACCCCTCCCATGACCCAGCCCTGGTGGGGACAGCCCTGGGTTGGGCGTCCCTGGTCCCTCTCCATGGAGGCGGCCATCCCATGACGAGGGTCCCCCGGGACCCCACATCCCTGTGGTGCAGACTTGTAGGTGGCTGCTGTGACCACCTACACCGGGGAGCCCAAACACCGGGATCCCAGCTCCAGGCCACCAGTGCAACGAGTCTGTGGGAGCTCAGCTTCTCCCCGTCTACCTGCCAGCCAGGCTGTCCCCAGGCAATGTCGATCTGCTGGGGACCACATCCCCCCTCACACCCCCCACCTCCCACCCGCAGCAACCACCCCCACCGTGGCCCTCCTGCGCATTAGCCCCTGAGGAAATCCCTGGCGTGCCCAGCCCAGCCATTTACAGCCTTTAGACCGCATTAAAAAATAATTTAATCAGCCCTAATGAGCCACCCAGCACCTCTCCCTGCCGGATCCGGCACCGCACGGGCCCCTCTCCCAGGGGCTCAGCTCCCCAGCCCCACCGCAACACGGCAGGGCGGATGCCACGGCAGCACCCAGCATCCCTCGGTGGCCCGGTGCAGGGCGCGAGGCCGTGACAGCACGTGGGCACGTCTCGGCGCCGCGCACAGGCGCTGATGACACGATACTGCCAATTACCGAGTAATTATACCGATCCGTAGCAGGGCAGGGCCCCGCAAAGATTAATTACTCTGCGACTGCCACTTTTAAGGGACAATTAAGAGACATTAGCTCAGGCGAGCGGCATAGGGGGAGCTGCCGGGCACTGCCAGGCACACCCACCACCCTGCCACCCCCCTGCGGCCCCACCGCCGCGGGACGGTGACGATGCCCTGGGCACAGCAGCATGGCGGGGAGCCGAGCACCCAACCGCACCAGCTCCGAAACATTCACTTGCCCCCCAGCAAGGCCAGAATTATTTTTTAATAGAATCCATTTATTAGAACATAAAAGTTAATGAGTTTATACTGAAGGGCGCCAAAATATCTTTTAGGTTTTAATAGCAGATTAGTACTCGGAGCTGGGCCCTGCACCACTTGCAAGCCCCCACAGCCCCCCCATGCAGCGAAGGCTGTGGTAGAAATGCTCACCCTGGCCCCCTGTACTCCCTGCCTATGGTTTCAGCTGCCCAGGGTGCTTGGGAGCACGGTGGTCCCCATCGGAGCCGCCGGGTGAGGCTGGACCCCGCAGCAAGGCTCCCATGTGGGTGCCGTGGCACCCTGGCCTGGGCAGTGCCTGGGTGCTGGGCGCTGTCCTGCGCTCTGTGTGGTGCTCAGGGTACCACGGGATGCTCCGGGCACTGGGGGATGCTCAGGACTGGGGATGCTCTTGGCCCTTGGGAGATGCAGGACGCTCGAGGCACCGGGGGAAGGCAGCAGGTGCCCAGATGTTGCCACTTGTGCCCAGACGTTGCCACCCATGCCCCTCGAGCACCACAGGATTAGAGCCTCCACAGATGTCTCTAAGCAGCTTATCTCCAGTGACCGTGCCACAGCTGTGTCCCTCCTGCGTCCCCAAGGTAACATGGGGCTGGTGACAGGGACTCCTGCTGCCCAGCACCCACCACTCCAGGCCCCGGTGCCCAGAAAGGACCCCCAGGGTGGGCACAGACCCTTGCAAAGGGGCCATCAAGCCCCCACTAGCCGGGTGCCTGCCAGGGCCCCTTGGCACGCATAGCACGTGCCCGCGGCCGCAGCTGGGCTGGGGTCCTAATCCCTCGCATCGGCTTTGCTGGGCGGGAGTCTATTAATGGCGGCCAGGAGCTGGGGAGATGCTGGAGAGTAATCTGGCTGCAGCGAGCAGCCACCCCCCCGGCAGGAATCAATGCCGCCTGCTGTCACAAATAAATAAATCGGGCAGCACGCGGCCGCCCAGGGAGCGCCGATCGATGCCACCCGCCAAGAAAGCAATAACACAGCACCCGGCTCAGCAGAGGGGACAGGGCATGGCCCTCGGCTGCCCCAGGAGCATCACAGCCCCATGGCATGGTGGTGCTCCGTGCCTCAGTTTCCCCATCTGTAGGAGGGGGCTGGCAGCCTGGGCAGGCAGGAGGTGCGGGCAGCCAGGCCCTTGGTGCAGGGGGAGGGCAGGGGTTGGGGCTCACAGGGATCCAGGCTTATTTTCCAATTTAAAATCCAATCTGGCTTTGCCCCCCGCAGCCGGCAGCCATGATGAATGAGCTGTCAGGCAACCGGCACCACGCTCCCCCACCCACAGGCCCCCCCAACCACCCCCAGCAGGCACGGGGGGGGGATGTGCCCTGTTGATGCCAGATCCCCACCTCTATCCCCTGGGGACGGGGACCCCCAGCAGGGAGGGGGGCACCCTCCTGCCTGCCTCCGGGTGGGAAGGCACCATGGGCAGGAACAGGCAGGGAATGAGGGTGGGTGCAGGCGGTGGGTGGGCAGGCGTAGGCAGCGTGGGAGTACTGGCAGCAGCAGGGTGCAAGCAGGCGCCGGTGGGTGGTATAAGAGCGCAGGGAGGGGTGGGTGGGTGCAGGCAGCGGGTGGGCAGAGAGCTGCAAGCAGGGGTGGGTGGGTGAGCACAGGCAGGAGCGGGTGGGTGCAGGCAGGGCTCCCCACCATGCAGCCCTGCTCTCAATGCCACGCAGCCGAGCCGCTGGTGCCCACCGCGGTAAGCTGGGCACCCCATTGGCACCAACCAGCACCCACTTGGCACCTACGTCCTGCTGCCCCATGGCCTCCACCACCCCAGCACGCCAGATGTCCACAGCCAAGCCGGGGCTGCCAGAGCAGCCAGGGGTGGGGAACCAGAGGGGCTGCCCTGGTGCCTGGGGGTGCCACCAGCGACCATGGCCGCCAGCCCCGGCAGCTGCCAGAGGAGCCCGGCTTTAATATTCATGGCGGCGCTGGCGGGGAAGCATTTGACCTTGTATGTTTTGCGATTCTCCTTGAATTGAACAGTCATTTACCCGCTGACACATGTCACATGTTGCCGCAACCGGTTCCCTGGAGCATCACGGCAGCGGCGGCCGAGTGCCGGCTGACATACCAAATGCCGAGCATCACCGACACCGGGTGGGCGCGAGGGCAGAGCCCGGCGGGCACTGGGGCGGCCATCCCCAGGGCTTTCCTCCCTCCTCACCCGGTGGGTGCCTTGGGGTGCCAGCGGTGCTCCCATTCCCTCCTCGCCGCCCACGGCCCGTGTAATCCCGCTTCCCCCGCTCTCCCTGCGGAGCTAATGCGTTTGTACAGCAATTTCCCTGAGCGGTGGCGGTGATAAATTGCATGTCTGCTGCTATTTCGGACCCGAGCGCTGGAACCGCACGGTGCCATGCTCCCCCTCCCCACGCCGGCAGCACCCGAATCAGCCCCGCCTCACGATCCCTTGCAATGGACTCGCCACCACCAGGCAAGCACCCACCCCTGTGCCACCCCAGGGTGCCAGCCCCCGGTGGGGCTCTGTGCCAGCTCCAGGCTCCCCTGGGACCCAGTATTGCTCACCGCTCCGGGGTGCCAGGGTAGCAGAGGGGACACCCAGGCTGCAGGGCACCCCTGGGTGCTGGGGGTGCCTGCCTGGCACAAGGCAGGAAGCAGGCAAGGAGAGCAGAGCCACGCTGCCCTCCCAGCTCCCCTTCCCTCCGCCCGCTGCCAGCCACAGTAATTTAAATCCAGTTACAGGAGGCGAGCAAGAGCTGCTTGTCGTGCTCTGTGTTGGGCTGCTCAGCCATGTCATCTTCCCCACAGACACCATTCCCTCCCAGCGGGCGGGAAGCATGGAGCATCGCCGCCTGCTCCCGCCAGAGCCGGCATCCCGGCTGCCCCCTGCGCCCGCCTTCGCCCCCCTGGGAATTCACCGTGAGCATCCCCTCACCAAACCCCTCACCCTGTTCCGTCACTGCTCTTCATGTAGGACAAGCCATCCAATTCTGGAAGATACCAAGGGCTGATGCTACGGCCACATCCCCCCCATCTGCTGCCACCCCGCTGGGCCGCTGGGGACCACCGGAGCCCACCCTGCCCAGGCATTGCCCCTGCACATCACCCAGTGCCAGCTGATCTGGCATTTCAAGCACCTCTCTCCATTTTCACAGGGTCACAGCAGCGCTCTCGCGGCTGATTAATATTTGATCCCTTCAGCTCAGCTCGTTACTGCATTTAAATTATATATGTAATAACCCCTGCTGGCACGGCGAGCGTGCGGGCCAGCTCCTGATGCCTCTCCTGCAGGCAGGGGATCAAATGCACCCCCAACACCAGTTGATGGGACCCGCCAATGCCTTCGAAGATGTGATGAGTTGTGTTGGGTCTTGGCATGGGGCAGGCCAGTGGGGAGCCAGGCAGATGGAGACACCCCCAGCTGCCTCCGATGGGTCCAGGCAGCCCCTTTGCCAACCCAGCATGCCTGTGGCAGAGGAGGTGCCGATCCCCCGGCCGGCCCATCTCCCCGGCAGCCAGAGGAAGGGATGCTGCCGCTCCCAAGCCTCTGCCTGCAAGTGGAGGGAATCATTACCTCCCTGGTTATAGGCAGCTTTCAAAGGCAATCTTTCAATTGTGCGCATTTAAAGAATTGATTGGAGGCGAAATTATCCTCTCCCGCTGGAGCTGCCGGAGACACAACTTCATCCGCCTCCCCCAGGGCCTGCGTGCACTCACGGGGGGGGCCCAGCAGCCCTGGGTCAACCCCGGCCCCCACCCCAGCACAGGGCTGCACAACAGAAGACACAGCCCTGGTGAGGCCTGTGCCAGTCTGGGGGTCCCACCAGCGGCACAGGGGGGTCCCCCCACTGCTCCACTCCAGGCCCGGGGCTGCCCTTGCCGTGTCCTTGCCCAAGCTCCTTTGCACCCCATTTTCCCCACCGTGATCCTGCTGCTCCAGCTCTACCCGGAGGCTACACAAAGCCCAGGGCCGGCAGCCCTGCCCGGCACAGCACCGTGTGCCAAATCCATCCCCACCAGCGCTGACCCGCAGCCAGTCCTGCGGCAACCAGGCTCCCAGGGGAACGGTGGAGGCGGCTGGCCCAGCCTGCACCCCGCATCCCCGCGGAGCAGCCCTGCCCTCCCGCCCTCCAGCTTAAGAGCATTATCCAGATAATCCTGGCCTGACGGCACGGCAGCGTGGCAGTGATGAACTCCTCCGAGGCACGCCGGGGACAAGCGTACACGCCGTTAATTACTGTAGCAGACGTCTGCTTCCTCCACCAGCCCCCTCCTCACACCGAGGCCCCCGACCAGCACCAGCACCCACACCCCCAGGGATGTCGCGTCACCTGGATGCATCCCTATGGACACGGTGCATCCAGCTGATGCACAGCTCATGGGGCACAGCCAGGCCCTGTGCCCCCCCCCAACCCATGCTGCTTCCCATTACCCCAGGCTGCCAGGACCCCCAATGACAAAGCGCTCCCTTCAGCATGGCGAAGGTGACCCCCCAAAAAAAAGCCAGGCCTGCTGCAGCTTTGGAGAGCCGGGGTGGGGGGGAGGCCAGGGTGGATGGACCGTACCCCCGGCTGCACCAGCGCTGCAGGGCCCAGACCCTGCTTTCTGCTGGGGCAAACCCCTGCGGGCACCGGGGATGAAGCTGCTCCACAGCTGGGACAGGGCTGCAGGGTGACAGAGACAGGATCAGGCCCTGCATTGCCACCACCCGGAGGACATCACCAATCCCTCCCAGCCTGGGTGAGGGGTTCAAGACCCCTGTCCCCGTGTCCCCCAGACACATGGCACATCCCCATATGCACCAGTCTGTCGATGCCAAGTCAAGGCCATGGTGACACCGAGCATGGCGGCACTGATTGGAAATCGGGGTGCTGGACTGGAAGCCCTGCCTTATGGAGGACAGGGAGCAAGCAGGCAAGCCCCATGGGCAGGACCCAACATATAGGGGTCAGGGTGCAGGGTGGACAGAACCCCACAACTGCCAGCCCTGGAAAGATCTCAGCACCTCCCAGGGCATCCCTACCTCTAACACTCTGGGAAATGCACATGCAGAGTTTAATTAACTTTATTGATATTCAGAAATTAGGGGACTGACTAGAGGTAATTGCTCATTAGAAATCATTAAACTGACACGATAAGCACCAGCCTCCCGTGGGGGAAGCCTGCCCTGCCCAGGGCCCTGCTCCTGGGACAGGGACACAGACACCCCTCCAACCTCACTGTCCCCCATGGAAATGGGGGGTGCCATGGCCATACCCCGCTTGCTGCCCTGCGGAGGGTCCCCCATACACCCCCTCAAGCAAGAGGGCTGTGGCAGCAGCCCCCGCGTGGCAGAGCAAGACGGGAATAGCAGCGGGCACAGGGCCACAGCGTCCTTCCCTGGCTGGGCTCGGCTGCCAGATGGGGAGTTTATGTAACTCCCCGCACGGCTGCTGCCTGCGGCTCGGCTGAGCCGTGCGGGCACAGCCTGCGTCCCACCGCCCGCATCCCACGGGGCTGGACCCCTGCCCGCTCCTCACCCCCTGCATGCTGCCCACCATCAGTATGGCTGCAGTAGACCAAGGCACCCCACGACCTGACAGGCCCCCCCCAATCCTCCGCAGGTCCCCAATTCTGGGTTTTTTTGGGCAGCAGAGCCGCAAGGCATCGAGGCAGCCCACGGCCCATGGGTGGCAGAGCCAATGAGCCAAGCTGGGTGTTGGCTGCTCTCCTAGAGAACAGCCAACACCCCATCCCTGCATCTCCCCAACGCCCTCCCCAGAGCCGGAAGGGTCCCCCCACACCCGGGGTGGGGGTGTGCAGGGGGGGAAGACCCCCAGACCCCAACACCCCACCAAGCCCCATGGATGGACCAGCTCGCAGCCCACCACCGGGCATAGCCAGCCAGGGGGCAACTCGAAGGGCCCCGTAGCCAGGGGAGCAGGTCCCACCAGGCAATGCAGTGCCCGCCCAGCCCCCGGTGCAGCACTGCCCCCACCCCCCCACCCCGGTAATACCGGCAGAGGGGCTGTCACCGGAGCTCACCGGGGGCGGCGTTGCACCAAGCCCGGCTGCAAACCGCTCTGCACGCCGGTGGCGGCTCCCGGTCCCCGCACCACCGGCGCGGTGGGAGGGGGTGAGGGGTGGGATTCACCGGGGCGGGGGGGTGGAGGGGAAGAACCCCCGCCGCACCGGGGGCGAGCGCAAGTTGGCAAAGTTTGACGGCGACGCAGCGGGGCTGGGGGGTGCCGGTACCGGGGGCGGTTGGGGCGTACCGGGGGGGATGAGGGGGCGTAGCGGGGGGGGGAGGGGGCGTAGCGGGCGGGTGGCGGGGAGGGGCCGTACCGGGGGGTCTTACCGTGCGCGGGCGCGCGGAGCAGCGCGGCGAGCAGCGGCAGGAGCAGGGCGGGCGGCGGGCCCATGGCCGGCGGCGGTCAGCACCGCGGACAGCTCCGCGCTGCGGGCACGGCCGCGCCGTAACGCTCCGAGTGCGGCGCCCGCCAATCCCGGGGCCGGGGGCCTCCCCCGGCCGCCCCCCCCCTCCCCTCCCCTCCCTCCTCCCCGCGCCGTAACGCTCCGAGTGCGGCGCCCGCCAATCGTGCAGGCTGGGAACGGGGGCTCCTCCCTGCCACCACCCCCCCCCCGCTCCGTAACTCTCCGAGTGCAGCGCCCGAAAATGCTGGGAGCTGAAGGCAGGGGGAGGGGGAACCTCCTACTCCCCCCCCCCCCGCCCCAAATACCAGCAACCTCCCCACGGCTGGGGATCCACCGGAAAGCGCCTGAGTGCCCACCCCATCATATCTTACCTCCCTGAGCTGCACCCTCCAGGACACTCACCCCAGCCACACACAGCCCCAGTAGTCCCCCCCGGCTTCTCTTCCCCACCCCTAAATAGCCCCAACTGGGCTGGGCTCATCATCCCCCAAGCAGGAAAACCTGGGCCCAGGGCAGCCATTGCAGCTGGGCATGGCTTGGGGGGGCTTATCCCTTATGGCGAGGGGCTGATGCTCACACCCCAGCTCCCCGGCTTGGGGTCCTGCTCCCTCGGGGCAGCGGGGGACAGCCAGCCCTACAGCAGGCAGATGGCGTTGGCACCAGCGCCGAGCGGCTCCGCGCTGGCTGCTGGACGGCTCTCACGTGTGTTAAAAATAAAAAAAAAATAACCAGCTCTTTGTTTAATAACCCCCTCCCCATCTTCGCGAAAGCCCAGATGGCTTTGCCTCTCCGCGCTGGCGCCGTGCGCGGCACGGATCCCCCGCAGCCCAGCCAGCCCCGGCTGCAAACACGGCCCACGCAGCCATCGCCGGGTGGGTTTTTATTTTTTAATCCCAGGCCCTGCTTTGCCGACATACGCCGCTTCTGCCACGGAGAACGTCAAACCGTGCGCTGCACAGCTCGGCACGGGGAGGGAAGAGCGTCGGCCAGCCCCACGGCGCGGGCTGTGCGCCACCGGCCCCACGGCTGCGGTGGGAGCGGGGCACGCGGCGACGCCGCAGTCCTTCTCGTCCCGGGGGGGCTGCAGAGCAGGCGGGGGGCAGCCAGCGCTCCCGCAAAGCACTTTCAGCTTTAAACCCAAAACTTTGATCCGCCAGTAACTCCATCAATGTTTAATGCACCAAAGCCCTGGTAGGGCTTGGAAGATGAGCGTTTTGAGGCCAAATTGGAGTTTCTAATATTATGATATTCAAATAATTTTAATCCGCCCAACGCTTTCCCAGACACGTACCTGGACTGCTAATGAGGGGCTGCCTTCGGCGGCTGTTGGTTTTGACACAAAGCAAACAAGCCCTTTGCAGATGCCTTCAAAGCATCGGGGATGGCGAGGGCCGGGGAGGCAAACGGGGGCGAGCGCAGCCAGAGCCGGCACGCCGCAGCCGGGCAGGGGGGACGCCGTGCTCCCCGCAGCCGCGCAGCCTCGGCCCCCTGGGGAGCAACGTTGCTCCCTAATTCTTTAAGTGCTGGTTTGTACCTGCTGGAGAGGCTGGCACAGCCCAGCAGGCAGCGCTGGCGTGGGTGGTGGTGGGCTTTCGGGGAACGTCAGCCACCATCGCAGTGTGCAGCCGGTGCAATGGGTGCAGCGGGTGCAGTGGGTGCAATGGATGCAGCGGGTGCAGCGGTGCAATGGGTGCAGCGGGTGCAGCGGGTGCAGCGGGTGCAGTGGGTGCAGCGGGCGCAGAGCTCAGGCCCTGCCTGGCCTTGGCCAATGCTCCTCATTCCCCATTTCTCCTGCCCCACCTGGGTCTGAGCTGGGGCAGCTCCTGCAGCCTGCGCCGGGCTGTTCCCCAAACCCCCACCGCAACCCCCCCGTGCCGGTGCCAGCCCCGAGTTTCCCATCCAGCCGCCCAGCCCGCGCAGGGAGTTCAGCTTTACTGTGCTTGGCACAGCTCTCCCGACCCGCGCCAGCTGCTTTAGGAAGTGGATTTCTTCCTGCCACAAGCATTGCCTCTGGTTAATTTAAACCCAGGTCAAGAGGATGACGGCACGGGTGCCGGAGGGCTGGGACAGGGACCCCAAAAACTCACCCCAAGGCAAGATAAGCCCATGCAGCTGCTTTTTGGGGTCTGGGGGTGCAGACCTCTGTGACGCCTGGGGTCATCCATGCAATGAAAGTAATGGCCTGAGGGGTCCCGCCGAGCCCTGGGGACAGTCAGTGATGCTGGAGGGGACAGGGACTGTCCCCCCACCCCACTGATGGCCTCCCCGGCTCCGTGGCGGCATGAGCGAGGCTTTTCCAGCCCGATCTATTAACACACCGTTAGCAGGAGAGGAGTTCATTTTCGCCATTTAACGTTTCATGGATAATTAATTATTCTTCATCTTCTCAGCGAAAAAGGAAGAGCAGGTAGAGGGGCTGTTCAAAGCAAAAAAAGGCAAGCTGAAACCCGGGGAAATCAGTGAATTATTTGTAACATCAAAGGCAAGGGAGGATTGCTGATTTAATGGGGCACCGCACAACACAGAGCCCTGGGCATCGCGGTGATGCTGAGACTGGCACGCACTCGTTGCGTTAGTGATCCTGGGCAGCAGCACGGAAGGGGGGCCTGGGGAGGAGCCCGGCCTTTGCCTGTGCTCCCCATCTGCCTCCTCTCACCGCCCCGTCACTGTTAGCTGCCGGTTTGGCCTGTGCATGATGCCGGGGTGTCCCCGTGACCCGGCTGGGTGCTGCGGCTGGAGGAGCTGGAAATTCCCCCCCCGGCCCAGCGTGGGCCTCCCACGCTTCCCAGTGCTTCATCCATCACTGGAGGCAAGCAGCAAAATAAATAATGATATTTAACATTTCATAATAACAACAATTAACCAGTAAATAATGTCTTTTACACCACAAAAGCCAGAGTAAATTAATTCCCCTAATTAGCTGTCAGGCAGCGCGGGGCAGTGGCGGTGGCGGGCAAAGCCAGCAGCCCCTGCTTGTGTTATCCCCCCCCCCCCGCCGCCAATGCATCGCTAAGTGTCCCCAAACCACACCCCAAAATTTTCCAGGCTTGCAAAATCCGTCCCAGCTGGTGGGACACAGGGCTCTGCACCACATCCCGGCTGCTCCGGCAAGCCCTAAATCTCCCAGTAAAAAAAAAAACAAAAACAACAACAAAAGATGGCAACAAAATAGTTTATGGCTGTAATAAATATTGCCGGAGGAAGGGAAAAAAAAACCTGTTTGCCTTGAAGCAAGCGGGGGGTTTCCCATCGGTGCGCAAATGGGAGCGTTACGGAGCCCTGCGTCCCGCACCAGCTGGAGCCAGCAGCCACCGGCGGGGAGGGGAAGGGGGATTTATTGGAAACAATTTTCCATCACATTTATCCCACCCCCTCGCTCTGCTCTCACCCAGCTGCTGGCGGTGCGGTGGGGCCGGCGGGGGGGGGAAGGCGATGGGGGGCGCGGTGCCCTGGGGTCTTGGTGGTCCCTGTGCCGGGGCTGGGGCAAGCGGAGGGTGCCGTGTGCGCCGAGCTGGGATAAAAATGCCCATCAGCAGCGGTGCGGGGGCGGCTGGGGAAGAAGGGGGCTGAGCCCCCCGTGCTGCCGGCTCTGCCATCGCTGCCGGACGAGCTGCCTTCCCCGCCGGGCCCGGGCGCTGGCGTTGGTGGGGGGATGGAGGCAGTGGGATGGGTGCAGCCCCCACGTGCCCCTGCCGTCCCCACAGCAGCTGGAGGGCGGCCAAGGCTCCGCCACCCACTAGGCTCAGCTGGACTCTGCTCCTTCGCTTCCCTTGGCTCAGCTCCTGGCTGCCTGTGGGGACGAGGACGAGTACGGACATGGCTGCCCTGGGCCAGCCCCGCCAGGCCACCTACGACGCCATCGTCATCGGAGCCGGCATCCAGGGCTCCTTCGCTGCCTACCACCTGGCCCAGCGCCACAGGGACACCCTCCTGCTGGAGCAGGTACCGGCGGCCCCAGCCCCGCCACGGCCCCAGCCCCGCCGCGCTGCGGTGGGCGCCTGCAGAACTGGGTGCCCTCTGCTGCGGCACGGAGCGGAGCCGCTGCCGCACCCCTGGTCCACGGTGACGCCAACCCCGTGTCCCCAGCGCCAGGATCCCCATGTCCCCAGTGCCAGCACTCCCATGTCCCAGTGCCAGGACCCCCACGTCGCCAGTGCCAGCACTCCCACGTCCCCACTGCCAGGACCCCCATGTCCCCAGTACCAGAACCCCCATGTCCCCAGTGTGTGCACTCCTGTGTCCCCAGGGCCAGGAGCCCTGAGTGCCCAGTGCCAGCACTCCTGTGTCCCCAGTGCCAGGACCCCCACATCACCAGTGCCAGGACCCCCATGTCCCCAATGCCAGGACCCCCATATCCCCAGTACCAGGACCCCCATATCACCACTGCCAGGACCCCCATGTCCCCAATGCCAGGACCCCCATATCCCCAGTGCCAGGATCCCCACATCCCCAGTGCCAGGACTCCCGTGTCCCCAATGCCAGGACCCCCACATCCCCAGTGCCAGGACCCCCACATCACCAGTGCCAGGACCCCCATGTCCCCAATGCCAGGACCCCCATATCCCCAGTGCCAGGACCCCCACATCCCCAGTGCTAGCGCTCCCATGTTCCCAGTGCCAGGACCCCCATGTTCCCAGTGCCAGGACTCCCGTGTCCCCAATGCCAGGACCCCCATATCCCCAGTGCCAGGACCCCCACACCCCGAGTGCCAGGACCCCCATGTCCCCAGCGCCAGGACCCCCCATGCCCTGCTGCCTCCCAGCGCCACAGCTGGCAGGGCAGGCTGTGTCCCCAGGTGCCCGCTGTGGCACAGCACTGGTGCACACGGGGCCGGTGGAGCTGGGGGGGCGGCGGTGGCTGCGGTCGCCCCTACGCCCCTCCTGCCCCACAGTTCATCCTGCCCCACTCGCGGGGCAGCTCGCACGGGCAGAGCCGCATCACCCGCAGCGCCTACCCCCAGGAGGTCTACGCCCGCATGATGCCCGACTGCTTCCGCCTCTGGGAGCGGCTGGAGGCTGAGGCCGGCACCAGCCTCTTCAGGTGACCGGGATGGGGACGCAGCCCCCGCCGGGCACCGTCCCCTCCCTGCGGGGCTGGGCTGGGGGCTGCGGCCGCTGTTCTGTCAGGGTGCAGTGCTGGGCAGGATGAGGCCGCCCCAGCCCCACGCAGCGTGGAGGCAGGTGCTGGCTCTGGGTAATTTATGGAGCTCCATAAAGAAAACGCCATTAAAGAAATGAGCATCTAAACGATCCCCCGCTGCCAGGGTCAGAGGTGATGGCGCTTGCTGTATTTGGGGGGGGTGAGCGTGATGCCGGCATCCAGACCCTCCCCGTGCATCACCCCATGCACCCTTGCCCAGCATCCCAGCAGGGTACAGCACATCCCGAGCACCACCGATGCCGCCGTGCCTCGGTTTTCCCCAGGGGCAAAGCAAGAGGGGGGTCTGCGCGGGGATGGGGTGAGGGGAGAGCTGACACAGCTGCCGGGGCGCAGGCGGACGGGGTTGGTGGCCCTGGGGCCAGCGGGCAACCCGGAGCTGGAGGGCTGCCGGCGCAGCCTGGGTGCTGGCAAGGTCCTTGACGCCACGGTGCTGGCCCGGCGCTTCCCCGGCCTCCGGCTCCACGCCGGCGAGGTGGCCGTGTGGGACGACACCGCCGGGGTGCTCTTCGCTGACCGGGCGCTGCGGGCAGTGCAGGTGGGTGCTGCCGAGGGGATGGGATGGGGGTCCCCCGGCCCTGTCCCCGCAACTGCCTCCTGTCACCATCCCCACCCAGGATGTCTTTCGCCGGCGCGGGGGCACCCTGCGGGACGGGGAGAAGGTGCTGCGCATCGAACCCGGGGCTGTGCTCACCGTCACCACCACCGCCGGGGTGTACCGAGCCCCCCGGCTCATCATCACAGCCGGAGCGTGGACCGGTGCCCTCGTGGCACCCCTGGGTCTCCGCCTGCCGCTGCAGGTAAGGCTCGGGGGCATCGCGGGGCGGCCCGGCCACGGCCAGGGCTAACGCGGTGACCCCAGCCCCTGCGCATCAACGTCTGCTACTGGAGGGAGAAGGAGCCGGGGAGCCCCAGCGCTGACAGACCCAGTCCCTGCTTCTTGGTTCTGGGGCTGAGCCAAGCCCCCCGCGGCATCTTCGGGCTGCCCGCCCTCGAGTACCCCGGGCTGGTCAAGGTGAGCAGGGCACGGCGGCAGCGGGGGCACCCTGCAGCGGCCACCCCCCTAAGCAGCTGCCTCCCAGGTGTGCTACCACCACGGCAGCCCCGCCGACCCCGAGGAGCGGGACCGGGCCCCCCTGGGTGCCCCCCACCCCGATGTCGCCCTCCTGAGCAGCTTCATCAGCAGCTACCTGCCCGGGCTGGAGCCCCAGCCAGCCGTGGTGGAGACCTGCCTCTACACGGTGAGACCCTCCCCCAGGAGCAGGACCCAGGCGTGCGGGGTCCCAACCCCTCCCCCCCTCCAAGGTGGACTTTGCCATCCCTTCCCCCCGCCGAGAGGACCCCTGACCCCACACCCTTACACCACGGCTCCCCCAGAACACCCCAGATGAAGACTTCATCCTGGACCGGCACCCCAAATTCAGCAACATCATCATTGGAGCCGGGTTCTCGGGTAGGCGAAGGCACCCAGCCCCCCTCCCCAGCACCCCAGAGCTGCCTGGGGCTATGGGGGGTGGCTGTGCCCCCCCAACATCCTCTCCTCCCCACAGGCCATGGGTTCAAGCTGGCGCCAGTGGTGGGGAAGCTGCTGTGCGAGCTGAGCCTGGGCGAGGAGCCATCCCACAGCACAGCCCCCTTCGCCATCGCCCGCTTCCCCGGCGTGCTCCAGGCTGCGCTGTAGGCGCGGGGCCCCGGCCGTGCCCCCATGGCATCGCCCTGACACCCCAGCACACTGGCATCCCCGCATCCGCATGTGCCACCGTCCCCATCTCCCTGCGTCCTGCTGTCTCCACCAGCCCAGCACCCCGCATCCCAGCAGCCCTCCATCTGTGCACCCCAGCGTCCCTGTACCTCTGCACCCTGACAACCCAGCATCCCCACATCCCGGCACCCCTGCATCCCCACACCCCAGCATCCTGGTGCCCTGCCTCCCCACATCCCAGCATCCCCGTGTCCCTGCATCCCGTCATCCCCCATGCCACGCCGTGCCAAGCTGTCTCTGTCGAGCACCCGCTCCCGGAAACAAATTAAGGAGCTTTGTCAGCCTCATGAAGATGGAGCTGGAACAGCGCAGAGAGACACACTCGCTTAGGAGTCAACTTAAATGTTTTAATGTTAAATGTGCCATTTTATTATCATTAGATCGCTCCCACTTAATGAAAGCGCATTAGCGCAGCGTGGCTTTATGGCAGCGGCGCCGAGCTTGGCCCATTTGTTTCCAAGAGATGGTGGGGAAAGGGAGCAAATGACCTAGTTTGCCAGAGTCCCAGGGGTGTGGGGGGGTCCCGAGAGTGCAGGGGGTCCCTGGGGCTGGGGGAGGCTGGGGGCAGCGCCCGGCACGGGCCAGCGGCTGCCGGAGCTGAGGCCGAGGCACGTGCAGCACAGGCGGCCAGCAATGCCCATCATCATCTCCGCCGTGTTAAATAATTAACGCCAGCAGGCAGAGGGCTCCCATCCCCGCTGCTCATCTGCATATTTATGAAGATTGATAAATGATTCAGTGCCGGCACCCACGAGGGCCGTCTCCCTTCTCCCCTCCCCATCACCCATGGGTGCAGCAGGCTTGGGGAAGGTGCCAGGCTTGGCCTTCCCATGCAGCCCTGGATCCTCACTGGGGCTGGATCCATCCCACCAGCTCCCACCACCACGCAAACACCCCCACAAATATGGGGTGACCCCCCCCCCAGCACGTGGAGGAGGCGGCAGCCGGTGTCACCGGCCAGAAATTACATTTATTTTCATACTGAAAGTAAAGGGGGTAAGAGGGGGGACGCACAGCTGGGCTAGTGCAAAATGACCAGGCAGGAGTGGGGGGCCAGGGCGGGGGTGACAACAACCTGGGGGGTGTGCGGGACCCTGTCCCCACGTCCCCCTCCCAGCTGTGGGGCGGCTGTTCCCCAGGGCCCGGCCGGCAAGAGACGTCTTTGGCTCAACTAAAAGGGGTTTAAGAGGATGGGGAGGGTGCCTGGGGTTGGGGGGGGGGGAGGAAGTTTAAGTTATAAAATAAGGAGCCAGCAGGCACTGAGGAATAAACCCAGGGTGCCGGAGCTGCCGGCTCTGCCGCCGAGGACAGACAGGGGGGTGGGAAGGTGGGGGTGGCATGGGGGCTGCAGCCAGCGAGCCGGCCGGGCTGCTCCCCCCGCGGCCAGGGCTGGGGGGCGGCTGCATGTCCACCCCCCCCACCCTGCTCCGGTGCAGAAGAAATACCGGCTGCCCAGGGTGGCCCTGCAAAGGAGCTGAGTGTTTCTGGGGCGATGGGAAAGGGGGGTGGAGGGCTAGGCGGGGGTCCCGGTGGCCCGGCTCTCCGCCTCGCTGGCGCTGGGGGAGCTGCGGGAGGAGTGGCGTGTGCTTTCCCTGGCGTCCTGCTCCTCATCCCATCTGTCGTAGGCGAAGGGGTGCCGGGAGCCTGGGGGGCTGTGTGGGAGAGAGCGGGGTTAGTGGGGGAACTGGGGGGCTCCACGACCCAGCGCGCTGCAGTGCCGCAGCAGGGCTCGTCTGCCGGGTGTAGCTCCCCTCTGGCTGCACCAGGAGCCGCGGCGAGCCGGCACGCTGGCAGCCAGCTGGATGGAGCCTCCATCGCCACCTTTTTTATTATTTCTGAGACATTTGGGGCACGCTCCACCGCGACCGACTCCTCGCTGGGCTGAGCCGAGCCCCTGCTCTGCGGCGGGGCCGTGCCAAGCCTGCCCAGCGGCTGCAGCCCCCAGGGGCACCCGGCCCCACGCGCTGAGAAAAAGGCACATGGGCATGGATGCAAATGCGGGTGCTCAGGGGTGTCACCACTCGAGGGTCCCGGTCGCCCTGGAGCTCATGGCTGGGTGCTGGGGGGGTTTCTCCCCCGCTCCCACCCTGGCCCTGGGACAGGCAGCCTGGCGGGCAGCCCAACTGCAACCACGTTTCCAAAAGGGTTTTTTTTTTCCCTCCTCCAGCCCTTCTCCTATTCAAGCCGTCGGAAAGGATCGAATCCGCTCCAAAATTGCTGCCGGTGAGCCCCGGTGCGCCCTCCCCTCTGCCGGCAAACAGGGTGCAGACCCCCAGAGCCGTGCAGGGCGAGGCTGTTCACACCCCGGTTCCCTGTCGCAGGCACCCTACGCGGTGCAGGGCAGCAGGACGCGGCCGCCCTGAGAAACACCTCCGAGCCCCAACTGCCCGCCCCGGCTCGCCCCCCGTGGGCGCTGCCTCCCCCCCACGCTCACACACTGCAGCGGGTGCGTGTTAGTACCCGCTCCGCTCCTCCCCGCCGCCGTCCCCGGGGTGGCAAATCCCCCGGGGCGAGCGGGGATGCTGCGCCGCCTGGAAAACCCTTAAATTTCCTGAAGGAATAAATTCAGCTGCCTGCTGGCTGGTGGCTGGGGAGCTGGGAAGGGATTAGCGCTTCCCGGTGTCCCCCGTGCCACAGCCGCTAATCCCAAACACGCCGCATCCTGGCAGCACAGGCAGCTGCCGGTCCCGCCACGGCCGTGCTGGGGATGCTCCCCACGGCCGGAGATGCGTTGGGGATGCCTTGCAGCACCCCAAAAGCAGGGCTGGCTGCGGGCACAGTGGCGTGCCCCATCCCGGGGCGCCCGGCGGAGGTGGGCTCCGCGCCCGGAGCTGGGCGAGGGTTAGGGTGAGCGGTTAGTGGCACACGGGGAGGTTCATGCTGCACAGCACACACCGCTCCCACCTCCTGCCTCAGTCGCTCTCGGGCCGGTACAGGTACTTCATCATCAAGCTGTCGACCTGCTTCTTCCGCTGCTTCTCCTCCTTCTTGCCCTGGCCGGAGCGTGCCGGCTCCTCGCCCCCCGCCGCCCGCGGGCCCTTCTTGATGCTGGAGGTGCTGCGGTAGGAGCCGGTGGAGCCAGAGGAGGAATCGGAGGAGGAATCAGAGGACGAACCCGAATCAGATGAGGACTGCTGCTTCTTCTTTTTCTTCTTGGATTTCTTCTTGGCCTTCTTGGAGCGCTTCTTGGCACTCTTCTTCTTCCGCTCCTCCTCTTCCTCGGAGGAGCCCGAGCTGCTGCGGTGCCGGTAGGCACGCCGGGAGAAGTCGAGGGCGGACGCGGAGCGGCGGAGGCTGCCGGCGGGGCGGTCGGCGGTGCCCAGGGGGGCCGCGCTCCGCGTGCTCCGCACGCTCCGGGTGTCGTCCCCTGAGTTGGCCTCAGGGCTGGAGCAGCCCCCGGCCCGCGGCGGGCGGTAGCTCAACACCTCCTGGATGGCGGCTTCCAGGTCGGGGTCGAGGTAGGAGCGGTGCCCCACGGGACGGGCATCCCCGGGACCCCCCTCCTCGGAGGCAGGGCTGCGGGGCCGGGGGGGCACAGAGAGGCTGCGCCCCAGGGTGGGCTGCCCACGGGACCCCTCGTCCGCCTCCTCCAGGCGGCTGCGGGCCAGGGAGAGCCGTGACTCGGGGCGACCCTCGGCCCCCCTGGACCGGCTCCGCAAGCTCCCAGGGCTGGAGAGGGCGAAGCTCAGCACCGAGCACCCCTCATCCCCCTCATCCCCATCCTCCAGCCCACGCCAGGAGGCGGAGGAGGCCCGGCTCACCGGGGCGGAGGCGACGGAGGCTTTCTCGCCATCGGCAGCCGAGAGGGACCAGCGCTTGCCCAACCCTTGCCGAGCCCGGCCGCTGGCATCGGCGAAGGCGCGGGCGATGACGGCCGCCCGGTCTTCGGCCTCGCCGCCCCGTGCCGCCCGACGGGCAGCACGCTCGGGGGAAGGCGGTCGCTCGCTGAGCGCGCTGAAGAGCGTCTGCTCGTCCCCGCGGCCGCCTATGGAGTCCTTGAGGCCCGGCCGCTTCCTATAGCTGAGGCAGCTCAACACCGACACCGGCCGCTCCTCGCCCTCGGGGCCGTCCGGCGGGGCTGACCTGCGCGGCGGCACCGCGGCCCCACGCACGCACCGGGGAGACAAGAGAGAGACGGGGATGAGCGGGCGAGGCGGGGGCAGCGCGGCGGCGAGGCAGCCTCGGTAATTTGCGTCAGCGAGAAATAGCGTAGTGGAAAAATGTCATGTAAATGGGGGAATTGTTCTAGCCCGGCACTTTGATTCCCCTTTAAAGTGTTGCGTTCAATTTATTTCATTGTCGGCTACCTGGAGCCGCTGCGTTTGATTCCTGGCTTCAGAAAAGGTGGAATTATCTCCAATAACAAAATGTTTTACATCTGCACCGCCGAATAAATTAAACCAATTAAGAAAAACCGGCTCAGATCTTTCCCCCCTGCTTGGCAGAGGCAGGGGAGCCCCCTGGGACTCCCAGAGCCCTGCTAGGAAATTGGGTTTGGATAAAAGCAATCTGCACTCAGCAGGCGAGTGTCCTCCCGGGGGGATCGGGGCTGTGCGCCCCAGCCCCACGCCGGCCTTGCGCCGCGGAGGCACCCTGGCATGTCCCTGCCCGCCGCCGGTGCTGCCAGGGGCTGCGCGGGCAGCCGGAGCTGGCAGAGAGGTGCAGGGAGGGATGTGGTGGAGCTGCAAACGAGGGGAGGATGGAAGGGGGATCCAGTCCCAGAGCGGGGCGGACGATGCGCAGGGCTGGAGCCCACCACCGCGACCCCCCGGGGAGGCAGACAGAGAGGGGGCTGCCCATGCACCACCGGGGCGGGTCCCTGTGCTGCAGCGGCTGGCTGTGGTGCTGCAGGTGGAAGGCTGGGGAGGGGGACCAGGGGTCCCCCTCCGCGTGGGGACATGCGTCCCCAGTGGAGACAGAGCCACTCACTAGCATTATCCTCTCCCTGGCCGGCCACGCAAGCACCGGGCAGCAGCGCAGCACCCAGAGTGCCATGTCCCACGGGTGCCCACCCTGCAGCCCGGCCGACCCCCAGCACAGCCCACCCTGTCCTCTGCCAGCTAGCGCTGCGCCCAGCCCTGCACCCACCTGCTGCCCTTCAGGCTGCCGTCATCCGAGAGCGCTTTGGAGGAGCCTTTGTTCTTGGAGAGCCAGGACTTCACCCCGTCCACGCGCTCCTCCAGCTCCGAGTCCACGTCTGAGTCACCGTCGCTGCCAGAGGCGCGGGTTGGGGTGGGAGAAAGCAAGAAGTGAGCGTGGGGCAGGGAGATTTTTGGGTGCTGGGGAGGCAAAATTGCGCTGGTGGGCGCCAAACCTCCTCAGCACCCACTGCCTGTGTACCCCGGCATGGGCAAAACCCCATCCCGTGGTCCTGCTCCATCTCCCGGGGCACAACCTGCATGCATACAGCTCAACCTGCATGCCAGGGGCTCCCCGAAGCACAGCCACGCACCCCCCAAACCACCCCCCCTGCCCGGCCAAGGAGCTCCTGCACCCTCTGCCCAACGTCCCCCGCTGCCACGGCACTGCTCCAGGGCTGCAAAGATAAGACAGCGGGGCCGGCACCGGGGCAGCGAGGGGCAGCAGGCAGGGCACGGCTCCAGAAACAGAGGAGATTTTCAGCTCCGGGGCTGGGAAGGAAATAAGCGGGTTCATTTTATAGGCCACTGTCGAGTGCAAAATTACAGCGAGGAAGAGCGATGTTGATGGCCCTGGGTAAACAGGAGTTTAGCAGGCAGAACAGAAACGACTCCGGCAAGGCGGGCGCAGGAGCGCGGTGGGCAGATTTACAGGCCTGCCGTGCCGGCGAGCCCCTGATTTACGTCCTGGCATAAAAAACGCCCTATCTGGCTTAAACCATCTAATTTATAACGGCCGTTCGTAACCATATTGATTGCCTTTAGAAAGAAGGTGCCGTATGCATTGCAAAATCCATTCCTCCGCGTTAAAAGCATCCCTGCATAAATCTCCCTTAATACCTAACTGCTTACTGCTTTCGTTAGGGTTATGGCAGTGCCGGCGGGATCTATAAGGAAATCGAAGCGGCACGAGCCCCTCTCTCCCCGCCCCGCCACCGGCCAGCGAGAGGCGAGGGCTCCCAGCGAGCCGCTGCCAGGGAAGGGATATATCATACGATCTTAAACGGCCGTTTTATTTTCCCGGCTTTGGGCTTATTCCCTGCCTGGGGACGGTGGCAGACGGCACGGGGGACGGGCTGGGATAGACCCTGTGTATGAATCCTCCTTGTTAAATTCAAAGCAACAAGCTGCACTCCATCACACGCGTCTCCCTCCCCTCCAATGCATCCAGGCAACTCTCAGCTTGGAAAAAACCCAACAAAAAAAAACCCCAAACCCTGAACAACAACAAAAAACCCCCAACGAGCCCCATAAACAAACTCTGAGGGCAGCTAAGGTTTTATAACTCGCGGAATTAAACTCCACGTCAAACGCAATTTATGTCCGGGCGAGCGTGCCGTTAGTTAAGCGGGACCCGGGTCGCAGGGGAGCGACCACGGCGGGGAATATTAATTGTGCGTGGCGGCGGGGTTCCGTCACCGCTCCACGCTGATACGCTCGTCATTAGCCACGGCAGAGCATCACCCCCCGCCCCGGCCCGGGGGCTCAGCCCCTGTCCGCCCGCGTGGGATGCGGTTATGTGCCGTGCCGCGGGTGCTGTTAGGGCATGCGGAGGTGGGCCAGCAGCATGCGGGGCCCCGGCCCTTGGGGGTGAGGTGGTGGTTAGGGGAGGGGAGGAAGGAAAGAGGAGCTCCTCACAGTTTACTTTTTCTTTTCTGATACTTTGCCACCATGTCCTGCAAACTGGGAGGGGTTGGGGGGGGGTCGGAGGGGGGAAAAAACACAACAGAAAGGAAATCAAATGAAAGGAAAAAAAAAAAGAAGACCAAGTGGGTGGGGAACGAATGGGGGACGAATTAAATGGTGGAGAAGGGCCAGGAGAGGGAGGTGTGGCTGCCCCCCAGCCCTGGCGGTGGGGCTGCACCCGGCTGGATCCCGGCATCCCAGGCTGGATCCCGGCATCCTGGGCTGGATCCCGGCATCCTGGGCTGGATCCTGGCATCCCAGACCTCCTGCCAGCCTGTGCTGCCCTGGCTCCTGGGGCTCCCCGGGCTGTTTCCAGCCAGGCGGCACGACCCTGGCTGCATTTCGGGCACCTCCACAAGCAGGTGAAGCTGCACGGGGGCTGCGGGTGGAGGGAGGGATGGATGCACGGACTGATGCACGTGTGCACGATGCATGGATGGACAGACGCACGGGTGCACGGGCAGATGCACGTGTGCATGACGCACGGATGGATGGAGGCACATGTGCATGATGCATGGATGGACAGATGGACAGGCGGTGTCCTGCCAGGGCCAGGCAGAGCCGAGGGGGCCCCCTGGCATTTCAGAAGTGGCGAGGAGAAGCGGTGAGCCCCGGTGATGTGCCCCGCGTGGGAGCCAGGCCCAGGCACTCTCACCTGTTGATGAGGTCCTCGTTGCTGTCGCTCTCCATCTCATCCTCAATGGCGGCCTGCAGGTCCCCGATGCGCTTGAAGGCCAGCTTCAGGTCCGACTGCAGGCTCTGGTTGGCAGCTTCCAGGCTCTCCAGGTCCATCTCCTGCGGGAAGGGAGCGAGGTGAGCCACGTACCGCAGGGAAACCACCCCCCGTCCCCCTGCCCTGCCCCGTCCAGGTGCCTCACCAGCTCATGCTTCTTGCGGCTGGCCTCTGCTTCCTTCTTGGCCAGCTCGCCCATCTCCTCCTTGACGTCGCGGAGCTGCCGCTGCAGCCGCTTGTTCTGCTCCTTCTCCCGGTTCTCGGCGGCTGCACGCTGATCCCGCTCTTCCGTCAGCTTCTCCATGTTCTCCTTCAGCCGCGTGGCCAGGCTCTGCAGAGCGGCGGGCGCAGCGTCACCCCGAATCCTCCCATGGGCCCCCCCCACCCTGCAGCAACTCCCACCGAGGGCTCACGCGAGGACGGATCCCATCCCCATGAATTTACACGAGGAGATGGAAGAGAAACCCCCCTCCCAGGGCCAAGGAAGGGGCAGAATAACCTGCAGGGGCTTTGTCAAATTGGAAAAATAGATTTAACTGTGTGTGAAGTAATTACAGCGTGTAACGTAGGGAAAAAATAGCTCCCATTCTCCCCCAGCCGCTGAGCCAGCCGCTGCATATTTATGGCCCCGGCAGAGAGAGCGGGGAAGGGAAATAACATCTAGGAAGATATTAAGAAGAGAGCTAAGCCGCTCCGCTCCCCCGGCAGAGCTGCAAAGGCAGAATATAAAGCAGGCTGCGTTTAGCAGGGCTGGGAGTCTATAATTTCCCTAAGTCAATGCAGGGAAATAGCAGCACTTTGCCGGGCTGGGCGGTGGATTATTGTTATCAGCGCTCGCAGGGAGCTTTCCCTGCGGGGCCGGGGCCAGGCTGCTGGCAGGGGAGGGCTGCGGCGTGAGGGGTCCCAGGGAGGGGATATTGGGGATGCGCTCGGTGGACCCCCTGGGGCAGCTTCCCATCACGGTCCTGTTGCATCCCGGTCCCGGACAGAGCGGAGGGATTGCCCAGCGCCCACCTCCAGGCGCTTGACTTGCGTCCGCTCGAACTCCAGCCTGGTCTCCAGCTCGCGGATCTTGGCCTCCTGTCGGCTCACCAGCGACTTGTCCACCATGGACTGCTCCAGGAACTCCAGCTGGCTCTGCAGGCCTTGCAGCTGCGGGGAGCGGGGGCACAGCCTCAGCCTCGACCACCACCTCCCCGGCCCCCCACCGCAGAGCTGCTGGTCACGCTCTTCCCAGTGGAGAGCTCCCCACGGGACTACTCTGCACCCCCAGGGTGTGGGGGGCCCCCCGATAGTGTGGACAGCGGGCCTCTGGGTGTCCCCCCCTCCCTTCACTTAGCACGCATGCCCGTGTGTGATGTCGGTACTCCCCACCTTCTCCTGCAGCTCCTGTTTCTCCTTGCTGACCTCCTCCAGCTGTGCCTGGAGGTCATTCATCTGTGCCAGGTCCCGGGATGCCTGCAGACACACCGAGGCCGTCAGTGGCTCCAAAAGGGGTGTTACGGGGGGACTGGGGTGCTGCGGCTCCTGCTCCCCCCCTCACCTGGGCCACAGCCGCCTTGTGCTTCTTCATCAGCTCATTCATGTCCTCCTGGTCCTCCTCCAGCCGACTCTGCACCTCGTTCTTCTCCCGCTGCAGCCGGCTCAGCTGCTCCTCCAGCTGGGGAGAGGCACCTGTGTCTCCCGCTGCACCCCAGGAGTGGGGCACCCACCCCCAAAACCACCCCGAAGGGCGCGGGGTCACCCTGCTGGCGTGTGGTGGGGGTCTCCCCTTGGGTGCAGGTGGGGCATGGCCCCATCACGGTGCATCACACCCCAAAAACACTTACCGCTGCCTTGGCCTTGGCGAGGTCATCGATCTGCAGGTGGAGGTCTTCGATCTCCACCTCCATGGACTTGCGGGCCTTGACGGCGGCCGCGCAGGTAAACTCCGACTCCTCCAGCTGTGGGGACATGGCTCAGTGCCTGGCCGGGGAATGGGGACACCCTGCACCCCTCAAGAGCTGAGGTTTTGGAGGGGGTCTGGGTGCACACCTGGTTCTTCAGCTGGGCGATCTCCCTCTTGCTGGGTGCATTGTTCTTCAGGTGGTCCAACATGATCTGTGCATCGGCCAGCAGTGCCTTCGTCCTCTTCAGGTCCCGGCGCAGGCGTTTCTCCGTCTCGAAGTCCCGCTGGTTGGCCTGTGGCAAGGTGGACCATGCCAGGACACCGTGCTGGCGGGACACCCACCCTGCCATGGCCACCCCAGGGTCCCTGAAGCGAGGCACATGCCCAGCTGCCCTGCACCCTACCTGCTCACTGACAGCAGATAACTTGCTCTCCAGCTCCCGTTTTTCTCTCAGCACCTTCTGCTTGTCCTCATACTCCTCCTCCAGCTGCACCTCCATCTGCTTCAGCTGGGGGACAGCAAGGACAGCCCAGTCAGGGTGGCGGGACAAGGTGCTTGCGTGTCCCCACATACCGGGGACACAGGGTGACCCCACTGGCCGGGTGTTTGTGCAACCAAAAGCCCAGCGCACGCCGGCCAGTGCAGCGGAGAGACCAGTCAGACCTGCTGGGCCAGTGGAGCCGGCGTGGGGGCCGGGTGCTGCGTGACAGTGCCCAGTCAGCAGCTCCTGGCACCTGGCTGGGGCGCAGGGACGCATCCCGTCCCCGACTGGGCAGGGGGGCTGCAGCCGAGCCCTACCTTCTTCTGGCACGACTGCCGAATCTCCTCCACCTCCTCATCGCGGCTCTCCACCTCCTTGGCGTGGGTCTGCCGCAGCCGCTCCATCTCCATCTCCAGCCGCAGCTTGGCCTGCAAAATCGGGAGGGAATGTGGTCAGAGCGAAGGGGACACGGGGACCCCACCATGCCACTCCCTGGGTGCCGCTCACCCGAAAAACCTCACGGTCTGAGGCCGGCTGGGCCGCCTGCCCCACGGCGACCTGCCGGGCCATGGCACGGAGGGCCAGGAGCTGTGTCGGCAGTGGCGGTGCCTGGCCTGACGCTGGGCTGAGGGCGACCGCCTCCGCTTCCCGGGCAAGCCCGGCCCAGGTAATAACAGCCCTGCACGAAACCACCCCGCCCAGAAACCTCGCCCCTCCCTGCCATACCTGCTCCAGCATCTGGATGGTCCCAGCCTGCTCGTCCAGTTCCTCCTCCTGGTCTTTGACCTTTGCCTCCAGGTCCCGCAGCTGCTTCTTCACCTTGGCCAGGGACGCCTCATCCTTCGACTCTTGGGAGGAGATGTCCTGCAGCTCGGCCTCCAGCGCCTCCACCTTCTGTGTCAGCCCCGCGATGTCCGAGTCCTTGTCCTGCCAAGGGAGGGGGTCACCGTGAGCCGGGGCTGTCTGCTGGCCAGGGGGCCGGGGAAGGGACCGGCTGCCGCTCACCTCCAGCAGCTGCTTGAGGCCGAAGACCTCGGCCACCAGCACGTCCTTCTCGCGGCTCAGCTTCTCCCGCTGCAGCCTCTCCCGCTGCGCCTCCTCGTGCGCCTGCGAGAGCTCGCTGTCGAACCTGCGTGGGGAGAGTTGGGAGGGTGCTCAGCGCCCCGCGACAGGCACCGGGGATGGGACCCCAGCCCCGTGCTGCCAGCCCTGCACCGAGCATCCCCATCCCACGGCAGCAGGCACCAGGAAGGACAGCATGCCGCCGGGCGCTCGTCAGAAACGTGCTGTTGACGAGCCTTTAATTGCCAGCACGGTGACACGGAGCCACCCCTGATGCCTTCACTCAGCGGCTCGTGGAGACCGCAGCGCCCACGCCAGCAGCCCCACCAGATGCCCCATGGCCCCGGTGCGTGCTGGCGGGGACCGTGGCTGCTAATGGTGGGGGCAGGGCTATTCAGTGGCAGCTGAGGACACCGTGGCCTCCAAGCAGGACATGGCAGGGCCATGGCACATGGTGGGTATCCAGCAGAGTGGGAGCTGGGTCCCTCAGCTGCAGCCCAGTGCCATGGTCCCATGTGGGATGGTACCAGTCCCATCCCCAGAGGGGACATGAGCCCCCAGCAGGGGAGTGCTCAGCGCAGCCTGGAGCCCGGCAGCACCGGGGCAGCCTCTCCCAGTGCTCCTGGGATGGGATCAGCCAGGTTAGCTCCGAAATCACTGCCTTTGGGGCTTGGAAAACAACCTCGTGCTTGAGTTTGTGACCTGCGTTAAACACCTCGGCAGCTAATCCCCATTTTTCCTCATGCTGGGTAATAAACAGCTGCATTAGCACAGACTCCAATCCGCGGAAATTGAAATTAATTAGATTGGTTTCTCTCGCTGTATTTGTGTGTGTGATCATTACCATAATGAGATGAAAGCGTCCCTGCTGCTTAATAACGTTAGCAAACTTTGGGGCTGGGAGAGGGGACAGGATGAGTTCGAGCACTGAGCAGAGCCGTGGGGCACAAGCAGCCTTCACCATGGGGCACGGGACCACACGGGGGGATCACTTAGCTTCGAGCCCCCCAAAACGGTATTGGGGTCCCCCCCCACAATGAACACATCTGACCAGGGCAGCCCCATCCCACTGAATACGCCCCGGCCAAGCGGGAGCTGGTGAAGTGCCCAAATCCCTGCTGAAATGGTAACGCCACGTTGCAAGGGGCTGGCTGTGTGGGGAGGATGCCGTCCCTCCCACGTGCCCCCCCACCGCCGGTGCGCGGCCCCCCACCTCCGCTGCTTCTTCTCCAGGTCGTGGTTGCGTCCTTGCTGGCCCTCGAGGTGCAGCTTGGTGTCCTGCAGCTCCGCGGCCAAGCGCTGGCATTTCTTCTTCAGCTGCTGCAGCGCCCGCTGGCTCTCCTCGCTGTCTGCCTGCAGGTCCGTCAGCTGCGGGCAGGAGCGGGCAGGGCGCTCAGGGCTCCACGAAGCCACCACGTCCCCGCTGCCCTGGCCACACGCTCCCTCAGCTCTGAGCAGGCAGCGGCTGCCCACCCCATCCCCACGCCAGGGGTGCTGGGGGGTCCCCGGGGCTGAACCCCACTCACCCTCCGCTCCAGCTGCCTCTTGCCCTGCTGCTCCACCTCCAGCTTGTCCTCCAGCTCTTGCTGCAGCCGTTTCTTGGTGAAGTCAATCTCCCTCACCGCCCGCTCATATTTCAGCCGCCATTCACCGCCTGCGTGGGGAAACGGGGTCACCGGGGGGTGGTACAGGGCCCCACGGGTGGGCGATGCCACTGTGGAGAGGGGGACATGGTGCTGTGACCACGGGGCACCCAGGGCGTGCCGGCGGCGAGCACCGGAGGCAGGATGGTACCCGAATCATCATCGTCAAGCTCTCCGTTGAGCTCAGCCGCCCGGATGAGCCGAGCCTCCATCACCTCCATCTCCATTGACTCCATCTGCTTCTTCAGAGCATCGTACTTGGCCTGGGAGGGGACAGGGCCACGGTGAGCACCGTGGGGGAGCCGGGAGATGCTGCGAGGCGAGGGAAAGGCGTGCATACCTGTAGGTCCTTCATCTCCTTCTCGGCCCGCAGCCTCTCGGCCGTCTCGGCGTCCAGCAGCTGGGAGGCTGACTCGCCGGTGTTTCGCTCGTCCGTCAGCTCCGACGTCAGCTCTGTGATCTGGGGTGGGGGGAGCAGGACCGTGGGCCGGGGCAGGTGCCAGGGCAGGCTGGCACAGCACCGCACCCCCTCCTGGTGCCAGCAAGGACCTACCCTGCTCTCCAGACGGTCGCTGTTGAGCCGGAGCTCGTTACGCTCCTTCTCCACCTTCTCGAGTTTGCTCTTCAGCTGCTGGATCTCTTCCTGCAACAGAGCGGGTGGTGAGGGAGGGGGCAGGCGCAAGGAGGAGAGGTTGGCAGGCAGGAGCCTGGCAGGTCTCCGCAACCCCCCAGCTCCCCCCCCCAGAACTGGGTGGGCAGGGTGGGGGCTCCCCGGGGCAGGGGCTGCTCTCCCCTGCCAAGGGCTGGGCAGGGACTTTCCCCAACACGCTCCGCCGCCGTGCCGACTCCAACCCCATAAATGGTGTCGAAACACCAGGCAGTCCCAGCCAAGCCGGAGAGGGGTCCCCGCACCCCCTGGGAGAGCGGTGGGAGTAAACCCACCCACCAGCAGCTCGCAGAAGGGTTTGGGTGCACCCAGCCCAGATGGGGAGAGAGGGGGCCCTCCGGGATGCACGGGGATCACCAGCCAGCACCGGGGCAGCGTGCTCAGCTGCCACCTTAAAGCATGTATTTCTTTCCCCTCCTCTGGTCCCAGCACAGGCTGGGGGGGCAGGAGGGGGCCCAAGTGCCCCCACCCCAGGCACCCGTCCTCCGTGGGTTGGCGTGAAAGCTGAGCCAGGCAGCGGCTCCGTGCCCGGAGGGGGCACGAGTGTCTGGTTGCCAGCGCGGTGCGGAGCCCCCGCATATGCCTCTCGGCGCACGGTTTCATTTCCATTCTCCACACCTTGTAATTGGGCTCATGCAACAGCCGGCTCTCGGGATGCTAATGACATGCTGATTCGCAAATTAGGGAGCAATTCGAGCCTGGCGCTGGCTGGGCACGGGGCAGCCACGGTCCTGCATCCTGCTCTTCCCTGGGGTCCTGCATCCCACCCCACTGTAGGATCCTGCATCCCACCCCACTGCAGGGCCCTGCCCGGCACCAACGCTCCCCCAAGCCCCCCTACCCCATCCAGCATCCCCCGGCACAGAGATACCCACGTCTTTTCCGCGGATCTGGTCCTCGGTGAGCTGCACCTCGATGAGGGGCCGCACAGTGGTGAAGAGCTTCCACCAAGGCCAGCCCTTCACTCCCTTGTTCTTCTTGATGTTCTTCTGCACGCACCGGATGGCCAAATCCTGGATCTGCACGGGGTACGGTGTCAGCACGGGGTGCCGCCAGCGGGGTGGGTGGGCGCTCAGCACCCCTGCCAGCACCCCAGCACTCTCCCCTTCGTTAGCATTTGGGCTAATTGCACCTGGCTTATCTACTGTTTGATTCCCTCCTGCCTCTCCAAACTCTAATCTTGTGGAAGGCAAGGCACTGCTGCGATGCCTAGCTTAAGCCCTCTTTAATAATAAAAGTAGGAGCCGATACGCTGCTTCATTCCACTGCGGTGATGCCCAGCACCCTCCCCGCCGGTTCCCCCCGGCCCCCCGGTTCCCCCAGGCCCCCCACGGCTCCCCACGGCTGGGCGGGTGCGGGGGGGGAGGCGGGAGGAGGAGGTGCTGGCCCAGGCGGCTGCAGAAAGGCTGCGCTGCCCATTTTAGGCGAAATTGTTGCGGCAGAACGGGGAGGGGAGAGCCGCTGGGACGAACCTTCCTCTTCTTGAACTGCTGCCGTGCCAGGAAGCCCCTGCACGCCGCCTGGAAGAGGGTGATGTTCCTGCTGGTCTGTGCGTCCCGCTGCTCCTCCAGCCTGGCCAGCGACCCGGCCCGGAAAAACACCTGCAGGAGAGGAGCGGGGTGAGATGCCGATGGGGGCTGGCATCCCTCTGGCCACGCCGTGCCACCCTCCCGCTGCACCGGCTGCTGGGGATGCAGCTCTCCCCTCTGCAGCCACGGGTCCTGTCCCGCCGTGGGGGTTTTATTCCCCAAGCACGAGGAATGCCGTAGGTGGGAGCAAACAGTGCCGCCCTTGTGCTGCCCCGCTGCGCCGTGCCAAGCCATGCCGCCCACCCCTGCCCGCGCCGCTGCTGGCACCCGCTGCCAGTGTCAGGCGCTGTACCCGGCTCAGGCCCATGTGGTAGCTGCTCTTCTCCAGGTCCAGTGACTCCAGGAGCTCCTCCACCGCCTGCAGGGAGTGAGAGGTGTCAGGGCTGGGCTGGTGGCACCCTGGGGTGCAGGGGACCCTGGACCGCAGTGCTGGCCCCGGCACGGAGCACATACCCGCTTCTCATCCACCACAATGTAGTTGCGCCCGTGCTTCTTGGTCAGGTGCGGGGCCAGCACGTCAAAGCGCCGCCTGAACTCCGCGAACACCATGTGGTCGGGGTACCCTGGGGGGGAGCAAAGGAGAGCAGGGCTGCAGGGGGCAGCCAGGACGCCCGGGGCATGGCCGGGGACAGCCCTGCGTGCCCTGACTTGCTGGGCCCCATCTTTTGGGAGAGCTGATGGAGTCACCCCACGTGGCACAAGCTCCCCACGGGGCCAGGCACGGCCGGAGTGCCCTGACCCTCCTCAGGAGGTTTTCCTTGGCCGTGTCCTCCAGCAGTTTTGGCCGGGATCTGGGGAGAAAGTGGCCAGATCCCACCTCGGGGGGAGCACAGGGACACGTGTGTGTCGCCTGTGCAAGAAAACAGGCTCCGCTCCTGCTCCACTCTGAGCCGCAGCCAACTCCTGCATCAGGCTCGCAGTGCTGAGCCTCCACATGTTAATTAACAACGGGGTATTGACGGCACGCTGACCCCGGCACAGCCGGCTGGCCGCGGCCATCGATCCAGGAGGTGTGCGGGCGGCATCGATTTCCGATCGCGGCAGGAAGGGTCCAGCCTCCAGGCAATAAAAACTCGGCTGGGCGGCGGGCCACGTATATTGATAAATGCTTTGCTGAGCACAACCCGGAGTCCCTCGCCCCAGCGGGACGGGGGCCAGCTGCCAGCGGGAGAGCTGCCAGGAGCCGGCGGCACCAGCGGAGACACCCAATTAAGGCCATGCCTGTCCCTGGCACAGATAACGGCCCTGCAGGGGAGGGGGGATGGTGACAGGACCGCCCCGGGGGCACAGCTGGCAGCCACGGGGCTCAGAGCGAGGACGAGTGCCGAAGGGGTTCCCGGGTGGGGCTGGCTCTCCAGGGAGGAGATGCAGCTGGGACCCCCGCAGCATCCATCCCCGCAGCGGGACACGCACCGCAGCCCTGGCATCCCCCAACCCTGGGTGCCAGGGGTGCCGGCGGCACGGCTCACCTTGGCGGTACATGCGGAGGGTGTCGAGCAGGCGGGAGCCGCGGAGCTGGGCGCGCAGGAGGGGCACGTCCAGCTGCATGAGCCCGGCCTCGCAGTGCTCCGCCGGCAGCTCCAGCTCGCTGCCGCTCACCCGCCGGCACGGCAGAGCCCGGGAGTCCCCGCTGCCCCCCGCCGCCTTGGGCAGGAAACAGTGCACGAAGTGGAGCTTGGACTTCTTGATGCTGTCGATGAGGGCATCCTGCAGGCGTAGGAGAGCAGGGTGAGCGGTGACAGGCAGCGGTGCCCCAGCCGGACCCAGGGACGCCCCCCGGCACCTCCTCACTCACCACTTGCAGCTTGATCTGGATGCAGAGGGACTTCTTCTTGACGGCGGCCACGCCGGTGGTGAAGGTCTTGCGCATGCTGGTGGCCCGGCGCAGGGCCAGCTGGGAGCCCCCCTCCAGCCCCGCCACGGAGCCCGACAGCACCAGCGCCGACCCGCCGCGGCCGGCAAACAAGCTGCTGATGACCTTCCTGCAGAGCACAGAGGGGATGTCACCCCCCAAAATCACCTCTCCCCCCTGCCGCGCCCCCCCACCCTGGGACCCCACTCACTTCTGCGACTCCTGCAGCAGGACGGAGGCGTTTTGGGAGGCTGGGTTGTGCTTGACGTGGTTGAGCCAGCCCGTGGCATCGTACTCGACCCAGTTGGTCCCCGAGCTGTGGCCCAGGAGGAAGTGTCGGGGCTTGTCACTGGGGAGCAGCGGGTTGTGCCCTGCGGGGAGACATGGCACCGATGGGCGCAGGACCGGCGCTTCGCCAATGCGTGGCCCCGCAGCGCCGGGCCCCCCCTGACCTTTCTTGTTCCCTTCCTGGGGGCCGTAGTAGGAGAAGAGCCGCTCCAGCAAGGTGTCCTCGTTGCCACCGGGCTGCAGTGCCTCCTCCTCCAGCAGCCACAGCAGCCCCCGCGCCTCATCCGTGCGGGCCAGAGACCGGACCTGCGGGCGACACTGCGCTTGCACCCAGCCCGGCCCGCTGGTGTCCCCCAGGGCAGGGATGACAGGACACAGGGGACCCAGGCCACGCAGGGAGCATGCAACCTCGGCTGCTGCCGGCAGCAAGGCAAAGTGGCACCACATGAGAAGGCCCCTGCTTAACGGAGACCCAGCAGGGAAAGAGTATGTAAGACTCCACGCAGCAAGATGCTCGCTGGGGTGGAAAATGCCGTGCTCAGGCACCCGCAGGATGAATCACAGCACAGGGTTGGTCCTAGAAGCCACCCTCAGTCTCTGCAGCCTCCACCAGCAGGGACTGGAGCACCCCAGGGACTGGTGCACCTTGGGGACCTATGCACCCTGAGGACCAGAGCACCCCAGGGACTGGAGAACCTTAGGGACCTGTGCATCCTGGGGACCTGAGCACCCTGGGGACCAGAGCACCCTGGGGACTGGTGCACCCCAGGGGCTAGAGCATCCTGGGGATTGCCCCCGGGCTCCTCGCCCTCCAGCCCACGCATGGGCAGCTCCTGGGGTGGTGGAGAGCACCAGGGATGCGGGCTGCACACTCGCTCGCAGCCACGCTCTCACAGCCAAGCATTCGGGACAGCCCCTCTCCTCCCCCCCTCTCGCTACAAACTGCCGTGACGCAGCCACAGGGAAGCGTGGCGGGCGCTTACCAGTGCCTGGTGCGAGGGCTGGTCCACAGCGGCCACAGAGCCAGAGAACCCGGGCTCGGCATCAGCCAGGGCAAGCTCTATGTTCTCCTGGCAAGGGGGCACAGAGGCACGGTTAGTACCCACGCGGTGGGGGAGCGGCGATAGGGACTGCCAGCCGCTCAGGGCCTTGGTCTCAACAGGGTCTAGGCAGGAGGCAGGGGTTTCCCAGCATCCCACCACCCCGCTGTGCTGGCACAGCACAGGGCGATGCCGGGTACCGAGGCAGGACCAGGACACATGGAGGTGTCCCCCTGGGCTGTTGGTGCCGAGATGGAGCAGCAGCAGAGGTGTTCCCCGCCACCACCAACCACAGGCACCCCATCGATTCCCAGCCTGGCATATTTGCAGGCAAATCGGGCTGGCTGGGGCCGGAGCTGCCGGCAAAGGCACCGCCGGCAGCGGGAGCGCTGGGGAAGCCCCTGCTGCACCAAGCACTGTGCCAGAGCTGCTTCGCTTGGACCCACTCCAGGGCGACTGTGGGGTAAGAAACTGGGGGGGACATCGTAGGAGACGCTCGCAAGGAGAGGGAAGGGGAGGGCAGGAGGCGATGGCAGCCCTGGGCGTCCCCGTTACCTCCTTGTAGCGCTCCAGCTCGCGGGCGAAGGTGCGCTGGTGGAAGAGGAGCTGCAAGCGCTCCTGGGCGTAGTTGTGGCAGAGCTCCTCGAAGGTGGCCCCCCGGCTCTGCCCCGCCAGCTCGGGGTTTTGCGCCCCAGGGGTGTCCACCACTGTCACCGAGCACACCGAGTGCTGGCTCGACTTCAGCGCCCTGTGGGGGACAAAGGGACACAGCGGGGTGAGCGGGCGCTGCCAGGTCCCCCCGGCTCTCCCCACAGCGCCCCAGCACGTACCTGTTGAGGAGGGAGATGAGGAGGGTGAAGAGCTCAGAGTACAAGCCGGCCGCCATGCCCTCCAGGCACTCCAGCGCCGTCAGCTTGGGACCTGGCCAAGGCAAGCTTGAGCGTCCCCAGCCCGGTGTCCCCCAGGGCCACCCGCTGACCCCACCGTCCCGCACCCTACCTGTGCCACCATCGCCCAGGGGGGGCTCGTCGGGGCCCTGCCGGAAGGAGGTGGATCGCTGCAGGGTGCCCTTGGGCTGGTGCTTGAAGATGGAGGAGGAGAGCTCCTCCAGGCTGCAGCCCAGCAGGTAGGCGGCTTTCTGAGCCCACTCGTGCCGTGCAAACTGCTTCCTCCCGGCTGGAGGGTGGAGAAGGGGGCTCAGCACCAGCTGGGACATCCCCCAAATTGGGGGAGTGTTTCCAGCCAGACCTGGGATGGTCTCAAGGACCCCCAGAGTGGGCTGGGGATGCTGTGCACAGCGGGAGCGCACAGCCAGTGCTGGAGGGCTGGGAAATGCATTTTGGGGTCTGATTAGAGGAGATGGGGAGTGAACAGCTTCGTGCCTCTGCAGGGCTGAGCCCAGAGCCACAGCGGGGATCGGGGGTCACCCCTCGCCACCGCTGCCCTGGGACCCCTGGGTCCTGCGACAGGACTCTGAGCTGCTCCAGCATGGGGACATGCCCCTGCTCGGCCACGTGCACGGAGCATCCCTGCCACGCCGCCGCAGGACAGACCGTGGCTGCTGGACACAAGGACACAGATGCCAGGGGAGGGCAGGGGTGGTGGGAGCAGGTTAATGGGGACACGAAGGGACATGACAGCGGGAAGGCAGTGGCATGTGGGGGGGAGAAGCCAGAGACACTTGCAGGGAGCAAGACTTTACCTTCGTCGGCGTCTGCATTGCAAAAGGGCAGCATGCACCATGCAAACAGAGACAGTGGTTAGAAACATTGGCACGCGACAGTACGGACACGCGGCACGGGGATGCCCTCCTGCCAAAACACGCCACGTGCAGGCACCGCCACGCCACGTCCATGCCAAGCCTGGTCCGCCCCAGACATCGCTGCAGTGAGACGCTGCAACCCAGCGTGGGGGCCCTTCCCCGTGAGCCCCAGCCGCACCGTGGGCACCGGTGGGGAGCAGCTCAGCGCTGCTGCAAGGCATGCGGAGCCGCTGTCGGATCCAGCCCAGTACAAGTGTCAAGGGGCTAAGAAATGGGGGCTAGGGTGGCTGAGCTGACTCTGAGCATCCCCAGTGTCCATAGGGAAGCCTTCAGGAGCAGCACAGAGCTAGGGCTGGGATGCTCCCCCCGAGAAGCATCTGGGGTTCCCCCCCAGCACGCTGCCACGAGGCTCTGGGGTCACCGGAGCATCCCGCTGCAGTGGCTGCAGCAGGGCCCTGCTGCCCTCTAGTGCCTCGAAGCACCCCAAGGGCCAGCAATGCACCCCACTGCACCCCCAAGACCCCTCCGGTCTCTCCTTCCCCGTCCCCAACTCATCTTTTTCCCCGGGGCTGCAAAATCCCTTGGTGCAGCCGCCAGCTCCAGGTGCCCCTTTGGGTGTGCCGTGCCCAGGCCCTCTGCCAGCGTGCAGCACCACGGGGGCTTCCAGCACCACAGGGGGAAGGCGAAAGCCCCGGGGGAGAAGAACAGCCCCACAAATGAATTCACCGCCCCCGGGGACGAAGAGCAAAGCCAGGGCCCATCGGAGCAAGCCCTACAGCCCATGGTGAGCTCTGGGTGCCAGGGCAGCCCTGCCCCATGCCACCAATCATGCCAAGAGGACTGGACTGGGGGGTCCTGACAGACAACAGGCAAATTTGCAGCTGCCAAGACCCAGCCGGGGGTCAGGGTTGGTCCCAGCACACCAGCAGCCTCCCAAGCCCCCATTTCAGCCCCAAAACCAGCACCGCGCAACACCACCCGGAGCAGAGCCCCCCACGGCTCCAATTACCAGCTCCGTCCGCCAGCGGCTCTGCAGGGAGGACAGGGGAAGAGGTGTTACGCTGGGGACGGGGACACACGCACCCCTGGCTCCCTCAGCCCCAGCTAGGCCCCCCGGTCCCCAAAGCTGGCAGGAGCCAGCCCAGGGTCTGGGGGTGTTCGATTCCCACCAGCCAGTGGGACCACCCCAACTGGAGGGGCAAAGCCGGGTGCCCCAGAGTGTCTGGGGTGGCAGGGCACTGTCCCTCAGCTGACATGGCCCTAAACTCTCCCCCAAGGCTCGGCCACACCGGGGGGATCTCTTGCAAGGTGCCTAGGTGCCGGCGATCCCTCCGGGACCCCATACAGGCTCAGCCCTGAGCCTCGGCTCAGTAATGCCTCCCAGCCCCGAGCAGCTCGTTACCTTTCGTGGCCCCCGCAGCCCCCAGGTGATAAATGGCCCCCAGGACAAGCCAGAAGGCTTTTTGCTCGTCGCCGGAGATGCCCATCATCTTCATGGCAGCCTGGAGCTTGTTGAACTGCTGGGTCGCCTTCTGCTTTTCCTCCGGCTGTGGAGAGCAACGGGAACCGTTGGTGTGGGAACCCGGCTCTGCCTCCCCCTGCACCTGAGTGGGTGCCCCCCCAGACCCCCCTAGCAGTGACCTTGGAGAGGGGCACGATGCCAAAGACGTTGTTCTCTGCCAGGTGGTTGAAGTGAAGCTCAGTCCTGTGGGGATAAACACCGAGATTGGCCCCACGTGGGAGACCCTGGAGATCCCCCGGCCCAGGGGCCGTGCCCTCGCCCCCCCAGCTCACCGCAGGGCGCTGTCGGAGCAGGCCAGCAGGTAGTAGAAGACATTGAAGGTGGCCTCGTTGGCCGGGCGCCTGGCGACACGCAGCTTCTCCAGCAGCAGTGTCTGGTGGAAGGAGGTGGGAGGGTTGGAAACCATCCCCGAGGGCCTTGCTCCCATCGATTCCCCCCCCAGCCCATCCCAGCCTCATCTTTGCTGCCTGCCCAGGGTCCCTGTGGAGGCATGAGGGTCTCAAGCCCACCGCAGGGCATTGTATGAATGCAAACATCATCCAAGCAACCCGTGAGCATCCCCTCTCCTGGGGCGTCTGCTACTACAGGAGCACAAAGAGGCTCTCTTGAATTTTAAGGGCTCTGCTGTTATCACACTGGGGTGGTGTCTTGAAGAAAGACACTCCAATATCAGGGCTTGCTCAGCAAGTCGGTCTGATCTGCACACACTTGGGTGTGAACAAAGTTGAGAGCAGGATTCCTGGCTGCTGAGTGCTGCGAGCACAGCTGGGCAGCCGGCGGGGGCCTGCAGCAGAGCTCGCGGGCTAGCACACATCTGGGCTGCCAGGTGGAAACACCCCGGTGAGGGTGGACAAGCTCCCGTGCCAAGGGGGGCCACCCCGGTGAGGATGGACTAGCTCCCGTGCCAAGGGGGGCCACCCCGGTGAGGATGGACCAGCTCCCGTGCCAAGGGGGGCCACCCCGGTGAGGATGGACTAGCTCCCGTGCCAAGGGGGGCCACCCCGGTGAGGATGGACCAGCTCCTGTGCCAAGGGGGGCCACCCTGGTGAGGATGGACAAGCTCCTGTGCCAAGGGGGGCCACCCCGGTGAGGATGGACCGGCTCCTGTGCCAAGGGGGGCCACCCTGGTGAGGATGGACCAGCTCCTGTGCCAAGGGGGGCCACCCCGGTAAGGATGGACCGGCTCCCGTGCCAAGGGGGGCCACCCCGGTGAGGATGGACCGGCTCCCATGCCAAGGGGGGCCACCCCAGTGAGGGTGGACCGGCTCCCGTGCTGGGAGGGCCACTCCGGCCCCCTCACCTGTACGGAGGCAGATGCCACCTGCCCAGCTTGGTCGAAGTCCAGAGAGATGATCTGGGAGAAGCGGGTGGCGTTGCCGTTCATGCCGGTGCTGCTATTGCCAAAAGCCTCCAGGATGGTGTAGAGAGCCTGCCACTTCTCCGCTGCGGGAAGAGAAGCGGGGCGGTGGGGTGCAGGGGCTGTGTGGTGGGCAGCCAGAGCCAGCACCGCTGGCCGGGCAAGCGCTGCTGCTCCTGTGCTGTGCTCTGCACCGCGGCAGCCCTCAACAGCGCGGTAAAGGGACCGGCGTGAGAAGGTGAAAGCTCGCCGTGTGGCGTGTGTCCGGCCACCGCCGGGTGCGGGAGGCTGTGACCGCAAAGCAAGGGGCGTGCGCAGGCGGCACGGGGACCCCGCACCCCGCTGGGGACTCACCAGAGAAGACCTTGCCGGTGCTGCCAGCGATGGTGGCGAGGTACTGGACGAGGTGCTGGCAGTTGGTGGTTTTGCCGCTGCCGCTGGCACCCAGCAGCACGACCGCCTGGTCCTGGCGGCTCATCAGCATGCTGCGGTAGGCGGCCTGGGCCACCGCGTAGATGTGCGGGGACGTGTCCTCCCTGCGGCACCCTTTGAACATGTGCATGACCTGGGGACGGGGGGCAAGCGGGCGAGGGTCAGCACCCCGCCACCCCCACCGGCTCCCAGCCGCCTGTGCCCCCAGGTCCCTCCCCTGCAGTGGGGTCACCTTCTCAGAGTACATGGAGGGGGAGCTCAGCGGGTTGATGATGACCATGGTGGGGCCGGCATAGGTGTGCAGGAGGTTTCCTCCGTAGCGCTGCCGCAGTGTGTGCAGCACGCTGGACTCATTGAGGTAGAGGAGGCTGGCGAGGTCCTCTGCCCGGTCACAGGAGGGGGGGTTTGCCTGGCAGCAAGGAGAGGGGGTGTCACGTGGGGAACGGGGGTCTGCCCCGCCGTCCCCCACCTCACAGCCATACCTTCTCCACGTCGTCCTCCTCCACCTCCAGGACGGCTCCATCGTGGTCCAGCTTCACCTTCACCTTGCCCTCGGGCAGGGGGCTGCCCTCCTCCGGCCGCAGTTGGCTGCCTGCGAGGGGTACGGGGTGCTCAGCGGGGTCATGCCAGCAGCCCCCCGGGGACACCGTGGCCAGGCCAGGGGCGGCTCGCTGTGCCACGGGGAGGACGGGGCACCCCATGTCCCGGTGGCACCGGGCTGACCCCCGACTCACCCAAGGAGAAGCCATCCCTGTGTACCAGCCACACCTTCTCGGTCTCATACCAGGCCTCCTCAGCTGCTATCTGCTCCTCTGTCTTGGCCTGCGGGACAGCAGGACATGGGGTGGTTGTGCTCACCTGCCCCCCATCTTGTCCCCTCCCAACACCCCTGGGGCTGGGGGAAGCAGGGCTGCCTGGCCACAGGGCCACGTACTGGGCAGCCACAGTCGCCCTCCGCAAGCCCCAAGCCCACCCGGCACATGGCCCCGGCTTGCCCACTGCCCCGGCGACCCCAGGGGGCTCGGGGCCGCAGAGACCACCAGGGCCCTGCCACGGCTCAGGGCAGCCATGAAGTAACAGCAACCCACAAGCACATTCACCACGGCCACCTCGGGCAAGCCTGGAGGAGCAGAGCTCCCAAATCGCAGCCCAGAGAGCGGGCACCCATGCCAGCGACGTGCCAGGACGCAGGGACACCAGGCATGCTGTGGGGACACGGGACATGCTGCAGGGACACGGGGCAGGGACACAGGACGCACCGCAGGGACTTAACGGAGGGACACGGGACATGGCACGGTGCTGGCAGAGTACCGCGGCATGGGACATGCCAGGGTGGTACAGCAGGCACAGCGGGGACGTCCCCGCCACCCGGGAGCAGGCTGAGCCCTAAAGCCAAACCTGAGCTGCAGCAGGGACGGGGCCAAATGGGGCTGCCGGGGCATCGTCCGCTTGACCCTGGCAAGGCCGAGAGATGGGGGATGAAGGCGAGAAGGGTTAACCTCTGCCCTGCAGACAGCACAGAAAGCGGCAGGGGGGAAGCGAGTCGGGGCAAAGTGCCGCTGCGCCAAACCCCCCGGGTGCTCCTGGTGAGGGCCACCGCTGCGGCCAGCAGAGCAGCAGGTCCAGCACGGCGCTGGGGACGCACGGAGCCAGGAAGGACATTGCCCGTGAAGCCCTGCCACCAAAGCCCCCCGGGTTGGGGGCCACCGTGCCGACCCGCCGCAAGCCCAGCCAGCGCTGCATGCCACGGCTGCTCCGGCACGAGCCACACGTCCTGCCTGTGCCGGGTGCTCTGCCCCTTTCTGTCCTGCTCCGCACCCCTGCCCACCCCAGTTGTGCCACCTCCACTGAGAGCACCCTCCCGGGACGCCCGGCTCCCCAGCACGGCCCCGCTGGGGAGAGGCACCCAGCCCCGGCCACCCCGGCACCCTCCGGCCCCGTGGGTGATGCAGCAGCCCACGGAGCAGGGTGGGACAGGGAAAGCCTTACGCTCCAGCACGAGGCGCGGGCGCAGACGCCGGCCCAGCGGCAGACAGAGGATGGCGGGGGGTCGCCGGCAGAGGCAGAGGGCTCCTGAGGACGGGGGTACAGTACCTGGCTGGGTGCCGAGGCAGAGGCGGCAGGGTCCAGCTAATGGCAGCGAGGAAGGAGGAGAGAAAGGAGAAGAGGAGTGAGAGGCAGAGAGCAGCAGCACCGCCACACACCACGGGGCCCAGCATGGCCACAACCCCCACAGCACTGCCTGGGCATCGCCCCAGCCACAGGCAGCCATGGGGATGCCACCAGCGGGGCCTGCTGAGCGTCACAGCTCCCCACAGCCAGGCACGCTGGTCCAGGCAGCGGCCCCAAACCCACTGGCATCCCCTGGCATCCCCATCCATCCATCCCGTTGCCGGTGCCACCCAGAAACAGACCACGGGGCTGGCGGCCAGGCAAAGGGTTGTGATCACCCCATGCCGAGCACACGGCACGGCCAGGGCAGCCACACACTGCCTACGCCTGTCCGTCCCCGAGCGGGCGGCACGCGAGCGCCAACATCCCTGGAATTACAGAAGCAGTGAAGATCCTCTCCAGCCGGCGCTGCGCCTCCTCCGACGGGCTCAGCTGGGACGCGGGGCCAGGGGCAGCCTGGAGGCAGAGCACCGTTAGCACCAGGCCGGCCGCCCCGCGGCCCCCGCCAGCACCATGCTCATGGCACGCAGGCGCCGAAGCGGCTATCGCAGAGGCTTTCCAGCCCTGCAGCCCGCCAGCGGTCAGGGTGGGTACTGGGGCGAAGGGTGGCGCAGACCCGTGGGTGCCAAGGCCGGCACGGCGGGGGTACCGCTGGATACCCCGCAATGACCGCGGACCGGGGTCCCTGCTCCCACACACCTGCTGGGGGGGTGCCGGGGCAGTTTTCGCAGGGGTCGACCGCTTCTCACTGGGCTGCAGCTTCTTCTCCGCGTGAACGGCGGGAGGAGACAAGGGGCAGTGTGATTGGGCAGCCGCAGTGCACAAAACCGCCCCCAAAACTGACCCCCACCCAGCACCGCACACCCCAAAACCACTGCAAACCATGCGGGTGAGCTCACACCATGCCGCGCTGGGTGGCACAGTCCTGCCACCGTGTTAGAGTATCCCCCGCCGTGCACACACCGGTACCTTGTGCCTCTCCAGGGCGGTGGGTTTTGGAGCGGACGCCTTTGCCGGCTCCGCTTTCCCTTCCGAAGGCTGCACTGGCGGCTCCGGCTCGCCTTTGGTGCTCGGGGACAGGGACGGCTTCGCGTCCCCGCCGGCCGGCTCGGGGGACTTCTCCTCCCGCCTGTCCCCCGGCCGGAGCCGCGGCCGGTGTTCTTTGGTTTTGCCCTTTGCCATGAGGGTTTTGAGCCCCGCTGAGATCTCATCCTTGGGCTCCGGCTTGGCGGGGGCTGCCGGCACGGCGGGGGGAGGCGGCACGGCAGGGGGAGGTGGGATGGCGGAACGGCCCGTGTCCTCCTTCCTGGGGGGCGGCACTGGCTCGGGAGACTTGACGTCTCGCCCAGGCTCCTTGGCACTGCCAGCGTCCTCCCCCGGGAGGACTTTGCGGACCACTTTGCGCACCACCCGGACCACCCTGCGGCGGGACAGCCCCTGGCCATCATCGCCCTGTGCCTCGGTGCCCGCCGCCGGGCCCTCCAGCCCGTTCACAGCCGCGCCGTTCAGCACCGGCTCCAGGCTCTTCCCTTGCCCGGGGGGTGTCTCGGGGCTCTTCGGGGGCTCAGGATTCGGAGGTGCAGACGCTGCATCCTTCGGGCTCTCTGACTGCAGCCACAACAACACCGGTGTGAGTGGAGGTCCGGCAGTGCTGCGCTTGCCACCGCAAGCACCCGCAGCTTGGGGCATGGTGGTGCCCAGGGCTTTGTGCTCCGCCTCGGGAGCACAGCTCCCAGCCAGACCCTGGCACCAGGGACGCAGCACCCAGTCCTCTTCCCCAGCCAACCTACAGCCCCCCGCCAGACCCTGGGGCAGGGAACGATGGTGACACCCCTGGCCCCGCTCGCAGGGACCCATCGACCCTCGGGCAGCCAGTACAGGGGTAAAACAGCGCTCAGAGCACTGGCAGCCTCTCTGCAATGCAGAGGGCAAGCCGCAAGATTTCCTCCACCAACAGCTTTGGCAGGCAGCACAGGAGCCGGCACTGTAACCATGGGGTGGGCACCGACCCGCCGCCCACCGGGGCGTGCAGGGCAGGGACAAGCCCTGGGGAGGTGCTGACAGCTGGGCACCCCTGCCGAAAACACCCGCCACCCTCCACATGCTGCCCTGGAGCAGCCACCAAGGGTGAGCCCCAGCCCCGTCACGGCTCCACCCTGCCCGTGCCCTGCGACACTTACAGCCCCGTCCTCCTTCCCAGGTCTTTTCACAGCTAAGGATTTGTCCTCGTCCTTGACCTGAGGGTCAGACAAACAAGAGGAGCGCGTTTCAGCCCGCTGCAGGGCCTCGCTGGCAGAAAAGCCACAGGGACCGGGAAAAGCCACCGGGAGCATCACTCCATGCCAGGACGCTGCTGCATGAAACAGCTTCAATCTGCAGCCTGTTGCAGCCCCAGGGACAAGGACATGTGTCCTTCCAGGCTTCCCAGCAGCTGAAAAGGGGCGGGGGGGAAGCACAGAGATGCGCCCCAGTTATGGCAAACCCCAAAGGTGGGAAAGCGCTCTGCCCGCCCGGCCCCAGCCCCCTCCTCGCGTGCAGCCCGTGAGCAAGCGGGTACACAGAGCCCTGTTGCCACTCCCCATGGGGGCTCTGCGTTTCTGCACGTCACCCTGCCGGGTGTCATAGCACGTTTTAAGTGTCACCAGCTAATCTCTGTGGCAGCCACACCACGGGACGTGCCAGCTCCCTGCCGAGCGGGGCTGGGGGGGCGGGCAGCCTGCCTCTGAGCTCCAGGGCTTGGCCGTGGCACCGTGACGGCAGCGCATGGTGCGCCCTGCGGGCAACTCTCCCCGACTCGCCATCGCACAGCTCCTGCGAGGGCTGGCCAGCGGCACCGAGGGGGCTCACACCGTGTTAGGGGCTGCACCGGCCACTCGCAAAGCGGTCGTTAGTGACGGCGTTAGTAATCGCATGCGTGGCCGCGTCGGTGACCGCAGTGCTGCGGTGGGGCACGGGGCAGCTCCCAGCATGGCAGCGCAGCGAGATGCTGGGAGCACCCCTCTGGACGTGGTGCTGACACTGGGCAAACCGGGGGAGCCGGTCAGCAGAGTGACCCGAACGTGGGGTGTGGGCGAACGTGCGAGAGACTTCCCTTCTGCTCCCAGAATGCAAACCGGGATGAAAACGCCATGGTGATGTCTCATGGAGCCGCAGCCCTGGCTGGGGAGAAAGGGAGAGGTGAGACGGGACAGGGCCGGCACATGGGATGCTGAACCATGGCACAGTGTACGTGCCCTTCCTCGCTGGCCCTGGGAGCCCAGGACCCTCTGGAACGGGAGTCTGAGCCCACCTGGCCCTGCTCAGCGTACAAACGAGCAGTGCCTTAAGGAAGGGCTCTGGGGACAGGCAGGTGGCCAGGATGACACCTGACAAAACTCACTGTGCACAAAAAGCCCCTTTAGTCAGGCCACAGGACTGTGCCCCAGTTTCCCCCCGGACGGGCCAGCCCGCTGCAGTAAGCAAATGCCAGGGTGAGGGAAGGGATATTTTCTGCCCTGGGCTCCCTGCTTGCCCTGACAGCCAGGGTTTATTCTGAGCCTGAGCCTGTGCCAGCGGCCAGGCAGCCCGAGCAGGACCCACCGCCCCAGCTGGCACCACGCTCCGAAGCCCAGGGGGGTTGCACCCGGGGCCGTCAGGTTGAACTCCCCCTCCCAGGGCTGGCCATGGCAGGGAGGAGCACCCCAGCACCGAACCAACCCACCCATCAGGGGGCACATCGCCCCATGCCAGAGGGATCCCCTGTACACCCCCCACCACCATAGTGTGAAACACCGGCACCCAGAGCACAGGCTGGGCATGGGGGTCCAGAGACAAACGTGCCCGTGGGTCGGAGCCCCCACACCCTCTGCCCGTGGCGCTCCCACCTCCACGCAGCCTGGCAGTGCCCCAAAGGTGTCCGTAGAGCACCGGTGTCGGGGCAGAGGGTGGGGTCCTTGGGGAGCTGCAAGAAACAGCCCCTGGCCACCAAAGCACCCCAGGGATGGGTGCAGCCATTCAGCCCCCGACCCCAAAGCCAGGACTGGCCCCCACGTGCCCCCCTCGTGCTCCCCCGTGCCGTGCCGGTCACGCTGGGAGTCCCGACCTTACCGCAGGGTTGGGGCGAGCCGGGAGCGGGGTTTCTGCCGGGGCGAGCACGGCGCAGCGCGGTGGGAGAGGCGCGCGGGGCGGCAGCCGGCGGCGCGGGGACAGCTGGGCTGATAGGGCCACCCTAAAAATAGCCGAGGAATGCGAGGGCCTCGCCGGCGCGCGCAGCAGCTGGAGGGAGCGCCGGGGGGGACAAGCGGGCAGTGAGGCCTTGCCGCCGCCACCACCGCCGCCGCCGCCGCCGGAGGAAGTGATGTGGGCTCGCGGCAGCCCGGCGCCGCGGGGGGAACTGCCTGGCCTCCGTCCCATCGCCCGCTCCGGGGGGGAGCAGGGAAAGACACCCCCGGGCTGAGCGCAGCTGCAGGGCTGGGGGAGCCAGGGAGGGTCCTGCGCCATGAGGGACAGGGTTGCACGCTCCTGCACCCCGGGGCTCCCACAGCAGGGTGCCCAGTGATGTAGCGGGGTGGCCAGCGTCGCAGAGGGGTGCCCAGCATCGCAGCAGGGTGTCCGGCATCATGCCGGGCGGTGCAGCCCCAACACCACTTGCACCTCCATTTGCTTCCCCATGAACACAACAGTCCCCCAAAACGCTCCCGCGGACGGACAGCCCCCCCGCCCCAAGGCGAGGGCCAGCGCCACAGAAGTGTGCCGGCCCAGCAGCCCACGGTAAAGCCACTTTCACGGCAAAGCTGCCTCTGGAGGTCCAAGGTCTCCCTGGAAACAGTGGGAGCGGGGCGGCGGGCGAGGGGCTGGGGGCCTCCCCGCGCGGGGCCTGCCGGGAGGAGGCCGGTGGCAGGGAGCCAGGCGTGCCGGCGGCTGGAGGAGAGGCGGTGACCGCCCGGGCACGGCGGGGACTCCAGCCGGCATCTGAGCAGGTCCCTGCCCGACCCCAGGGACGCAGACATGCCCCAAACCAAAAACCGCTCCTGGAGTGAGCAGGGGGTCCCAGCCTGACCGGGAGGGCTGTGCCAATGGCGGGCTGGAAATCCCTGTGCTGGGGATGCCTGCACCGGGCCGCGTCCCTCCTGGCCCAGTTAACACCAGGTTTTGCAGCACCGCCCTCGGGCTGGCACCGAACGGCAGCCCCGGCCCCTCTCCACACCAGGCACGCGCCGGGGAGAGGCCACGGCAAACACCCTTGGCAGGGCTGGCATGACGCAGTGGAGGGTGCCCGTGGTGTCCCCAGGTAGCGCCAGCAGCAGTCACTGGGTTCTTTGCAAAAAGTCAGTGTCACCTCCCCTGACAGCAGGAACAGGAAGCTTTGGAGAGGGCACCGGCTCAGCCCCGGCACGCAGAGCCACCGCAGCCCCCTCCATGGCGAGCCAAACCCACACAGACCTGGGCGATACAACGTGGTCCTGCCTTCCCGGGGCTCCTGAGCATCCCCGAGGCAGGGCACGGAGCCACCCACCAGGTAGAAGCCTGGCTCCCACCGGCCATCTCCACCAGGACCCCCAGCCTGTGCGCGCAACCACGGCACTATTTCTGCCCAGCCAGCAGATTCCTCTCATTCCTTCACCAGGAACTTCAGCAGAGACACACCAGCCCCGTGGACGAGCCTGCTGGACACAAACACCCTCCCCAGGGCCCCGACACCAGGAACACGGCGGCAGCACCATCCCCACAGTGAGGGAAGAGGAAGAGCCAACCCAAGAGCTTCCCCTGGAGGAAGCGTGGGCAAAAGGAGAAAGTGCCTCCAGCAAGATGGGACAGCTGCAGCCCCCACCCCACGTCCCCCAGCCTTCCCACGGAGTCCCCCCGTGGGACACAGGGCACGGCAAAGAGCTGGCACCCACCACGCCATGGCGTGGTGGCCTTGCACCCCGGGGGCAGCGACCTCCGGGGACCAGGGGGCCTGCGGCCAGCAGGCGAGCACGGTGCGCAGGGTCTGCCGGCACGGCTGCCGAATGCCTGTGGTCCCGACGAAGCGCTGGAGCGGTCGGCGGCGTTTCTGGAATATTTCTCCCCGGCCGGCACACGCTTGGGCCCTGCCAGAGGAATTTTCCCGGTAAATAAATAAATACAGGCGTGGAGCCGAGCCAGCCCGGCTGCCTCGCGCCGGGAGCAAAGCTGGGACATGGGGGGGTGGTTTCACCCGGTCCCTGATGCCTGGCCACGCCGTGCCACTGGCCAGCCCCCTGTGCACCCCACAGCACTGAGAACCCCCCCAGACATGGCGGATCCTGCCCCTGCCCGGCTGCGGCGTGGGTCTGCGGGGACAAGGGCGGCTCAGCATGGCCCCCACTGAGGAGGTTAAACCCCCCGCGGTACAGAGGGAGCCCGGCACCATCCCCACTCCAGCCAGGGAGGGGCTTTCAGAGCAACAGCCCAAAATATGCCTATAATTTCCTGTTTCAAAAAGGATCATTTTTATTTAAATTAGGACCAGAAACATTCCAGGGAGCTTAGCGGGGCCTGGGGGAGAGCTGGGCCTCCCTGCGCGCTGGCACCTTGCACGGCCCCGCTGGGTGAAGGACCCCTGACCGCACAGCCTTGGATCCCCAGCTCTGACAAAGCCGCGGCGCATCCCCCAATGCACCCCTGCACCATGCAGGAGGGGGACAGCATCCTGCACCGGGGGTGTCCATGCTGCGGTGGCACCCAGAGATGCCATGGACATGGTCGCTGCCACCCCTCTGGCTGGTTTCCTCCGCACCAGGACCCAGCACAAGGCCGTACGCTGCAGCCTCATCCCCGCAGCCCCAGGGGCACCGGCATCTCCTCTTCCCCTTGCCAGCCGCAGCACCGCGCTCTTGGCGGGCACAAGCACCTCGGCAGCCCCTGCACGCTGGCATTGAATGCACACCTGCTCCCACACCAGCGTGCTGCAGCAAGGGTGGCAGCCGTGCCCCCCCGCCCCGCGGGGTTATCCGGCCAGGGGTTATCCCAGCGGCACAGCCGGCATTGCCCAGTGACGCCTGCCGGGCTCCGGGGAGGAGCTGCCGGAAAACCAGAGCTCCAGCTCAGTGCAGACTCCACCCCGCAGCGTCGGCGCCTGCTCAGGGAGCACATGGAGCCCCACGGCTACCGCCGCGGCATCCCTGCACCACAGCCACCCTCACTTCATCCCAGCCACTGCCCCGCAGGGATGGGGCCCCGCCACGCTCGGCACAGCTCTCCCCAGCACAGGCGACCTACTCCGTGAGCGCAGGCACCCTCCTCTCCCTAAGGAAGGCTTAAAAATACACTAAACAAGCCCGGTTACAAACCAACGCCACGCTGCTGCCATAGATGGGGTCCAGCCCTGCAGGCTGTTGGCATTTTGGGGCCTCCGCCGGGACACTGGTCGGCCAGGACACTGGTCAGCCCGCGGCGGGGTCAGCAGAGCCGGCAGCTGACGCGGGGGATGTGGGTCACCCAGCCATTAAGGTTCTATTTATACGGCACCAACCACGCACGCAGGGCTGCACACGCTGCCAGCAGCTCCCGTCCCCCAGCACACCACGCTGCCCTCCCTGGTCCCCGGGGAGGGGTCCCAGCGTGGGGAGGCTGATGTGAGCAGCGGGGCAGGCAGCGGGGCAGGCAGCGGGGCAGGCAGCGCCCCTCCTGCAAAGCCGCATTAGGGATTTCCCGGCAGCAAGGAGCAAAGCTGCTTTCCCTGCTGGACTATGATGCCTCGGCGACCGGACAGGGACAGACTTCCCTCAGGTGACACAGAGCTGGGTTCTCCCAAAGCCACTCTGGCAGGAGAAAGACCAAACCCAGCAGCACACAGAGCATTTCTGGGGGAAAAACCCACCGGTGCCAGTTCACAAGCCCTGATGCAAACATGCCCTTGCAACTGCTCTACTGCTCCGGGGCACGGGCAGGCATCACCCCTGCATCCAAGCCACAGCCTCCCGCTCCTCCCTGTGCATTGCTCCCGGCTGGAGCAGCCCTGGCACCCACGGGTTCCCGCAGCCCCTGCCAACCCAAACACCCACCGCGGGGACGCTGGCGGGCGGCAGAAACCCAGGGCGCTGGCCCTGCGGCGAGGATGGCGTTACTCACATCCCAGGCAGTGCGGCGCGTCCCCTGGCCGCCCCGCAGCCAGCAGCGGCTCAGCTCGCTCAGCTCCAGGATGGGCTGCACCTTCAGCTGCACCGTCTCCCCCGACTGCCGGATCATCTCCACAATCTCATCCCGGGATTTGTTCTCCACATTTCGCCCGTTGATTTCCACTAGCCGGTCACCCGGCACCAACCCCAACGCCAAGTCTTTGGTGCCGGCTCCGGGTTCGGCGAAGTGCACGACGCGCCGGTACACCTGCCCGTCGGGCGCCCGGTCCAGCATGGTGGTACGGCGTAGGGAGAAGCCGAAATCGCCGGTGTTGCGCCTCTGCAGCTCCAGCTGCCGCGGGGTGGGGGGCTGCGGGGGCACCAAGGCGGGCAGCCGCAGCTCGGCAGGGAACCTCTTGCCAACGAGCTCCGGCACCCTGGCACGTAGGGAGGAGGCGGGAGGGGTGCAGGGGTGTCCCGGAGGGACCCCTTGCTTGGCGAGCTGGGTCTCCAGCATGCGCACCTCCACCTGCGGGGAGGGGGCCGCCGAGTGTTCGGAGGGGGTGGACGTCTCTGAGGTGCTCTCATCCCGGCTCTTCTGGGAGAAGGAGAAGCGTTTGACGATCATCTGAGAGTTCTGCTTGGCCAACGAGCCGAACTTGGCCGCCCGCTGCAGCACCGAGCCCTTGAAGTTGGCATCGTCCACCTTGAGATCGTCACTGGAGCTGGCCGTGCTCAGGTGGCCCGAGTCCAAGATGACGCTGCCCCGGTTGCTGTCGGAGTCAATGTCCGTGAGATGCAGGTCGGAGCCACTGGCCACCTTGATGGGGATGGGGTTGGAGATCTCCAGGCGGGTCTTGGAGTCCCGCTTGGAGGCACGGTTGAGGTTGAAGAAGCCCCGGCGCATGCTCATCTCCTCCAGGCTCTTGAGCTCAGCTGCCGACATCCGCTCCTTCTTCTCCTTCTTTTCCTTCTTCTCCTTTCGGGCCCCATCCTTCTCTTTGTCCTTCTTCATCAGGTTGAACATGGTGGAGGGGGGCTCGGGGCGCGCTCGCCCCCACGGCAGGGCGCTGGGTTGGGGCGCTGGTCACGGCACGGCCGCCTGCCTGCAGAAGGACAGACGGGCAAGGGTGCCGTCAGACAGCGGTACAGCCAACACCCACCCCACCGCCCCTCGCTCCACCCCACGGGTCCCCCCGAGCCCCAAGCCATGTCCCAGTGTCTCCACCCTCCCTGGGGACAGTAGCACTGTGGGGCTCTGACACTGCCCCAGTCATTGCATCCTTGCCCTGGCTGGGCACCAGGCCCCAGGGATGCAGCAAGGGTGGCCCTGCACCCCCAGGGATGCCCTGAAAGAAGCCCAGCAGCCTGGCACCCCCGTGCATCCCCATGCCAGCACCAGGGCTGACTGTGGGCAAGACCCCCAGCACCTCCTGCAGCTCGGGAGCCGTTTCGGAGCAGCACGGGTGGGCAGGGGAGGAAGGCATCCCAGTTGCAGCTGCAGCAGTGACCGCTGGTGTGGACGCTCCCTGGGCAAAACCACCCATCCCTGCCGGCTGCAGCACCACAGGAGTCCTGCCCGCTGGCTCAAAAGCCCCTTGTCGAAGAAACAAGAAGCCTCTCTGCCACTCGTCCCAGCCCCAGCCACCACAAAGTTGCAGGGGACAGACACAGGCAGTGTCCCCACAGGGGAGGGAGCTGGAAACACCGCCCTAAGTGAAGGCTGCTCTAATAAACAGGAACCTGTAAAATCACATCCCTCCCAAACACTGATAAGTGTCTAATTTTAGCTGGGACGACGCAGAAACTCATGACGCTGCCAATGACCTCCAGGAACAGTCGCTCTTTCATTCAGGCGTCCCATGCAGCGGGGGGGAGCACCCAGCCGGCAGCAAAACCATGGCCAGGCAGAAACCCCGGCCCCGCTGGAAAACCCCACGTGCACCCAGAGCCCAGAGGCTCCCACAGCCTCGCCCCACATGGGGCTGTTGCGGGACCCGTCTGCCCCCAGGGCAACCGGTGCCCACCAGCCCCCCCCAAGCTCCATCGAGCGCTTGGGCTGCGGATAAACAACTCCAAACTGGAGCAGCCGGCCGGCAGCGCCGTGCAGGACAGGCTGACAGCTATATATAACGGGGCAGGAAGCCGTGCAGGAACTTAACCTCAGCACAAAGGACAACAGGAAAACTCCCCGCGTTTGAAGCATCTGCTTTAGAGCTCTCCAATGGGCACTGGGATGAGGTTTGGGCAACCCGTGGGGATGGCAATGCTGCCCGTGCTGGCAGCGAGGGTCCTGCGGGCACCCTGGGATGCATGGATGCCATGCCATGCCGTGCCAAGCTACACCTTGGCTCCAGCACAGCCTCGGTGCTGCATCACCACCCTGGCCTGGGCCACCTCCCTACGGGCGCACACAGTCCCCCCTGCCCCTGCATGCACCCAGTGGGAGACGTTGCCAAGGCCTCCCCCTGGCAAAGCCACACGGGTTCAGGGGTGGCAGGGGTGCCCAAACCCCGGCGCCCCTCGGGGCCAGGGCGGGAGCACACGTGCCCCAGGAGAGGCCCGGCCGCAGGGCAGGTGAGGGCAGGGCTCTGCAAGCCAGAGCACGGTGCTGACCCCGGGCACAGGATACAGGGAAAGCAGTCGGAGGGACGGACAAGGTCAGGCATGCAGCGTGGCCGGGCGGCTGCATTCGCCAGCTCCAAGCCTCCTACCCACGGCCAGAAGCGCTGCCATGGCTCTGCCCACACCACTCAGCCCCAGGGCTCTGCCTGTTCTGCCTTCCCCTGCAGCACCCGGGGCTTTGCTTACACCCACAGCCAGGACCAGGGCTGGGCAGGACCCCAAAATGCGTGAAAACAAGCCAGCTCCTTTCTCCTCTCCCAGAAACGCCGGCTGTGGGGTGACCGCTGACCTCAGCCCGGGGATGGTGCGGCTCCTTCCCTTGACCCGCAGCAGGTGCTGCCAGCAAAGGGCCTCGCGGCCGTGCCACTGCGGTGGCTGCTCTCCTCCGGCTCCTCCGCGGTGGTGCCGGGGCCTCAGCACAGACAATGGCAGGGAGGGAACCACTTGCGCCCGGCCCCCTGCTGAGACACCAGCCACCGGTACCCCCAGCTGCCAGGGGGATGCAGAAAGGGCTACACCCCCAGGAGCACCCCGTGCTTGCCCCATGGCAAGGAGGGGGCTGCCAGGACCCCTTGCCAGGTCCGGGGTGGGGACCCTTGGGAGCAGATCCACTCGCCAGGCAGGTGCTGGTTAAAGCTGAGGCGCTGGGAGGCGGGCAGCCGGTGTGCTCTTTGTCCTTGGTGGTTTCTCTCCCCAGCACACACACTCCCTCCGGGCCTTTGTATGCTCAACAAAAAGGGGGAACAAGCGCTACCATCTGCATGGCTAATCAGGCAGCA